>NC_089496.1:64890043-65258376 GCF_036850765.1 Saccopteryx bilineata
TAGGAAGTGAGCACTCCCTCGCCCTGTGCGCACCACGCGCTGCCCTGGGGCGGAGTTTAAAGAAAGCAATTACACTTAGATGGTTAGAACCCAGTTGACACACTTCCCAATAAGAAAAGCCATCTAGGATATTAATTTGAGTGGGGGGGGGGGGCTCTTCTCTTTGAGTCAAGTGTTTCCTTTCACACGGGAATAAATAAAACAACAGCAAGGGTTTGCCTTGGAAAATGCTATATTGATCATGAGATATTACTGGAGCACCAGCAGTCTTCGGTAATAAATTCGAACTTCCGATCATTTGAATTCTGGTCCAAACACCTTTAAGAAACCAGGCGCCAAGCCTACAGAACCAGCCTAAAAAGAGAAGGGTCTCCAAAGGCTACCCCCATGCAGCCTGGTGGCCAAAGGGCGCAGGAAAACGTGTTGCCCTGGCTAGACATCAAGTCTGGGTGAGGGAACACCGCTCCTTTTGTCCCGAGGAGGGATCCCGTGTTGACAGCTGGGGCGTCTAGGGCTCCTTGTTCATTAAGTGAACGCCTTGCCTGCATTCCAACATCAGCGACACGGTAGTGGCCTAGAAGCGGAGGGACACATTACGCACGGTCCAGCTGTCCCGTCCACTCTCTGCTGACCCGTCCTTCTCCGTCCTCGTCATCTGCCCCCAACGGGAACCGCCACTTGGGTGCAACACGGGCGCACAGCCATTGGGTGGCACCTGTCTGACATGTGAGTGATCTCAGAGCCTTTCTTCACTGCCCCTGCGCCATATGAACGCGACGCTAAAGATGAAAAACAAGTAAACAAGCAAAACTCAACCAAGACAAGATTGGGAAAAATATCCCTTCTACTCTGATAACAGCTCAAAAAAAAAAAAGTCTACATGTGATCAGCGTGGCACACACCAAAATATCATGCCTTGGGTGTAGGTGGCTTTCTTTAGGGACTTGAACACAAGGGCAATGTGACCTGGGCGGGGGGTAACCAGGACTATAATGAGGGAGCATTGTTTTTACTACCTATTGTACAAAAAATAGTCACTTGAGAAGAAATGTAAACTTTCACAGTATCTGACAATATGCAATGCTATCTATGAATATATATGTGAATATACTTTTCTATATTACATGTGAATATATATACATATATATGTGTGTATATATACATATATGTATATACTGTACATATATGTGTGTGTGTGTATATATACGTATATGTATATACTGTACATATATGTGTGTGTGTATGTGTGTGTGTATTTAGCCATAATTTTAGCAATGCCATACATTTCTTGGTTAAGAGCTTCCATTAAGATGTCTGAGAATTTTTCCAGCAGGAATGCTGCATTGGGAACAAGGTCTCTTCATAGTGATGGTGTATACTGTTTAGCAAACCCCAACGTGTATAAAACATGCATAGAATGATCCTCTGGCTTGTATTAACAGTTCATTCAGTATACAGGCTTTCCTGTTTAAAATACACATTTACTGATTATGATGAAACGTACTCATACTTCCCATACTGCGCTTACTGCACTATGGTCTTGTAATATGGGGGGGGTAGGCTTTATGCATTATGAAGAAGTCATTAAACTTTAATCTCTACCACTAGGGGGCAGAAGGAAGTTCCTTTCTAGAACTGACTGCTAGGCAATCAACCATCACATCATTGTAACATTGAAGGCACTTCAAAAAGACTCAGATGTTTAACTATTGTGCTAGTGATCATACATTCATATTGGGCTGCAGGCCAAAACAGAGAAGAAGGAAAAAAAAAAAAGCCAGAGATTTGCAGCTGAAAAGCTATAAAGTGGTGAATTTTACCTTAGAGCAAAACCATCTTCAGTGACAAATTTCAAAGGCCATATGTATGCCATTTTCATGAAAAGCAGAGACCCTAAATTTCTTTGTTTAACTGGAAGCGATCTCCCTTGCAGAACAAAGAGGTCCTTCTCTGCCATTGCTTGTTTATTGTGCTGTAACCAATTCCACTTCCCTTTCCTGGGTCTCCTGTCCTGTCCTGAGGGTCCCAGAAATGCCTTAGTGCCAACACGTAATTCATTAAATGCGGCCACCTCTAGCATCTTCAAGGATGTCCCTTCGGGTGCGACATCACTAATGGAGAACGTTTAGGGTATGTTGAAAACAAAATAAAGGTGTCTTTTTTTCTTTCTTCCTTTCAAATGAAACCCTCCAATCCAACCTTTATTCTAGGGTAACAGCTGAAAGTTCCCAGTCGAATTTTTGCCAAGACAGGAGATGATGATTTTTCCCCCCAGGTGGTAAAGCCACTAAAGTGGTGACTCAGTGAGATTATAGAGATTAGTTCTCACAAGCAGCTCTGACTCACGGCACTCTTTCTTTGGGGAGCTGTTGCGTCTGAGACATGATAGCCAGAAATGTCTACGGAGACTTTACAATATTAACACACCAAAACGTAATCTGTAGCACGTTTTCAAAGTTAATAAATTTTTAAGAAATACATTTGGGAGTATGGGCAAGGTCCACCTGTCAGCTAAACATTCAAAGACTTGGGAAATTCAAATTCCAAGACATTTTGTTGTTCTGAAAGGAAAGAAAGAGGGAGGAAGGGAGGGAGGGAGAGAGAGAGAGAGAGAGAGAGAGAGAGAGAGAGAGAGAGAGAAAGAAGGAAGGAAGGAGGGAGGGAGGGAGGAAGGGAGAGAGAGAAAAAGAAAAGAAAAAAAAAAGAAAAGAAAAGAAAAGAAAAGCCAGATTTAGCTGGATTCCTGTTTTCAGCAAATTGTAATCCCAGGGAAGCTAGAAAAGTCCCCAAGTAAAGGGGTTTGGCATCCCCCTGCCCCCCACCTGGCTTTCAGAGCAGGAGACAGTTTTGTAAATAGAGAGTGCAGGGAGGCTCACATCTTCCTTTTTCCATTAAGGAGTGTTACTTGATACATATCAATATTTCCTGTCAGCTCCCACAAAGCAGAGTCTCGGGCCTTCTGGTCTCCTTCGATGGCTAAATAGGGTTTGCTTAAGTCAGCGCGTTCCAGACCTTTTATGTGACTTGACAGTGGACCGGGAGAAGGCCCACTAACTTTCTTCAAGTGTGCAGTCATCCGTTTGGCCGCCGGCTCTGGGGGTTCCACATGAAATCCTCTTTAGATAAATTCATACTTGCTCGGGTGATTAGGCTTACAGCACGGTCGGGGCTCCCTTGTCTTTAAAAGTGGGACGTCCCTCTGGATCAATCCGCGGTTGAGGTTGTCTTCCATCAACCACCTATTCTGCAGTCCAGTCCGAGGGGTCGGTGAGGAAAAGCGCAACCCCAACTAATAATAAATGAATAAAGAAACCAGAAAGAAAAGACGATCTTCCCCTCCCCCTCTGCCACCCTCCCTCCCACCCCCCCACCCCCCCACCCCCCCCCCAGAAATGACAGGCTGAAGTTGACAACCTAATCCTTCAGGCTTGTCTTACTTACTGAACGGCTCAAGGAATGTCAAAGGAACCATCTGATAACAGTCTTCATGCCAAACCTAACAGCTTTATTGCAACAGGAAACTTTCACATTAAATTTCCACGTGTTTTCTCTCCACACTCCTTCTTAACTTGACTGCCCTCCCCCCCCTTCCCCGCTTTGTTCTTTTTCTTTTTTCTTTTCTTCTCAAAAGAAAGATAAGTCTCTCTCCCCCTGCTTCCAAAACCAAACAAACCGCTCCAGAGGGCCAGCTGGGATCTCGTCAAATTAGTGGATTATGATTACCTTGGGGACCTTGGAAACCAAGTTTGTTATTGGCGGTTCCTGTTTCCCTAAGAGTTGTTAATAGCTGAAATTTAAAGGGTGTTGGTCAATCAACAGAATGCTATTTTTTTAAGCAGGCATTTGCTATTTGTCTTTATTTTTTCCCCTCTTTTTTACTTTGTTGAGCCTGCTGCTTCTGCCATCAAGTTCACCTCTGATTTTAAACTTTTTTATAATTAGAAATAAAGGCCTGACCTGTGGTGGCGCAGTGGATAAAGCCTCGACCTGGAAATGCTGAGGTCGCTGGTTCAAAACCCTGGGCTTGCCTGGTCAAGGCACATATGGGAGTTGATGCTTCCAGCTCCTCCCCCCTTCTCTCTGTCTCTCTCTCTCCTCTCTAAAAATGAATAAATAAAATAAAAAAATAAAAATAAAAATAAAAATAAATAATTAGAAATAAAGTCAGTTGTCACTTTTTTTTTTTTTTTGCGAATTTAAACTCACACACTGGCGAGATCAGGCAGGTGGGTTAGGCGTCTTCAGTCTCAGGAACCTCTGAGAAAATGGTATCAAATTGTGAAGGGGGTTTGAAGCTATGCTACATGCAGACTAGGTAAGATGGCCCAGGGCCGCTCATTCCTTGTGTAGTTCTGAATGTTACAGAGACAGTGTTTTCCAATAATGCAGATCCTTTGCTGCTTGAACTTTGAGACATTCTTGCTGGGACAGTTTTCCATTTTTGCAGCTAAGAAATTCTTTCAAGGATTTTCAAGTCCGCTTGTTTGTTTGTTTGTTTTAGGCAAAGAAGGTCTTTTCCTTCTCCATGTCCTGAAACCAGTTTAAAACAAAAACAGACGACAACCTTGCAAGGAACTCAAGATAAACAGTTGTTTTCTGTTGAGTAAAATGTGACCCCCAAGGTAAGTTACTTTTCTGAGGGAACGATGTGAATCTCAATGTTAACTAGCAGGCATTTTTCTGGTGGTTGGATTAATGTTTAGGGGGAAAAAAATCATTCTGAGAAAATGAGCCCATTGTATAATTAGGTGTCTGATTGGAACAGCAAAGCATCTCAGTTAAAAAAAAAATCTTTTAAGTTAAGATTTTCCCATTTCCTTCCAAATATTTGCTAATTTCATTGCCTCGCCTCTCTGATCTGCATTCTTGGTCAGGTGGCCGAATTGATTATGGGCAGATGGGGAGAGACTGTTACTTAATGAAACTCCTATCAAGGGGTTCATCAGCTTGGTCACCTGAGTTACAAATATAGGAGCAAAAAAAAAAATGGGATTTTTCGGTAAGCTGTCTCACAGTGTTTATTTCTAGGCCATTTCGGAAACTGCATCTAAAGTGACCTCACATCTCTAATGAACTCTGCTCAGCGAGCCGAGGAGGCTCTGGGATATTCCAGCGAGTTAGTTGTATTATCCACATTTCTAAATTTAAAACAAATTACCTACCCCCCCCCCCCCAGCCTCTCATCAAATTCAGGGAAACACGCACAACTCTAAGCTTTGCACTGAAGTGAGTTTATTTTCCTTTCATGCCTAGTATTACCTCTAAAATTGTTCAGGGGTGGGGGAAAAAAGGTTTGTGGTATTAGCTTGGAACACCAGCTATACACATAGCGTCTGCTTACTTATTCTAGATTTTATTTTACTCCAATTAAAGATATTCTATATTTAAAAAAGGTTTTCTAATGGCTTTATTTCGTATATGAATGTGGTACTTTACAGATCACATATAAAACAAACTCACATCTATATAAGCCTCTATATCAGGGGTCCCCAAACTTTTTACACAGGGGGCCAGTTCACTGTCCCTCAGACCGTTGGAGGGCCGGACTATAAAAAAAACTATGAACAAATTCCTATGCACACTGCACATATCTTATTTTAAAATAAAAAACAAAACGGGAACAAATACAATATTTAAAATAAAAAACAAGTAAATTTAAATCAACAAACTGACCAATATTTCAATGGGAACTATGCTCCTCTCACTGACCACCAATGAAAAAGGTGCCCCTTCCAGAAGTGCGGCAGGGCTGGATAAATAGCCTCAGGGGGCCGCATGTGGCCCGCGGGCCGTGGTTTGGGGACCCCTGCTCTATATGATGTATGTGTGCGTATTTGCATGTACATAAATCCATGATAGGAAATACATAGCTCAAAGTCAATGAAAACTGAGAATTCTGACTTTGGTGTCACGCTGTGCCCATTTTACAGATGGGGACAGCGAGGTGAGAGCATGTCTGGAAGATGTGCATCTGATAGCAAAATCAGCTTAGAAGACTGGGAGCTGCTGACATCTGGAAACTGACATGAATCCCATTATTCCCGGGATGCCCATGCAAGGGGTGCATTGGGTCTGGGGTAGAGAAATGCATAGTGAATGCGGCTGCACCTCTAGTTGAGCAACCTGGAGGCCCGCAGCAGGCCCAGGTAGGTCCCGGAGGTGACAGAGCCAGAGCGTGCACGCTGCTCTGCAGAAAGCTGGCAGCCTGCGGCGTCGCTGCAGCTGTCTCCCAGGCCGGGGAAGTGTGTGCAGCAGCACCCGCCTAGCCGTGCTAATAAACACCGCCAGCTGTAAGGGCTGTGCTGAGCAAGCCCGGGCAGAAACCGTCCGATCCCTTTCCTTTGGACCAGCTTAGATCTCCGCTGCAGGAGGGCAGTCCTCCCGGGGGAGCCAGCCCTGGAAGTGTCCCCCGGCCAGCAGCGCGGCTGGCTCCCCCGCACCCCCACCCCGCCCCCGCCCCCGCCGCTTGCGTCCCCAGGCACACCGCCCTCCCCCAGCCCGCCTTGCACTTCTGTTTTATTTACGAACATGTTGCCAGAATTCCAATGAGTTATCTATTCTGTAGCCCGTTCCCACCACGGCCTGGTCGCTGGCTGACTCAGGGTCTAGTCGCAACAGTAAGAAGAAAAGGAGAGAAGGAAAGAATTCTTTTCAACTTTTTTTTTTTTTTTAATGTTTCACTCATTTCTCTCTCGGTCTCTCCCCTCCCCGGGGGCTGCCTCTCCCCTCACCCCAGCCTTCCCCTCCCCGCTGCTCCCCTTTACCCCTTTATGTTACAGGATCACTCAAATTGAAGATCAGGAGGGTCCTATAGGGAATGCATAGGATCCCTGGGAGAAAAAAAGCCCCCAACAAGCTACACACCAGATGTATAATGTTATATGGTCAAACTGGCAAACACAAAAGCCCAAAAACAAAAGGCGTGAATTAGGGAGAGGCATTCAAAGGCCTGTTTTCAAAACAGCCCAGCCAAGAGCCTGGCCCCCCCTCCTGAGACTCACTGCTTGAAAGAAAAGGTGGGAAAAGAAAGAAAGGAAAAGGGGTGGCAGCCCATTTTTTCTAATTAGCTGAGGCCTAACGGGGGCCCTGAAATTCACAACTACTTTCCATCAAGGGGGTTTGCAGCTTGTGAAAATGAAAAAAAAAATAAAAATAGGCTTTTGAAACCTGTGATGTAGGCCCTGTTCGGAACGAAACTGGGTTCAGCCGGAGGGGGTCTCTCTTCCCCTCACTCTGGCTTTCTGGGGGTGTGCCTGGCTTCCTAGTCTGTGGGTCCCTCTCACACAGCGTCCCTGCCACCCCCACCCCCACCCCCGAAGTACAAATAGTATTTAGGTTTAAAGAGCGAGCAGGAGGGAAAGCGACAAAGGTCCTCCCACCCCTTCTTTCTGTCGCACTGGCAGGGGGCTTTCCAAGCTGGTGACAACCCTGAGTGGCTATGAATGTCATTCCACAGCACCACCACCACCAAAGGGAGGGGCGGGGGACATGTCGCTGCAGATTCCAGTGTGTGTGTGTGTGTGTTTTCTGTAAATGATGAGATTAAGATAAAAAATAAACTCCCCAACCCTGTAAATTTAGATATTTAGAGGATGATCTCTTGGCTGTGAATCACTTTTGTTTTTGTGTTTTTCAAAAGCCACAAAGCAATATTTTCCAGGCAGGAAGGTGTACTCCCGGGGGGCAAAGGATTTTAGCTCCTGAACCTTGCGCAAGTACACGCACCTATGATCAGAACATGCGTTTTACTCTTGTTTAAAATGAACACAAGACGGTGTTGTGGCCGCAGACGCGGTGCTTCCTCTGCAGCCTGACAAATGATGAACTTGTGTTCTCCGCTGCCATTTCAAATAAGGAAACAAAACAGAGCCCCCCGTGGGTGAGGGTTGGTGGGCAGCCTGCCTCCGGAGGGGAGGGGGACTGGAATTGCCGCTCCGTCTGGCGGAGACGCCTGTGGTCCTGCGTGGTGTGTTTGAGTAACAAACGCCTGTTCTAATGAATTAGCCTTATTAGGGCCTCCTCACAGTCTTTCATAAAGAGCACAGCGCTCTTCTGAACTCCTGAATGCAACAGTCTTTTGATATTCTCACGCGGAAGGCTGTATGTAGTCTGGGGACTGCCTTCCCTCCTCTGATTTTTCATCTATCTATATATCTATATCTATATACACACACATATATCTACATACACATATTACACACACACACACACACACACACATTTTTCCCACGACAGAAGAGTGAGCAGCAGAAAGCTAAGGAAACCACTGAGTTAAGCAGGTATGGGCCATCCGTGAACCCGGGGCCATCTGCCAAATGGATTTGCATTTACAACTGAACAATCTGGATTTCAGCTCATCACCTCCAGCACATTTCTTTATTTTTTTTATTTTTTTATTTTATTATTTTTTTTTATAAACTCAGTGGCATTGGATAAAACAGATTCATTAGCTTTGATTAACCTTCTTTAACTCAAGTTACAAACCTGCTGTAGGCAGCTCAGCTACCCAGGTGGCTCGGAGATGCTTCATCATGTTTAAGACCCAATTACCGTTGCACTGAATAAGAATAAAACATCACAGTGAAACGTGGAACAAACAGGCATGCTCACGTGCGGGGCAAAGAATCATTAATTTATACCAGCAACTTGCCCGTTTCTATGGGTCTGCTGATGGCTGCACTTAATTCAAGTTGAATAGTCAAGAATCAGGCTGAGAAGAGAAGCTAGTTGTTCTCCAACCTCACTGACCGGTGACTTTTTTTTTTTCTTTCTGTCTTGCAGCTTTAACCCGGACTGTCGGAAGGCTCCTTGGAAAAGTTCGAGAAAGTACAGACGGAACAGGTTCTGTCTATAGTCAGAGCAGGTTCTGTTCGACTGAGTCTGAATGGGCCCCAGGGAGATGAAAAGGCTATGGAATCTGAGGATTATAGAACAATGTGTCAGATAAACTTGGAAACATTTTCTGGTTAGGAAATTTAAATAATGCAGCAACACAGCAGCAAAATCAGCGCTCAGTCAATTCAAAGAGTTATCCGCCTAGGACTAGCAAACTTTTCAAAAACAGGCTACAGTAAGATCCATGCGGGGCATCCTGTGCATCACATAGAGAATCAGAGCTGGAGACCGACTCCAGCATGCAACGGGTTAATTTTGGACAGGATTTGACTGAAGCGGGAATAATGAACAGTGAGATACTGCAGCTTTCAGGCAAAACAGAGTAACAACAATTAAAAAAGAGAGAGAGAGAGAGAGATGGGGTAATAATGGGGAAAACCACCTCTAGGCAGTTAACTAACAAGAGCAGCCCAGTGTTTGAACCAGATAAACCCCAGACCCTGGGGGTTGCTGCTGTCCCTGCCACCCTCCTGCTTAGCACCGGGGTGTGGAGGGCATGACAACATTTGGGAGCCAACTGTTTGTGGGCTTCTTCTCATCTGCTTGAAAATATTGGGTTTTGCCATATTTCCATAATAACCACAACCGCACTCTCCCCTCTGTAAACCCCCCACAACAACAGATGTGAGCTCTAAAAGGAACTGGAGAGACTGAGATAATCAGACACTAGTTAGAGGCTTTCATACAAAATTCTCCAGAGCAAATTCACAGGAAGGAAAAAAAAAAAAAAGAATGTTCCCGACCACTGATGGAATTAATCTGAGTTCCTTGATGATTCGAAGTTCTACAAGTTTTCATTTCTGCATCTTGTTTCTGAATGTATAGCTCTTTATTTATCAAACTGCCGCGTAATTTTCCCTTCAGTTGGAGGATGTGATTGTGAAACAAGTAAATTAAAACTTAAGGGCCTGTTCTCTCCAAATTTAGTTCTATTATCACTTTAGGAACGCGTGCTGCTTGATGGCGTTCGTTGCTGGTACATGTCGCTGGCTGTGTCGTTGCTACCTCAGCAATATGCTGTTGAACACAACACTTCACAGACTCCCTTTCGGGGTTTATTGTTGTGTGTGTGTGTGTGTGTGTGTGTGTGTGCATATTACATGGTGACCTGTAGCTTCCTATATTTCAGGTTTTCAATTTCAACTAAGAAAACAAGAATAATAAAATTTTGTAAAGATTTAACTAAAACTAAAGGCTCTTCATAAGTAAGTCGGAGTGGAGAAGTAGTGATTTTTGAACTATCATATTTTATTAATAAGACACCTCTCTCGCTCGGCCCTGGCCGGTTGGCTCAGCGGTAGAGCGTTGGCCTGGCGTGCAGGGGTCCCAGGTTCGATTCCCAGCCAGGGCACACAGGAGAGGCGCCCATCTGCTTCTCCACCCCTCCCCCTCTCCTTCCTCTCTGTCTCTCTCTTCCCCTCCCGCAGCCGAGGCTCCATTGGAGCAAAGATGGCCCGGGCGCTGGGGATGGCTCTGTGGCCTCTGCCTCAGGCGCTAGAATGGCTCTGGATGCAACAGAGCGATGCCCCAGAGGGGCAGAACATTGCCCCCTGGTGGGCATGCCGGGTGGATCCCGGTTGGGCGCATGCGGGAGTCTGTCTGACTGCCTCCCCGTTTCCAGCTTCAGAAAAATGAAAAAAAAAAAAAAAAGACACCTCTCTCATAGTGATAGTCTTAGTATGCATCAATATGCACTCTAAGTATATTATGTGTCCCAGATAACACCGGATATTCTAAAATATAAAATATTTTATAACCGAGGAATAAGATGGAACATAAAACACATTTGACTGTTTTCGGCTTAGTAAATAATTTTGGACTTTATACAAGTCATCTCGGCCATGGTGCTGTAGCCCTGTGTTTGATTTGGAATAGTTTATGTAATCCTCTTTCTCTGAACATGCTCTTAGAATATGTTCACATCACAAAACTGTCATTGGGAGAGGAAAGCATAATTGAGTTACTGAGTTTGTTTCTTTGAAAAAGAAAGAGAAGGAAGGGAGGGAGGGAAGGAGGGAGGGAGGGAGGAAAGGAAGGAAGGAAGGAAGGAAGGAAGGAAGGAAGGAAGGAAGGAAGGAAGGAAGGAAGGAAGGAAGGAAGGAAAGAAGGAAGGAAGGAAAATACTTATGGTGAGGATCCGTTCGGCTTCCTGCCTCTATATCTTTCTAACCTTAGAAGCTAGAATCAGGCCTGACCTGTGGTGGCGCAGTGGATAAAGTGTCAACCTAGAAATGCTGAGGTCACCGGTTTGAAACCCTGGGCTTGCCTGGTCAAGGCTCACGTGGGAGTTGATGCTTCCTGCTCTTCTCCCCACTTCTCTCTCTCCCTCTTTCTCTCTCCTTTCTAAAATGAATAAATAGAAAAAAATATTTTTAAAAAGAAGCTAGAATCACTTGACCTCAAACCACAGGTCCAGTTCTGAAATGACCTTGGAAGTCATCCTGAGCCTGGCCAGGGGAAATGTGAAGAGCATAGACCAGAGGTCGTCAGCCTAGCGTGAAGTCCCCTTGGCTGCCGGACAAAAGCTGTCGTCCATTTCTAGAGACCGGCTCCAGCCTATTTAATGTACCTCCACATGCCCATGAGCCGAAACACTGCGCCCTGCCTCCCTTTCTGTGCTGACCCCCTAGAATAAATCAGAGAGGCGATTTCCCATAATCCCCCTGCTCCAGATTAGACTTCTTTGGGCTCCACTATCCCTACCATAGGCTGTTTCTAGGCATGCCCTGAAGCCCTTCGCAGCCTTCATGTTTGGACATCCAACAGTCAGCTACTCTCTGACCTCTAAAGGTCTGAAACATTTTCAAGATCAGCCGTCTCCTGCGTCTGCCTCGGTTCTGTCAGAAGCCCAGCTTGTGTCCAATTTGGCTCTGGCTGGACTCTCTCATGACTTTTGGAACAGGGCAGAAAGAAAAATGAAAAGACAGAAGCAGGAATTTTCAGTAGGCTTCCTTACACATATCTCTTGTTTTAACTCCGTTTTAATAGCGCCCAGATTCTTGACCCCCCCTTGGTAACTGTCCAGTCTCTGCTAATTATGTTTGCCCCAAACTATGGGAATTTTGTGTCCAGCATTCTGGTATAATCCTGCTGTTTACCCTGCAGAAAAATGTTATAGTCTGTGGACCCAGACAAGGAGCAGCAATGAACTTGACACAGGTTCAGACGCCGCTAGCAGAAGTCAGTGGGAGAGACTGCCCAACTGGCTAATTTCAAAAGGAGGCAACCACTCAGGTGCGAGTTACGAAGGACTGTGGAGAAGCCTTTGCCTACTCAAAGAGATAAAACTCACAGCGCATGCCCTGTGACGCAGACCACGCTGGGTTCCTAACCGGCCACCTCCTCATTCCTACTGTGGAACAGACCGTGAAGTTCCAGCTAGCCAGTGATTGCTGGACGGCCGACCTAGAGGGGGTCAGTTTCTGCCAGCCAAATAACTGCCTCTTAATAGTTGCCCTCTGCCACACATTCTGGTGTCCTCTTGGATGGTGGAAAGCCCAGGAACCGTAGGAATGGCGCTTTGAATGGCAGCTTCTTGCAAATTTTCATCTAAGAACTTTTAAGTCAATGGTTCTCCAGCACTTGGGAACCTTGCAAAAAGATATAGATGCCCTAGTTCCACTGAAGGGTCAGGGTCAGTTGGTCTGGGGTGGACGTGGAAATTTGTTTTGGAGCCGATCCCGAACTGTTGATATTCCCACAAACTTGAGACCGTTACTCTATGTCTTCAGACAGCCCAAGCCTAGTCCAGCCATCGCTCTGATTCACAGCGTGAAACCCACAAGGATTACGTGTTTCCGTCACCATCCAGGTTCAGCCTCCCCTGCTTACAAGACCAGCGCTTCCTTGGCAGCTGACGGATGACATCATAGTCTCACTTACCTACCACACCCTTCTCTATAGACCCACACTATATAATTAAGGTGCAAGTTCAACTCTGTGGGTCACCAAGTCAAAGGGCTCCTTTCGCAAGTTCCGATGAACGCCTGGCTAACCAGCTCCCTGATCTATCCAAGCCTGAGGTTCTGGTTTTGCTGATCACCAGAGCCCGACTTGGTCACCAAGGATCACTGCAGCCCATCCTGCTACTCTCCTGCCGTCGTCCTGTCGGCTCTGAGAGGCTGCTGGAGCATTCGGCTGTTGAGGCTGCTAGTTATTGATCCCAGGGTTCAAGTTTCGGAAGTCTCCAGTTAGTGTCAAGCTCCAGAAACTGCTTCCTGTGCCATGATCTCCTGCTTTCTCTCCCAGTTACAATGGCCCCCTAGGGGAGAGAAGAGCTTTTCCTTCTTCCCTGCTACCAGATTTAGCCTCTCTCTCTTACAATCTTGGCCTCTGGGTCCCACAAAGCTGGGAAGCCAGTACAAGGCTCGTTACAATGAGCCAGAGATGTGGAAGTAGACCCCCCCCAAACAAACACATTTAAAAAACAATTAGCTCTTTAAAACCCCCTACCCCAATGCCCCCCACCCCACACTGTTCTTTGTTGGTGATATCACAGCAAGTCAGCCTTCTACAGCCTGCTCGTTGAGTCTGTCCATCTCTAAGGACCGCAGAGTTCTTACACATTCACGCGCTCTGACAATATCTAATGTTGGCACTGCCCTTGGTGGTTTAGATAACACTGTACCTGCATTAGCCCACGGAATCTGCCCGAGAAAGAGGCTGACTCAAGTGAAGAAGAACAGAGAGGGCTCAGCACGAAGGGCACAGTGTTGCTGAGAAGATGAAATGGGTGGCTCAGTGGGGGGCCCCACGGAGACTCCTAGATCTCCCCCATTCCTCTGTTCCTCTCCGGCGTGTGCCCGTTACTTTCCAATGCTCATCAGTGCGAGGCAGCTGCCCCAGTATTTCTTTCCCTCTCTTCGTATAAAGAGGACGCAAAGCACGAAGACTGGCCCGTGACTCTTAGCGTCTCTCCTCGTTCTCTCTTTGTCAGTTACCTAAGTACAAATTTAGAATTTTCTAAGTCCCTGCCCCCAAGGGAGACTATGTTTTCAAGTACATCTCTGATTAAAAACGAACAAACACAAGTCATCTGAGGTTAGATGTCAGAGTGAAAGGGGTTCACCCTTTTGTTTCAAGTGCTCCAAAGGTTGTCTTCAAAGGATACACAGTCACCGTTCCCAGCCTGGATGTTCATGGTATACCTCTATGGTAGCCTATTGATACTGATGTTAACCTCTATGGTAGCCTATTGATACAGATGTTAATATTATACCTCTATGGTAGCCTATTGATACAGATGTTAATGTTATATACCTCTATGGTAGCCTATTGATACGGATGTTATTGTTATACCTCTATGGTAACCTATTGATACAGATGTTAATAGTATACCTCTATGGTAACCTATTGATACGGATGTTAATGTTATACCTCTATGGTAACCTATTGATACAGATGTTAATAGTATACCTCTATGGTAGCCTATTGATACAGATGTTAATGTTATACCTCTATGGTAGCCTATTGTTACAGATGCTAATGTTATATACCTCTATGGTAGCCTATTGATACAGATGTTAATGCTATACCTCTATGGTAGCCTATTGATACGGATGTTATTGTTATACCTCTATGGTAACCTATTGATACAGATGTTAATAGTATACCTCTATGGTAACCTATTGATATGGATGTTAATGTTATACCTCTATGGTAACCTATTGATATGGATGTTATTGTTATACCTCTATGGTAACCTATTGATACGGATGTTAATGTTATACCTCTATGGTAGCCTATTGATACAGATGTTAATGTTATACCTCTATGGTAACCTATTGATACAGATGTTAATAGTATACCTCTATGGTAGCCTATTGATACAGATGTTAATGTTATACCTCTATGGTAGCCTATTGATACAGATGTTAATGCTATACCTCTATGGTAGCCTATTGATATGGATGTTATTGTTATACCTCTATGGTAACCTATTGATACAGATGTTAATAGTATACCTCTATGGTAACCTATTGATACGGATGTTAATGTTATACCTCTATGGTAACCTATTGATACGGTTGTTATTGTTATACCTCTATGGTAACCTATTGATACGGATGTTAATAGTATACCTTTATGGTAGCCTATTGGTATTTCGTTTTCTGAAAGTGCGTATGACAAGACCCACACCACGATTCATTAAGGTTTCCATCATTTCCTCCCCTTGATGTCTCTGTCTCAAAACCGAAGACTAGAACAACTTAGGACCCATGAACCTGAATTAGGAAAATCATAAATGCTGGTAATGTTTGGACAAGTGCTACTCTAAATGCATGAACAAATTCCAATGTGAAGGATGTTGAAAAGCAGGTCAGAGGAGAGATGCATCCTCACATCACCATCGCGTTTAAAGCAGAAGACTTTTCCTCTTTGCGATTAATTCATTCACAAGACAGTTCACTCAGCATGGTAGAAACACTGGCTTTTCTTCCACACACACAAACAAACAGGCAACCACCACCACCAAATCTGTAAGCAGGAGGACGCAGATCAGATTTTTATGCTCAAAGTGGAGGTAATTAGTAATATCGGTCTGCACAGTTTACTTATGCATTTCATATATATGGAAGGAGCAACCAACATGCGCCTGTGTTTTTCTGGGCACAACCGTGAACAGAACAGCCAACAATTCCTACTCTTAAAATGACCGAGAGCTGAACCAATTTCTCATGAACTATAGAGTAAATGAGAAAGCTGGTTTACAACTTCCGAGAGAATCCAAATACTCAGGGCTGTTTCTATTTTAGGAAAGTGATGGCACAGATGCAACAATGACACATCTATAGACCAGGGACCCCATGGCCACCACTGCCATGCTGACTGCAGGCTGCATAGAAAGGCAGCTATGCACAGGTGACTGACACAGAGCTAGCGGGTGACATATCCAAGCACACCGTGGAGAGAGGTCACAAAGTCCCTCTTGAATTCCCTTTGGTGCTCGTGAAAA
The DNA here is from genome assembly GCF_036850765.1 of Saccopteryx bilineata. Classification (NCBI taxonomy): domain Eukaryota; kingdom Metazoa; phylum Chordata; class Mammalia; order Chiroptera; family Emballonuridae; genus Saccopteryx; species Saccopteryx bilineata. Next base: position 64,905,894 of record NC_089496.1, read on the forward strand.
AACACCAAGGTTATACAAATGAGTTACTAATTATCCCTGGGTCTTGCCTCCCGTTCCTCAGTTTTTATGAAATGACATTGAACATGTCGACCGCTTAAAACAAAGGGTTTGTTTTTATTGTTGTTTTTCTGAATGTTTTTTGGTTTTTTTTTACAAAAAATAAACCTGGCTGAGTTTCAATCAATAAAATTTCACCACTAACCTGAAAAAAACAAAAATTAAATAAATAAGTGCCTGCAGTTCTGGTATGTTTCTCAGACTCTAGAAGAGACTTGAATTCGATTCAAGAAGGCAATGTACTCTTTCTTGTCCTGCTATAAACCAACAAATAAACAATTTTCAAAAGCCCTATTCTGCTGACACAAGACATCTGGACACTTGAAAAAAGGAATGTGCATTCTTGGCAGCATGACCCAACTTGGAATACAAGCCTTCTGAAGTTCACACATCACCATTGTGACAAAGCACTACCCCGTCACGACGCGTCTCCATAAAACCACGGCCATGTTGTTCCGCTCTGCACAACATCTCCTTAAAAAGTTGACAAGCGAGGGGGAAGTGAGCCCCATCCCAGAAGGCCCTGGAATGTGACCCCGTTTCTTCCTTATGCGCAGAAAGGTACTCCCTGGAACGGGCAGCTCACGATGGGAATGCTTGAAAAGGTCACTGGCTCCGTTCAAATAAACAACGCGCATTCCCTCTAACATTCTGACGTGGTCGTCAGAGATTTGGTGTCGCGAGAGGACTGGCGAGAAGGGAAAGGAAATCAGAGGGTCAGGTCACTTAGGTTGAGGGTACAACTATTTTTAGCAGACTGAGAAACTGCTTGGAAGACGGGAGTGGTGGGTAAAATATACTGCTCACAAAAATTAGGAGATATTTTAGCACTTCATATTCTTTTTTGAAATATCCCCTAATTTTTGTGAGCTGTATAGAAGTAAGTACATACTGGCCATGATATTCAGGTTTTCAACTAGGGAACGATCATTATGATTCTATTCTATTCTATTCTATTCTGTTCATCACCTTTAAGACCACTGAAGCACTACCTGACCTGTGCTAGCGCAGTGGATAAAGCATCTACCAAGAATGCTGAGGTCGCTGGTTCAAAACCCTGGGCTTTCCCAGTCAAGGCACATTAGCAAGCAACTCCTATGAGTTGATGCCTCCTGCTTCTCACCCCTCTTTCTCTCTCTCCTCTCTCTCTAAAAATCAATTAAAAAATTTTAATAAAAGACCACTGAAGTGTCCTTTTTGGGTCTCACTGCCACCCCAGTGACTTAGCCCCACTGTCCTCAATCTGTCCCTTTAGACATCATAGTGAGAGGAGGAAGGAAGAGGCTCTTTAGACCTCAGTGAAACATCCACAAAAGCCTTGTGCTGAGAAAATAATACCAATTATAATACTATTTAAAAGGTTTATTTATTTAAAAAGAAAAGTCCTTAAAACATATACTCAGTAGATTTGTGTTTTGTGTATTTTTTTTCATGAAGGACTTCCTACATGCTAAATCCATATGCTATTTATTTTTTTTAATTTATTTTTTTAATTTTTCTTTTATTTATTCATTTTAGAGAGGAGAGAGAGAGGGAGAGAGACAGAGAGAGGGGGGGGGGGAGGAGCTGGAAGCATCAACTCCCATATGTGCCTTGACCAGGCAAGCCCAGGGTTTCGAACCGGCGACCTCAGCATTTCCAGGTCGACGCTTTATCCACTGCGCCACCACAGGTCAGGCCATATGCTATTTATTTAGTCCTAACAATAATGTTAAATTACTCTAAATATAGTAGACCCATTTATTTATGGGAAGGAATAGGTTCCAGGGGTTAAAGGACTCCCCAACATGTGAAAGGCAAAGTCAGAAAGGAACCCCCAAACAGTTTTCTCCAAAGCTTGGTCCTCCTCTCCCCAACGTGTTCTTCTCAATAACGAAGAGCAAGGCATCCTGGGATGCCCCCAGGAGAATTTCAGGCCTTGTAACTGACACCCAACTGAATGGCGCCATTACATTACTTTCCAAGTTTGGCTTCACGGGTGCTGAGTTGATGGACTCGCAGAGAAGTTGGGTATGCAAGGCACACTTACTGTGGGCTTTGGCTGGAGCACTTTGTTAAGCCGGCGGGCTTCCAAGGCCAACGGCGAGACTTAGGGGTTAGGTCTTGCCTAACGAAATTGGGTAAGTGCCCTCCCTGCACATGCGCAGCAGGTGTGTCCAGGACACGCACTGCGGTCCGCCTCCCATCGCAGAAAAGCATTCGGTAAGATTTCGTATCAAGTGCACTGTTTGCGCTGAAAGAGTCCAGCTACGGGAGCCTTGGAGACCAAAACAGAACTCCGAAGGAAGGGGAGTGAGATACTGTCCCCAACCTAAAAGAATCTTCCAGAAGTTCAGCTCAGGAGACTGGGTTTAGGAGCTCTCTTCTGCTTGTGCGAATCGTCACTGTCTCAGGAAACAAAAATGACAGAATGATTCCAAGGAGACAGATATTACCCAGCAGTGACATTTGAAGTCCGAACCTCTCTGCCTATGGCATTGTCACTCTTGGTGCAAATGGTCTGGTGTCTGTGCAGTGGGTCACAACTCCTCAGATGGAGGTGCCTATAGGGCTACTCAAATGCCTATAGCCATTTAAATAAGAGGGAAATAAAGAAATAAACCTTCCCAGAATTCTACTGAGTGCAGGCTAGACAAAAAAAAAAAAAAAAAAAAAAAATCCAATCCAATGCTAATTTGGGAATTTAAAAAGAATAGTATGCTTTTCTAACCCATGGATAAGATATGGAAGAACAATAATTTTAACTTATAAATAGTGAATGTTAACCTGTGTTATATTAAGTAGCCTTCACCAAAGATTTTGCCCATCTAATATGTTGGCAAAATACAAATAAATGTAAAACAGTAATGAGGATATTAAAAAAGAGAGAAGCTAGAAACTAACTCTCACACACACGTGCACACACTCACACACACATGCACACACACTAAGTAAGCAAGATAATATTAGTAGTTTGGAGAAAAAAAAAAAAAAATATATATATATATATCAAAAAGTGTGAACACAGTGACCCTATTAGCTTCAGAACATAAAACTGACCTCATGCATTGAAAACCTTGGATCGTGTTTCTCTTTAGCCCTTTCAAATAGGAGCAATGTGACATATGCGTGGCTGTGTATGAGATACACAGGCATTACTGCGATTACGTATATGTGTAGTGTACACATTACAGTTACGCATGGGTGTCATCCACAGACATAGATTTACATGTTTCTATCGAGGATGCAACTTATCAAATGGTGTCACACCTCTTGTCCCCAAGTGATCCCCTCATAAAACAGATGGAGTGCTTATTCTTCTACCTTTCTAGGCAGATGTCAAAGATACCCTGACCATCTCCAGAACGTTAAGTTGGTACTGCTACTAAAATTCTTAGGAGACTCCTGAAATGACTCAGAGGCACATAATACTCCCACGTGCGGAAGGAGGACCTAGAGGAGAAAAACTCTTCTCACCATATCTGCATCTCCAGCTCACGCCTGCTAGACATGAGCTCCTGGGTTCCGCTGGAGGGAGCCCAAGGCAGTGAGTTTGCAGCAAAAGAACGTGCTGGCAATACGGATGAACCCTGTACCCAGCCTGGCATCTGGGAAGCATTTTCAGACTGCCTCCCTCCCCAACCGTGTCCCGAATATCACATGCCTCACTGGAACCCTGTCAGGTTTGCTGAAGCACAGCATACAGAAGGTTGCTCCACAATATGACAGCTAGGAAACGCTGGGCTGGGACTTGAATTCGGGTCTTGGTGGAGTTCTCAGTGTTGGGGAAAGAAATCCTTTTCTCTCCTCAAGGGATTTTCCGATCTGATCTCGGATCTAGTGAGAACTGGAGGTGGGGAAAGAGGGAGAGATGCAGGCAATTTAACTCTGTGATTTCACCTTGGCATTTTCATTTCTCTGCTGCTTTTTGACCCTGCATTACACTGTTCAAAAGAAATGCATTAAGAGAGCGTGGCCAGGCAGCTCAGTGGGTTAGAGCATCATCCCAATACACCAAGCTTGGAGGTTCAATCCCTAGTCAGGGCACATACAATAATCAACCAATGAATGAATGAATAATTGGAACAAAAAATTGATGTCTCTTTTTCTCTCTCTCTCTAAAATCAATTATAAAAAAAAAAGAAAAGCATTAAATTCAATAAGGTGGTACTACTGCCCACCTAGTAAGTGCAAAGAACAGCTATGCTTAGTAGGACAAATAAGAGTAGTTATCATGAACTACCTGCCTGTTTATTGGTTGCTGTTATGGGTATGTCATGATTGACTCCTCCTGCTTTAACTAAAACCATAATGTCACGGAAAGAGTTTTTAATGAACTCCATGGTTAGGGCACATGTTTTCAAACCTATGACAGATGGGAGCCCCCATTAGAACATCTTCATATCCCTTCTGGAATTGGTAAGCCCTCTGTCCTCAAGAACCAGTTACAATTCCTCCCTGTGATTTGCATGAGGGAAAGCGGGGTATTCACTTTAGCAATTTCAGCTCCTTCAGAGCAAACCGAAAAGATTCCAGTGGGTTTGACGTGCCACCATCCATCTTCACCACCCGACAAACAGCAGGGGCCAGATGATGCCACCCCACCAAGGCCCCCATGACGGGACAGCCACATTTTCCGGGAAATCAGGTTAACTCTATTTTTCTGTCTTGCTCCATTTCCTCTCTAGTTGTCTTGACCCAACCTTAATGTTCCTCAACCAAATGAGGTGTGATTCCCTACCGATTGGACTCGGCACTTGAAATAACTATTATAAAGAATCGCGAGGAAAGTGACGTCTGTTTCTAACCACAGAAAGCAAAAAGTAATAAGACAGTGAAGGTGCATTTTAAACTGCTTCTAAAACTGGGGATCAACTGGACACTTCTAGGGAGAGAAGACTTGGTCAAGTGTGTAATTTCGAATATGCTTTACTGTGCAAATGAATGAAGCAATTAAAAATTAAACTAACACATTGTGAAGACTAGTTTATAACAATGACTGTGAACTTTGGAAAGTGGCATGCTCAATGAGTATTTCTACTTTAAAGTCCGTATTTGGATACCCATCAGTTTATTTTTTTAGTCATATAAAGTCTTGAACTTAGGCTCTGGCCGGTTGGCTCAGCGGTAGAGCATCGAAATAGACGTGTAGAAGTTCCGGGTTCGATTCCCGGCCAGGGCACACAGGAGAAGCACCCATCTGTTTCTCCACCCCTCCCCCTCTCCTTCCTCTCTGTCCCTCTCTTCCCCTCCCGCAGCCAAGGCTTCATGGGAACAAAGTTGGTCCGGGCGCTGAGGATGGCTCCATGGCCTCTGCCTCCGGCGCTAGAATGGCTCCAGTTGCAGCGGAGCAACAGCCCAGATGGGCAGAGCATCGCCCCCTGGTGGGCATGCCAGGTGGATCCCGGTTAGGCGCATACAGGAGTCTGTCTGTCTGCCTCCCCGCTTCTCACTTTGGAAAAATACACACACAAAAAAATGTTGAACTTAAACTTCTTTTTTTTTTATTATTTCTACCCAAACCAGAAGATTCAAAAATACCATAAAGTCACATGAGATTTCCAGCTCGCATTTCCAATCTCCCAAGGTTTGAAAAAGCTCATCTATTTGAATGCCTTGATCGTGATCCAAACTGACTGTGAACTTGAGATGTTTCAGAATGACCCACCACTGTTTCAAGTCCAAATTGGCTGCAGAGAGCCCTGTGGACCATTACCTCATTGTTTATTCTTGCAAATTATAAATATTTTTAAAATCCCAAGTTGCAAAGCAAGGAGGGGCGTTTTATATCTCTCGGCCACCGTCACTTCATTCTCTGCTGCTCTGGGTGTTGGACACACATCCGGACTGGGTTGGTAAAATCATCAGTGGTACTGACAGGGATAATCTACTCCTGTCTTAAAGCACGGTCCTCAGCAATCTCTGCACACGGGAGACCAAGAGGAATGAGCTGAACAAAACTCATCTATAGAACTGCGTTGTTCCAAATATTTAGTTACAGTTTCAAGTCAGATTATGACTCCATGCACCCAGTGAAATAAAGCATGACTTTCTCATGCAATAATGAAAATACCTTGTATCATAGACATATCTTCCTCTGGGATAGTACTGTTACAGCATAACAACATAACTGCATATTTACATTATAGGCAGGGGTGGGAAAAAGCAGCTTTACATTTGTAATACAAATAAATAATATAATAATTAAATAAGGCAAGAATGAACTGTTTCAGGTACTCACAAGTGTAAACCTACTTTTGCCATCCACATATATACACTGCTCACAAAAATTAGGGGATCAGGGAACATGCAGATACTCCAGTACTTTCAGCCTTTTGTCTAGTGCATTTTCACCCATGAAATAAAAGTTGGTTTTGCATCTCATTTGCATAATCGAACAACTTTTTCTGACTTGTTTACTTTTCTGATGTTCCTGTTTAATTAAAAAAAATCAAATGCTTCTTTTTTTTTATTGCTTCATATTCATTTTGAAATATCCCCTAACTTTTGTGAGCAGTATAGTATAACTCTGACTCTGTGCATAGTTAGTAGGGAGTAGGGAGAGATTTGAAAGTCCTAAAAATGAACCTGGAGTTAAGTTATCCGAGTCTAACCGATAGCCATAGAAGAAGAATGGAGTGAAAACATGGAGCTCAAAGGTATTTAAAGAGCAAAGACATTCTGAAAATGAAGTATCCACAAAGATCGCACAACTGTATAGGCCAGGGTTATTCTTGCCATTATTTTACAGATGATAAACTTGACGATCAAATAATTAGTGAACAGCAGTCAGAATTAAGCTCCAGGTCTATCTAACTTGAAAGAAAAATGCTCATTTCTGCTATTTTCTATGTTGCATTCAAATGATTGTTGATGGGAGAAAGAAAAACAAAAAGATTGTGACACGTGGGAGCCCAGCTAAGAATATCTTCATACGCCCTTTGGAACTACTTCGCTCTTCTGTTCTTGTTCCCCGCGTCCCCTCTGTGGTCCACGTTATTTGACTTTCCCACGTGCTAAGCAGAGAGGAAATTCCGTCGCACACCATCGAGAGCAAGGGGAGGAGCCACAGGCAGCCGAACAGTGTTCAGGAGGGCTGCGCTCGGTTCTGGGGAGATGGCTTCGGACCTGGGAAACAGGACGTGGGCAAAGGAAGTCCTACTTCACCTGCACTTCCAGTGTGCAGCGCCCTCATCCCGGAGAGGGGAGGCGTCCCCTTCCTCCTTTCTCTCCGGTAGAACGAGCTGCTGCTCAGGGTTCCCACCTCCACATTTTTTGTTACTGAGTAAAGTACACTAAGCGCCATGTGACTGATCATAAGACTCTAAGAAATAAAGAACAGAAGAAAATGGAAGCCATTTCCAGAATGCCTCTGGACAGAGGTTTACCAGGGAAGGAAGAGGGTGAGTTCGATTGCCTCAGCCTGTGGTTGGAAGACCAGACGTTTGGCCTGGAAACTCGAAACCTGAGTAGGCTCCATTCCAGCAGAAACCAATGTTTGCAAAGGCTTGGTTAACATTGGGTGTCTTTTTTTTTTTTTTTTACTCTTGTTTTTATTTTTTAATCCAATCTTGACAGCCAGAATAGCTCGATCCACCTGCTTGCTCTTTAATGCCCTCTTATCCTAATCCCTTTGCCTTCTCTGATCCCATCCCCTCATCCTCCTTCCCTCTGACAGCTGTCCCTCTGTTCCCTGTGACCCTGCCTCTGCCTCTATTCTGTTCCTCAGTTTACTCTGTTCAATAGATTCCACATATATGTGAGATCATATGGTACTTTTCTTTCTCTGCCTGGCTTATTTCACTTAGCATAATAATCTCCAGGTCCATCCATGCTGTCACAAAAGGTAAGATTTCCTTCTTTTTCACAGCCACATAGTATTCCATTGTATATATGTACCACAGCTTTTTTTTTTTTATGTACCACAGCTTTTTAATCCACTCGTCCACTGACAATGGGCTGTTTCCATGTAAACACAATAAATTAAAAATTAAAAAAAAACAAACCCTCTAACCCTGCCTCCAAAGAGTTTCTCTTAGCTGGGTCAGGTTTGCAGAGATTTAGTTAAAAATTGCAGGTGGGTGATAAAGTCTATTCATCTCTTTGCTGTGTGCTCAGAAGTGGATAAAATTTAAATGTATTCCATTGCTAGACACTTAGGCATAAGAATGTGTAAAAGAATCAAATGACAAGAGTTCTGACCTTCAGTGTGTGTTGTGTGTGTGTGTGTGGGGGGGAGTCAAAGAGATCACATGACCAATACACTGAGGAAAATACAGTCACCGCCCCATGGAACAGAGATGGCTGATGTCAGGCCTCATCTTTGGGAACTTATGCATTTATGACTGTTTATTCCATTAGGCCATTACAAGGGACAGAAAGGGACACTTTTTATAAGGGTTGAAAAATTCCCACAAGAGATACAAACTCCAAAATAGAGATGGGAAAGCATGCTGGGTGACGGAGAGACAGTTCCCACTGGCCTGGCCTCCCTGGCCTCCCCCTGTGGGGTTTCACCCACGCCAGTCTGCCCCAAGGGGTGGGACTTGTCCCTCTCCCCCTGAGGTGTGATTTCCCAGCTGCAACATTTTTCTAATCTTCAATCCAAACAGTTGGCTCATGAAATCATCATCAAATCATGAGCTCTCAAGTGCCTTAAACAGCATTCTTTTTTTTTTTTTTTAAATAGGAGAATCCAAACACTGTCCAAAGCAGGGGTCCCCAAACTTTTTACACAGGGGGCCAGTTCACTGTCCCTCAGGCCGTTGGAGGGCCGCCACATACAATGCTCCTCTCACTGACCACCAATGAAAGAGGTTCCCCTTCCGGAAGTGCGGCAGGGGGCTGGATAAATGGCCTCAGGGGGCCGATGGGCCATAGTTTGGGGCTGCCTGGTCCAAAGCTTAGGGTCACAAAGTGAAAAATACCCCATAGCAGATTAATAGTGAATAGTGAATAAGTAAAATCTAGACCCACTGACCTCTCCTGAGGTCCACAAAGATCCTATTTAGGCCTGACCTGTGGTGGATAAAGTTTTGATGTGGAACGCCTGTTCAAAACCGCAGGTGTGCCTGGTCAAGATACAAGTGAGGAGCAACTACTACGAGATCCCATTGAGGGGTGTTATGAGGACAACAATTTGGCATATGGAAATAGGAGAGGTAAAGCTGTAATGGACATGGAAACCCCAGAGGAGAGACATTCTGCCAACTTCTATGACTGGAGCATCTTAGCTGTTCACCACCAGCATCTGGAAACGACATATATCCTGGTTCCGTACACAGACAGGACCCGCAGGAGCAGAACCTTGTGGTCTAAGGCACCAGAGCCCTTCCTAGGCCGGACAGAAGAAATCTCATTAACTTCAAACACCTTTTCTTTTCCATTCTATTTATTTGTTTGTTTGTTTGTTTATATAATATTCAGTGAGAGGAGGGGAGGCAGAGACAGACTCCCGTGTGCAGCCCAACCAGATCCACCTGGCAGTCCCCATCTGGGGATGATGTTCTGCCTATCTAGGGGTACTGCTCTGTTGCTCAGCAACTGAGTTCTTCATAGTGCCTGAGGCAGAGGCCATGGAGCCATCCTCAGTACCCAGGGCAAAATTGTTTCACTGAGCCATGGCTGCAGGAGAGGAAGAAAGAGAAAAAGAAAGAAAGACAGAGAGAAAGGAGAGAGGGAGGGGTGAAGAAGCAGATGGGTGCTTTTCCTGTGTGTCCTGGCCGGGAATCGAATCCCTGACATCCACACTCCAGGCCGTTGCTGTACCACTGAGCCAACCGCCCAGGGCCCAAACACCTTTCCTGTAGTGCTCTAAACCCATCTCAGATGTGACCTTAACATAGCCCCAACACCTGTTATAATCTTAGTAATAATGGCGCACCATGAGGTGGGACATAAGGTGAGACTGACAGGAAATGTTGCAAACAGGGTCTATGGTTTTGGCTGCTCTAATTATGGAATTTGAAACAGTGGGATCTTCAGCAGCGTTTTCTGTAACCATTAGAAGTTTACCATCCTTCATTTGTTTATGCAAACTTTGACCATTTAACACTTTGTCGATTGGATCTGCACCAGTTTAGCCTGGTGGACTTTGGGAGAGTGTAACGTGTTTTGATACTGTCCGTAATTAGCTGTTGTTTTGCGGGGTATTTCCACTGTTTAGGATCTAGACTTCTGATAGAGCCCCTGAATTTTCTAATTGTATAATGAACACTAGGAGACAGCTGCATATATTATTAGAGAGCTACTCTCCCAATGCAAGTGAGTCCCGTGAGTGAGTGGTGGGTCTCTTAGTGGTGATTTTTCATCAAGAAGAAAGAGAGGTATGAATACAATCCTCTCACAACTGTTCTGCCACGTGAGGGCCATGGGCACTCATGTGGAGCAGATTACTTAGCAGGTTGGAGGAGCTGGGGACTCCATGGTCACTAGGACTCAAAGACCCAAAGGCATACAACCTCCCAAGAGAGACAGACGCCATGCGGCTAGAAGAATGCCGACAAGAATCCAACTGGTGACATACGTGCATGGATGTCAACAAACGGGCTGCACTAGGGGACAACAACAAAAATGAGCAGGAGGCGAGTGCTTCAAATAGAGACATAGGAAAAGGTCCCGGAGGAAGTCATGCTTAGCTGAAGTCCGAGAGATGAGAAAGATGTAGCCAAGGTGGATGTGGAGGAAGAACCCTGAGGTTACCATGTGCACATCGAGCAGGATGTGGGGAGACTATGAAAGGACTTCTGGAGCAATTGAAGGAGTTCTTGTGGTTGTAGCCCCGGAAGAGAGGACCTGAGAGGAGACAGGGAGAAAGCGGCCCATGCTGGGCTGGGCCGGGAGGGGCAGAGTGTGGCCCAGGGAAGACTGGCAGTGTAAGGTTTAAACAGATGGGTGTGTGACACAGAACAGCCAGCAGAGAAAACAGAATGTGGTGTAGGGGGCACAGGGGTGGAGTGATCAAGATGTCCAGTGTGGACCTGTTAAGCACAACAACAACATCCGCAAGACATCCCACGTCCTTCGCTCCTTCATCCCCCCCCACCCCTCCTACATTTGTTCAGCTAAGCAGATGGAAGACAAAACTGGAATAGGATTCAGGTTCTTACTTTAAGAAGATCACAGGCCCTAGGAAGTGGGTGTGAGAACACAGACAAGTGAACTAATGAGCCTGGGGTGAAGGGACCTGGTGAACAGCAGGGGACAGCTTCTCCCTCTCTGTCCCAGGGACTGGAGGGGTTCACTGAAGCTAGAAGATACAGCTCTATGGATATTGAAGGGAGTGGGTACTGGATTGAGAAATGGGGAAGAGCCCTTAACATAGCTGGAAAGGTTTGAACATGTGAAAGAAAAGAACAAAATCCGGGTGGTTTAGAAGCTCTGAGGGACCAAGCACAGAGGGTTGTGGGGGGAAGCTGAGACATTGATGAGCAGCACACTTAGGAGTTTGTCATAACCCTGCGGACAAAGAGTCACCACCCACGTGCTTCTGGAGGACCACCTGGCAGCAGCCTAAGAGAGGGGTACAGAAGTGAGAGCCAGGGGCCACCATTCGTTCCCCGGTGACTGATCTTGGAATGCCAGTTCCAGAAGCCATGAGAGGAACTCCCTGGAACTGGGGCCCATGGGTTTACAGTGTGCCCTTCGCACTAGAGCTCAGTGACAGCCAGGACACCATATCACGTCTTCTGGCTACAGAACAGAGGGGTGCAGAGAGAAAGAACAGGGGTGGCTGTTTCTGACTCGGCGGGTGCTCTGACACAAAACCGGACTCCGCACTCCTGTCCTAACCTACGATGTCCCAAACCCACTCTCGGCACTTGGGACTCTTCAAAATAAATAGAACACTCTGAACCTTCACCTCCAGACTAAACCGCACACTGAGCCCTAGATTATATAGAGGATGACGAACTTGCATTTTTCTAGTAGTCGGGCTAACATCTTCAACTTGAAAATACCGTTGCTGTTATAAACTAAACTAAGCCTTTAGCGTTTGCTAAGTTTCTTTCCTTTCTTTTTTTTTTTCCTAAGTGCATCAGCAATTATATTTGAATTATAAAGTCAGCAGAGACGCGGAGAGGCCGGACTGAACTCCAAGGCTGACCTGTGGCAGGACATGAAAGTGAGGGCCTGCAGCTGGCCCCGCTTGGAAGGGAGGGCGCTCTGCAAGGAGGAACAGAGCTGTTGCCAACGACCTTATGACTGAGTATTGTTCTGAGATTAGCTTAAAAGAGAAGAAGAAGAAGAGATTCCCCAGATCCTAAATCATGGACGAGCTTAGGCTCTGACGGATGCAGTTCCCAGCCCAGAAACAGAAGTCTTGATCCGGCTCTGGGGGAATGCTTGTCTTCACAGAGTTCAACGCCCAGGCCGGTGGATCCAAGCAAGGAACAAGATGAATTCTGCTTTTGCTACAAATTTCAAGGGGGATTACTTCAAAGAGGAAGGAGAGAGCTCGCCGGGCAGGGAGGCAGAAATCAATACATCCAGGTTGACAGATTCAATTGGAATAAGAAGAGAGTTCATTGGTGTATCAACAACAAATTCTCCTACTTTAAGGTGGTATTTGGAGAGTGTGTAAATCTTCCGAACGACGCCAATAGCCACAGAACTATATACTTGGGTTGCTTTATTCAGGAGAAATGATGGATTTGGCTCACTGGGAGGTCTCACCTGGCTCCCCCGCCCTTGATCTACGACCAGCACAGGCGAGCTAGCAGCCAGCAAGAGGACTGTTTGTTTCTGAAGGCAGCCCTTGCCCGACCGCAGGAGAGAAAATAACGAGGTCGCAATGGCGACAGATTGGGTGCCACCTCCATTACTCCAGAAATGAGCCACAGGTCTTCGCGTTCATGTGTTAGAAATTGTCTCTTCCCAATCAACGGTGGGCTGTTTGGTATTTTTGGTTTCAAATTTTAATTTGCAAGCTGAGCAACTCTCACAATAACCCATCCCAACAAACACTGACCAAAAAGAAACAAAAATGGCTCCTCTAATTCTTCACCTCTGAAACGATGCTGGTTTGTTTGAATAGGTGAACATGGTCCAGCCGAATGAAGAAAGGACAGCTAGTAGGTGACCTGGCCTTTCACACCAGCCCATCAGACATACCACATGTTTGACCCTGGTACAGATTCCGGTTCATTCGATAGGAAGTCAGAACAAACTTGAATGCTTTTTTTTGTTGTTTTGTTTTTTTTGTATTTTTCTGAAGTTGGAAACAGGGAGGCAGTCAGACAGACTTCCGCATGAGCCCGACTGAGATCCACCCGGCACGCCCACCAGGGGGCAATGCTCTGCCCATCCGGGGCGTCGCTCCATTGCCACCAGAGCCATTCTAGCGCCCAAGGCAGAGGCCACAGAGCCATCTTCAGTGCCCAGGCCAACTTTGCTCCAGTGGAGCCTTGGCTGCGGGAGGGGAAGAGAGAGACAGAGAGGAAGGAGAGGGGGAGGGGTGGAGAAGCAGATGGGCACCTCTCCTGTATGCCCTGGCCAGGAATCGAACCCGGGACTCCTGCACGCCAGGCCGACGCTCTACCACTGAGCCAACCGGCCAGGGCCTGAATGCTTTTTTAAAGTATGGCTTCACTAAGTTCTGAGCTAGTGCCCTACCTCCAAGAGGCTATCAAACTCTACCCAAAAACCTAGGCCTGCAGGTTGAGACAGTTTTTTCTTTTCACGCTTTTTTTTTTAATGAAAGGGTTTATTTAAGCATAGGTTCAACCCAGAAAAGAATGATGTCACTTCCAGCCTGTGGTGAGTGGGCACGCCCCCGCACGGAGCGTCCTGGTGTGTGGCATGGGCACTCTGCCTCCCCCCAGCGTGGCCTTGCCCTCGTTAGAATTCATCTCGGAGGTAACTGGGGCAACGTTTGGTGCAAGTCCTGTAAAATAGGTCACCTACCACAAGTGAAAGGAGAGAAGTCACTCAAAGGGTAGCCGGGGAGCAAGGACGTATCACAATTCCGAGAGAATAGGGTTTAGTGATTGTTACACAAGGAAACTGTGTCCAAAGACCCTTTCAAAGGGCTGAAGAAAGACGTCTTTGTTGTTGGGAGTGATAGAATCTGCCTCCGTTCCCTTCTTTTACACATCACGGTATCCCGTGACACACCCCGCACACCGTTTAGGGAGGTGACTGTCATGTGATACGGCTTAATAAACACAAAGATGTAAGGCTGGTGTTGTGTTCCCCACTCCTGCCCTACTTGCTGGATCGTATATTAAACATCACAGTGTACCCTGCTCTGGGCTCAGCTAATGCCCAGGCACCCATGAATGAGTTAGGTCTGCTACTTACCGCCAGCTTCTGTTATTTTTGTTAAGCCAGCAGTGTCTGTGTTACTCCATCCTCACTTTTATTACCTGATTTCACCGTTTCTCGGAAGACATGTGAGCCTTGGGAAACGGATCCTCCCCGGCCCCTTTAATCCCAGGTTTCATTTCTGAGCGGGAGGTTGTTTCCCAAACACCCTTCTAATTAGACCGTATAAATGTCTATCGAGATTGTTTTATAAACAGAGTGCGATTTTCTCTGGGAGACTGGGTTTTAAAATCTGTACGGACGGAACAGAAGGTATTTCTGGAGATGACATCGAGATTGTTCTATATTTCTGGTTTTCAAGTTCATTCTTGATGGTAGTGAAGAGGGACGCTTTAGCTTACGCAAGTCATGGCTAATAGTTAATATGTATGTAACCTCTCCTATACTTGCTGAATTGCTATTGTGTACGATTTTGCTTCCTTTTGCTTGCTATTTCGACTCACTGGGTCCCTTTGTCCCATTGTCCCATTACCAACGGGACAACTCCAAGTGACATTAACGGACAACCTGTCCGAAATCAAATAGCAAATGGCATCAGAAGCCATTTGGCTATGTCCTTGGGGAGCGCTGACTGGCTGCCATCAATCAGAAACAAACACTTTTCTTTGGAGATAGACCACAAACTTAGGCTCGACAATGACAACAGTGAAATAATTAAATGAAGACACAAGATGTGTTAGACACTTTTCGACAGAACCCCGAACCAAAAAGTGAGCTCTTGAGAAGAGTCTGGTGATTGCTCTTGAAGGTACTTAGTACAAATTGGATCGTTATCTTAAAACTTGTATCCAAGATCCCTCCTTTCAGATTATTTTAGAAGTGGTGTGTTGTTTTGAATAATTCATCCAGGGGACACTTCCTATAGGTCTGAGATGACGTTGAAGATCCCATAATGACATCGATGTAGGAAATACTTATTCCGTATCAGAAAATTCTCTGCTCTGATATAGAAAACTTCTCAAGAATGTAAGTTTTGTTTCTTCCCAATAAACTTTTATTTTTCTCTTGCTTTTTTTTTTTTTATGGCGGGCAGTTGATACAGCAATCTGGGATAAAATTCAACAGAACTTAACAACAAAAAAGCCTTTTTTTTTTTTTTACTTTGACATTGATCATGAGACTCATTCTTTCTTCTGATCCAACCCTTTCCTTTCCTTTGCACGTTGAAAGCTATTACAGGGTTAACAGAATAGCTTAGTCTGAAAGCCTTCTTCATGTTTGGAGTCTTTTTGTTGTTGTTGTTTTTTCTTTTTTCAGAAGGTCAAAAAGGACACCAATTAAAGCCAGTTAGAACTACATCCAGACTTTCCATATTTCTTCTTCATTCCCGTAAAAGTTCCTCTCCCAAGAAATGCGGTCCAGGGACGGAACGAAAGAATGACAGACATTTCTCTTCTCTCTCCGAGCTGTTGGCAAGGTCTCACTCCTACGTGTCTGGGATTGTTTTCATCTCGCCAAGCACTTTGATACTTACGAATGTGGCTTCATGGCTTAAAACAAGAGGAGCAATAACTCATACTAATTATCCAGCTTGTATATTAATGCCTGACAAGAGAGAAAAGAACTTCTTCTGCCTTGATGAGGGTTGTAAACATTAAGAAACCCAGGAAGAACGGAAAGAACTGCGTTCTTGGGAGCACGGAGCTTCCGTTTCACAGAGTGCTTGCATCTAAATCATCGCGAGAACCTTTCAGACTTCTTGTCTGCACATGCCAGGCCAGACTAGACCTGGGGTCTCCTGTCCTAGGGTGAGGGTCACCTCCCTCTCTTTGCCTGCAGTGGTCATTTCTTGTCAAGATGAAAGCCCACCACATTGGACCTCCTTATGATAATCCCACGTGCCCATTACTACTCTCACAGACGCTAGTCATAGAAGTTGGGCAGGAGGTGACATCCCACTTAATCTGTTGGCTGTCTGGAAGCCCAAAGAGATCGAACGTTGTTGTATCCTGAAATATAGAGAGAGTGTAAATGAAATGATCTGACCTACAGGATACAACCATGAGCTGGCTGTAGAAACAGAGAGAGAAGGACCAAGTTGTTTATATTTTATTGTATCCACAGGCCGCTTTGAAGTGGGTCTGGAATAACAAGTATTTACTCCTGTTTCGGTTCTGTCCTGGGAATGTAGCCGTTTCCTTTGGAAGCCCAACAGGGAGACCCCAGGCAGGAGAGCAGTCTGAGCAAAGCCACCTGGAGGGGCAGGAAGGGAGATCTTGGCGGAAGCTGTCTACGCCTCTCCCAAGATGCACTCCCTTGTCGCAAATGACCCTCTGGCTCCCAGAGTGTTTCCTTTGAGGGTCACAGTGCCCCCGTCTCTCCTGCCTCAGCCTGGATCTGTCTGAGGGGCAAGGAGGGGCTCCTCTTTCTACGAGGGAGATGCAGGTCTTGGTCAGTCCTGAGCACACCTGGGACATCAGATTCAGAGTAGCCTTCCCTCCCGTGGAGTAGAGGTCGACATGTACCGTGCTAGAGAACAGCAGCGATATCATCATTCCTCCACCACTGATTCACTTTGGCGACTGAGCAGTTGATATCCAGGGGAGTTTTACCATTTAAGGGACTTGTGCTCTGATTCAGCATATTACAATATGGCCATTGCCAAATAGTAACATAAAAAGGACCAGAGAGAAAATGAGCAACAGGGAACAGTGCTCAGTAAGTCTCGTGCTTCAAAGAAATACACACGACATGTTCTAATGCTCCAGCCCCAATGCCATCGAGCCGTGACAGGGTTCCCGTGAGAGCAGGAAGAGATGTCTTTGCTGGAAGTCACTTTGTTCCTCCCTCATTTCTAGCAGGGTATTTGCTATCTTCTCCCCTCAAATTCATCTTACGACCGCGATTCACCTTGATATGACAGTGATAAGCTAGAGCTCTTGGAATGGCACCCAAAATCCCAAGGGATTATTTTAGCTTTTTTTTTTTTTTTAACTTTCTCTTCCAAAGTGACCCAACAAAGTCATGAGTCAACATACAGGCTCATTTGAGTTTCACCATTCCTCTGCATTGTGCCTTATTCAGAAATAAGACCACAATGACACACACAGAAAAAGCAGAAAAAATAATAATAAAGTTGAAGGGGAAAATATCAATAACCAAATGACCAAATCAGGCATCCCCAAACTACGGCCCGCGGGCCGCAATGCGGCCCCCTGAGGCCATTTATCCAGCCCCCACTGCACTTCTGGAAGGGGCACCTCTTTCATTGGTGGTCAGTGAGAGGACCACTGTATTTGGCAGCCCTCCAATGGTCTGAGGGACAGTGAACTGGCCCCCTGTGTAAAAAGTTTGGAGACCCCTGGACCAGATAATAGTCCCAGAACTGGGAACTCAATCCTGAAGGGATTTAATGCAGCCTTCATGTACCTTCACCATGGACTTAATACTGCGAGGGACCGATGAGGGCAGGAACAGCTGGTAAGTTCCAGAGCCGAGACTGAAAGCTCAATTTGTGTCTTTTACACTCAAAAGACCAAACTCTCCCCTTTCATGCCTCTGCTTCAAGAATCGGTCGCAGCTTCCACAAGCCGTGTAATAATCTTGACGTCTGTGTGTCTGTGCGTTTTTCTGTGTCTTAACAGGAGACAAGGGTCTCCAAAGCGGACTCTGAGCTTCCTACACACCCTCCGACCCCGGGGCAGATTCTGACTGGGGGGTCAGGGGCTGGGCCTGGGGTTCTGTGCCTCTAACAGGTCCCAGGCCACACCGGGGCTGCTGACACATAGTCCACAGCTTTGGTGGCAAGGGGATTGGAAGCAGAGCAAGGAACTGCAGGGCCTGAGAAGAGGGTCAGGGACAGACCATCAGGAAAAGGGAAAGTGGGCTCTCGGGGGGGGGGGGGGGGGGGGCAAGTTCTTCCATGGATTCCAAGCCAGAACACCTGGGGGGCCGGTATCTGCTCCTGGCTGTCCGAGCTCCCCAGCAGCTAGCGTCTGCGACCCACATACACCGGTTCCCTGCGAGCCACGGCTGTTGTTTGGACAGGCCGGTGGTGGGGCTGGAGCTTGCACACAAAGGGCTCATCGTCCCCACGAGCGTCCCTGACAGCTGTTTTTACGCCAGGCCCCCAGGACTCCGGCCAAGGGAGAGGAAAGGCCTCACCGGAGGAAGGGCTGCTGGGCTCAGCAAGCCGCCTGGTCGCCCAGCTCGGGGACCTGTGGGCCTCTCACGCCCGCACACCCGATCCGACCCAAGGTCAGATTCCCACCTCCGACCCAAGGTCAGATTCCCACCTCCGTTCCTGCCCTGGAGCACGCTCAGGATACCTCGTTGGAGAAATCGATTGGTTTTGCTCTTAAAAGCTGATAGAGAAGCAAGGACTCAATGATTTCTCAGAGTAAACCAAGGACATGTCTGTAAATGAGAATGACTCATGTGCAGAGTCCACCTGCAAACCCCGCCGTGTGTAGACGAGTCCAGGACTGAGCAGCACGAGCGAGCCCTGTGAGTGGACTACGAGGGATCTGAGCGTCACGCCGCGCAGAGCCGATGAGAACCCGGGGCCTTGTCAGTCCGCTGGGCACACGGACAGGAAGAGGCGCCTCCAGCGACTTCCTTGGGGGAAGGTATGTTTTGCGCTGGTGAGCTGCTCCCCCTGGTGGCCGGGAATTGATAATGTGGGCGATTGTGTTCTGCCGGGAACACACATTCTCATGCCCGGGACAAAACAGGGCAGTCCCGAGGTATATACATCCAGACAGACGTATCCTCCAGGAAAGACAGCGAACTTTCCGAGCACTCAACGTGAAATGAACCCCTAGCTCGGCCCCCCGCCTGATCTTGAGCATCGCTGCCCTGTAAAGCACAGCACGTTGTTGTGCCGCAATGTCCTTGTCGCGTGGGTTCTCTTTATTATGGTTGTTTGGGATTCATGGCTGTGTATGCATTTGAGAGACGCGGAAAACTCTTCAGCTCTGTATTTTATTTTACTCACCTTTAAAAATCATCCTGGACATGTACAGGGGGAAAAGGACCCACAAAGGGAGAACATTTTGTTGCAAAATCATCCAGTGCCCTAACTTCCTGTCTCCCCTCACTATTTATGTTGATCGTGGTTCATTTATGCCTAGATCCCTTGTCCCTAATACCAGCTCTCAAGATAAGAGTAAGCTTTACGATTTTCCAGGGATCATCTTTCCACTAACGTGATATATTTCAGTGGCAACAGACATAGATTATTTTGCTGTTTTTCTTTAAAGGAGCCTTCTGTATGCCCTGCTCCGCGCGGATAGACAGTTGTGCAGGTCAGGCAAAGATGGCCATCTATGGCACCTCCCCGACTCCTTTGAACATTCCGCAATGGGTCACATTGCAGCCTCTGTCCAAACAATTTATAGGCTAAATAAGGGAGGCATTTTAAATATTTATTCAACAAGACATATTTTAACCTACATATGTAAATAGAGCGTTCTCAGCCCGTGCCTTCTTGCTGGGTCGATTCTCCTGTTCTGATATATATAATTAATTACCAGTTTATTCCTCTGTAAACTGGAGCAGGGGATAAATTAGTGATCGCAGGCCACTGATGTCAGCAAAAAAAAAAAAAATGGATTTGCCCTCTTGTCAGGGGGTCTGAGTACGGGGAACTGAGGCCATTTCGATCAATGGTGGCCCCCCAAACGGTAACCCAAAAGCAACTTTCTGCTCCCGTTTTAGCTGCTTACTTTTGATGTCTAGACTTTTCCTCCACGCTATCTAGGTCGGGATGGAACTGCGTATTTTCTAGTTTGAAGCAAACTCAGAAAACATATGCAGTGTGATCTATGCACCTAAAGAAAAAGCATACCCTGAGCAATTTAAGCAGCATTATTATGTCTAGAACCCAAAACACTGAAGATACCAATAATTTTGGTCATCTACTGGGTGTCAGAGATACGGATTATTTGTAATACTTCAGCAAAACGTATGCACCTAATCGGAATTTGTTGAAAAGAAAATATAGCCCTGGCCGGTTGGCTCAGCGGTAGAGCGTCGGCCTAGCGTGCGGAGGACCCGGGTTCGATTCCCGGCCAGGGCACATAGGAGAAGCGCCCATTTGCTTCTCCACCCCTCCGCCGCGCTTTCCTCTCTGTCTCTCTCTTCCCCTCCCGCAGCCAAGGCTCCATTGGAGCAAAGATGGCCCGGGCGCTGGGCATGGCTCTGTGGCCTCTGCCTCAGGCGCTAGAGTGGCTCTGGTCGCAATATGGCAACGCCCAGGATGGGCAGAGCATCGCCCCCTGGGGGGCAGAGCACCGCCCCTGGTGGGCGTGCCGGGTGGATCCCGGTCGGGCGCATGCGGGAGTCTGTCTGACTGTCTCTCCCTGTTTCCAGCTTCATAAAAATGAAAGAAAAAAAAAAAAGAAAGAAAAAAAAAAAAAAAGAAAGAAAAGAAAATATATATGTGCGTGTGTCTTTTCTACTCAAAATAAGCATCCGGGCTTGAAATTTTTTTTCACTGAAAACTTCTAAAGAATGAAAGTATCAAACCTCAAATCTGTTGTGAGTCTAGAGAACTCTCTCTAGGAGACAAAGACACTAAACTAAATCCAGGCCATCTTTTCCTTTTAGACTTGCTTTCTGATGATGCAGAATGAGTCATCCATCTCAAGCACCTCCACAAATTTCTGGTCTGTGTCCACGATGAAACAAGCTTGCTTCACTTAAACATAATACACATGGCTTACCAACAACCCAACCCTGAGTTCTGAGCCTCGGTTCTGTGAATTAACACGCCAACTTCATTCTAACCAGTGGATTAGCAATATTAATTATGTTGGCCCATGGCCAAAGCATCTGGAAAACTTAGTGTGGAAAATCATTTAAAATAATTCATTCATGCCATCATGACAAACCAACCCATTGGTTAAATGACCTTTTAAATATCGCCCAGTTGTCTGGCTACACTTTAAAACATCCTGTATTAAATCTGCATTGGATCATTTGGCCATTCTGCATTGGAAAGGAGCATTAAATCTTTGAAAAAATAAGTAGCAGCCACAACAAAATAGATTGAGTTTTAAGACTCTTCCGAGAGTCAGGGTGAGCGACAAAAGTCAATTTCAAAATGCTATGTTCTGTGATTCCATCTGTGTAAATAGTATTGAAATGATACAATTATAGAAATGGGAACAGATCAGAGGTTAAGAGGACATAAGGGTGGGAGGGAGGTGAGTGGGGGCAATAGGAAGGACTCTTATAAAGACAGAAATATTTTTTCTCTTGACTGGGCATCAGTTTCAATATCCTGTTTGTTACAGTGTGCTAGTTAGTATTCTGTGAGGTTAGCAATCTACTGAGAGAACACACACCTATGCTAACTAAGATGCTTTGGGAATATTTAATCACAAAAGAATGGATGCTCATCCTATGGCAAAGATTTTTTTCTGTTTTCTACCCTGTGACCTTACTGCCAACCCATTATTCATTTATTTACTCTTTTGTGCATTCATTCATTCATTCATTCCTTTTTAATTAAGTGAGAGCATGGCAGGTGGAGAGACAGAACTCCCACATGTACCCCAACCCCATACGCCCCCTATGAGGCAATGCTCTGCCCATCTAGGGTGTTGTGCCATGCTCAGAAACCAAGTGATTTTTAGCACCTGAGGCAGAGGCCATGGAGCCATCCTTGGCACCAAGGCCAACTTGCTGGGGGCCAACCTACTCAAACCAATCCAGCCATGACTGCATGAGGAGAGAGAGAGGAGAGGAGGGGATGGGAGGGGTAGAGAAGCAGATGGTCGCTTCTCCTATGTGCCCTGACCAGGAACTGAACCCAGGACATTCACAAGCCAGGCCAATGCTCTACCACTGAGCAAACCAGCCAGGGCCTCATTCATTCATTTTATCACTTATTCAACAATGACCTAACAACGCGAGTTGCACGGCTCCATGCCAAACCTGGTGGATACAAAGATGAGTAAAATATAATCTTGAAAAACACTCATGAAAATAATAAAAAGGGGAATATGGTGCATGAACCAATACAGATGTCAAAGTACCATGGAAACAGCGAGAGGAAAGCAATTCACTGAGGAGCCTTCCGGGTACTTAGAGAAGGTGGCAGACTCATGTGCCTACTGACGACAGGCATGTGACTGTCTCCCGTGCTGAGCTATGCAAAGAGCTGCTCTAACCAAATTTGAATTCAGAATGTATGGAAGCAGGCACAGCATTCCCAGGACTGGGACTACTATGCTTAATGACAATGACATCCTGTGGGCTCTATGCTCAACATATAACTCATCGTGACCACATAGTTTGTCATCCAACCCAATGCAATCCTCCCGGCCCTATTCCCCCTTATTTTTCTCCAGGTCAAGTGCAATAGCCTTTTATTGAGTTTCCCTGTGTTCAGTCTTGCCCTCCGCCATCTTTTCTCCACGCAGAGATCAGAGGGGAGCTGACCGCATAAGTAAGCTCATGCCACCTGTGTATTCAATGGTTCCCCATGTCACTCAAGTTAAAGCAAATGCCTTGACCTTGGTTAGAAACAACATTTCTTAGCTGAACCATTAGAATAACCTAAAGAGTTTTGTTTTGTTTTATAAATTGTGAATGGCTGGCCCTTAACCCCCAAAGTTTTGCACAATTGATGCCTAGCTATGTACAGATGATGCAAGTGTGGCACCCAGCCTCTCTGTGCCTGACCAGGGCCGGGGAGACCTTCTCTGAGAACCTCACCTAAGCATCCATCCTTCCCTCCATTCACTTCCTTACTTTTCTTCAGAGATTGCGTAGGTGCCTATTGGCTCCTGTGGTTGTAGTCCCTCCTCCCCAGTAGAAGAGCAGCCTATGGGGTCCGAGACTTCACTTCTCCTGTCTGTTTATTACTCTATCCCCAATCCTATACCAGTGCCCAGAGGCATTTAGAAGACATTAGTTTGTTTGTTTTAAATAAATGGCACGGACAATGACAAGTCAAAGGAGGGTTTTGCACATTCAAAGGAAGTGGCTGCTGGCGACAGGAAATGATCCAGGAAAGAGGAGGAAGCCTTGTAAACAATAAAGAGCTGGGATAATGTCCCTAAGACGGGGAACCTTACCCATTTGAAACAAAAGACTGTTTTCACAGCCAGATTTGTACTTTAGGAAACTCACTCGTACTGTGGTTTTGAGAATGAATTAGTCTAAAAAGGTATTAAGAGGACGAGAAATGCCTTTCAGGAGACTGCGGCCCTCATAATGACAACCCTGGGAATGAAGAAATGGTACATATGAGCACCCCGACATGGAAAGAAGCAGCAACTGAGTCACAGGCCGGTTTGTTTTGGTGACAAACTATATATAACAGAGCGGTCTCTTGTATTTTAGCCTTTCTCATTCACAGCTTCCCTCAAGCAACACTTGCCTGTGGCTCTCGAGCTCTTCCTCCATTCTGCTTAAACAAATGCAAATTAAATCAGGCTTAAAAACTATAAACTTGACCCTGGCTGGTTAGTTCAGTTCATTAGAGCATCAGCCCAAAATGACAAGGTTGCGGGTTCGATCTCCAGTCAGGGCACATATGGGAAGGAACCGATGAGTGTACAACTAAGTGGAACAACAAATGAATGTTTCTCTCTCTCTCTCTCTCTCTCTCCCCCTTCCTCTCTCTGTCTTTCTAAATTAATCAGTTTAAAAGATAGAAACTTAAGACACCCCCAGAAACCACACAGAGTCCTTTGTGCCCCCGCTGGTCCCCTTTGATAATGGGACCATTTCCCACGTGGGGCATGAGTGACCCCAGTGTCTTTGCCTTACGACCTTGTCCCACAGTTTGTTTCAACACTAACTGTTCTCCTGTGAAAAAAAGGCTGCCTAATGTCTGCTATGTTCCAAATAATCTCTCCTAACCTCCACTTATGGTCCATTGTCCTGTAACACGTTCAAAAGCTGGAAGTAGAACTAAGATAGGGTCTCAGCACAGCCTTGAATGAAGAAGTTCATCACTGCTTTTGTTCTCCAATGGAATAAACTCACAACAAACAAGAGCCCCCTAAATAGACCTCTACCCCTTACCCTTCAACCGTCTCTAAACTCCGTAACCCCGTGTTCAGTAGAGCCCTCCCCCCTCCCCTCTCCCTGTTCTTTCCGTCCAATATTATTTTGGTTAAAGAAGTAAATCTAATTAAAGGAGCATGGGAAATAGAAGCCGTTTAGTGTAACTTTCACCAGTGATCAGGCTCCCAAGATGGAAAATTCCTCAGACTGCTGGGCAAAGTGCTCTCGATGTTGTCGAAACATCTGGTTTCCTTCGCGTAAAATCTTCTCCACGGCACTGGCAGAGACTTTTATTCTAATTGAATTTGTAGTTAATTCCAGAGGAAGACGAGTTTCTTTCTGCTGATGCTGCTCAAATCAGGGGTCCCAGCCCTGCTCCTCAAAGCTCGTTTTAACTCGACATTAATCAAAAGAGGGGGTAGGACGTCAGGCTCAAGTGCACCTCCATTTGTTTAGGGGTTTAGGAAAGAAGGGGATTTCTGATGCCCCGATTCTGGACTGGGTCTTGGGAACCTGGGCAGTGGTGATAGAAAGGCAGGTTTCTGGCTCCTAAATGCAGTATTTC
The DNA here is from genome assembly GCF_036850765.1 of Saccopteryx bilineata. NCBI lineage: Eukaryota > Metazoa > Chordata > Mammalia > Chiroptera > Emballonuridae > Saccopteryx > Saccopteryx bilineata. The sequence goes on from NC_089496.1 coordinate 64,930,780, forward strand.
TAACCAATTAGGCAAGGGCCTGGAGAAGCTTTGATTTGAAGATGGCTTACCACCCTCCCTACGAGTGTTTGTCTGGTGTTAATTGACCCGAAACAATTTGTTTATTATCCTCAGCCACTTAAAAGAAATGAAGGCGTCAAGCTTTTCAGTGTCTGTCACCATATTAGTTAAATAGCATAAGATGTGGATGAACAAAAGAAAAAAAGAGTATAAAATATATTTCTCCAGTGACTTTGACATGCCACCCATGTGACAGTCTTCTGCCTGCGCAGTGGCGTTTCTGGAGCCAGTGTTTCCCATGAATCTATGTTTTGGATATTACGAAATAAAGCAAGACTGTTCAATGACAGTTCCTTTCTCTACCACTCTGGTAAGTGGTTGGACCTCCCCGCCGACCCCACTACAGAACATGATTTGGAACTACATCACAGAAATAAAACCAAGACCTACCAGGGGTCGTCAAACTTTTTATAAAAACCGCCCACTTTTGTAGTGCTGGTCAACCTGGTCCCTACCGTGCAACCAAACAGCGCCGCGATTGGCCCATCATGAAAGCTGGAACGCCCACTAGTGGGCGGTAGGGACCAGGTCGACCAGCACTGCAAAAGTGGGCGGTTTTTATAAAAAGTTTGATGACCCCTGTGAGCAAACTCTGGCACACCACAGCTTCTCAGGTAGTGTGGGGTCTCTGCCTGTCCCTTCTCAGGGCCACTTAACGCAAGCCAACTTCCCATTTTTTTCCAGGCTGTGGACCTAGAAGAAGGGCACCCTTTTTCTCGTTAGACATGAGGTCGTAGTCCTGGCCGGTGGCTCAGTGGATAGAGCATCAGCCCGGCGTGCGGATGTACCAGGTTCAATTCCAAGTCAGGGCACACAGGAGAAGTGACCATTTGCTTCACCACCCTTCTCCTTCTCTCTCTCTTCCCCTCCCCCAGCCAGTGGCTTAAATGGTTCAAGTGTTGCCCCAGGAGCTGAGGATAGCTCCACTGGAGCACATTGGCCTCAGGTGCTACAAACAGTTCAGTACTCGAGCATCAGCCCCAGATGGGTTTGCTGAGTGGATCCCGGTTGGGCTGCATGCAGGAGTCTGACTCACTGTCTACCCTCCTCTCACCTCCCCCCCCCCAAAAAAAAATAAAGGAAGTATTGTAGAAATTTCAAAAGCCATGACCACATACCTTAAAACGATCTTGGCATTTTCTTTTTTTTTTTCTTTTTTTTAATTTTTATTTTATTTATTTATTTTTAGAGAGGAGAGAGAGAGACAGAGAGAGGAGAGAGAGAGAGACAGAGAGAAAGAAGGGGGGAGGAGCTGGAAGCATCAACTCCCATATGTGCCTTGACCAGGCAAGCCCAGGGTTTTGAACTGGCGACCTCAGCATTTCCAGGTCGATGCTTTATCCACTGCGCCACCACAGGTCAGGCACGATCTTGGCATTTTCAAAGATAACAATACTGATTTAACCCTTGCTAAAATGTTCTTGTTCTTATCACTCTGAGGCCCAAAGCCTAGATTTTTACCTCCTCCTCCTTGGGGGTTCCTGGCACCAATTGTTCTGAGTCAGCTGTCTTTTATCTGGATGTGTTAATATCCACAATGCACATTTAACTACCATTGCATATCTATCTGTTCACGGTTGTTGTTGTTTTTTTTATCACAAAGTCTTTGGCTGTTTATTTGAGCAATTAAGGACAGAAGGAATAGGACTGATCTATTCCTAAAATTCAGTAGACACTCAACAAATGACTTTTAATCTTTTTTTTTTCTTTATTCATTTTTAGAGAGGAGAGAGAGAGGGAGAGAGAGAGAGACAGAGAGAGAGAAGGGGGAGGAGCTGGAAGCATCAACTCCCATATGTGCCTTGACCAGGCAAGCCCAGGGTTTCGAACCGGCGACCTCAGCATTTCCAGGTCAACGCATTATCCACTGCGCCACCACAGGTCAGGCCTCAAATGACTTTTAATTAATGAACTCAAATACATAATTGTCAAAGATTTAATAGAGAAAAATGCATTTTTCTTATTTGACCAAAGTTGCAAGCCATCAAATGTAGTAAGGAGAAGTGTTGGCTAAGTTAAGTCAAATTAAATACAAGAAGAAAGTGTTATCACAGAATAAGAGTTGGTTGATTTCAACATTTTCAGATATAAACAATGCTGCAATGAACAATCACAGAAATTCATTCTGTGAGTGCATCCCTGATTATATCTGAAATGTTAATTTCACGGAAATGAATCCCTGGGCCAAAGCATATAAACCTGACTTTTCTGTATTTTCACTGCCTATTATAATCAAGTATATTAATAATTGATAGGTGAAAGTGACCTCTTCTTTTTCTTTTAGGTTATATATAAATACATAGTAATGTTATATATAAACATTACATATATAAATATATATAAATATACATAAATATACATAATACCTGGGAGGATTACTGTCCTCAACAATCTATTACTGTCCTCAATCCTTTATCCAACCTATAAACCTGTACTCTCTGCTATGTGCCTTAGCTATATACTTCTACAAAAGGTAGAGTATAATTACTTTTCCTCCACTTTGGACTTTGCAGTGTGACTTTCTGGGGCCGATGTGAAGATATAACGCAGGAGGGACTTAAAATAAGACTTTGTGGCTGGAGGGATGTTGGGCTCCATGACATTGGAGGACTCCTGCAAGCTATAGTTGGATATTTATTTATTTATTTATTTACTTGCCTTACAGAGAGGCGGGGGTGGGGGAGAGAGAAACAGAGGAACATTGATCTATTCCTGTATGTATGTGCCCGGACTGGGGATTGAACAGGCAAACTCAGTGTATCAGGATGACGCTCTATCCAACTGTGCTATCCAGCCAGGGCCGATAATTTTTTAAATGATCTAGACAAGGCTTGGAGTGGGCCAGGAGCTCAGTGGCTTACACGTCTGAGAGGGAGCTCAAACCTGAGAAAGGCTATGTTTACAGAATGGGTGCTGAGTCCCGGGAACCCATCTCGACATGTCTGAGGTTACGAGGTAATAAGGAGTAAGAATTAACGACGGCCTCCCCTGACACATGTCAAAGTTAATTCCACTGTAGAGGAGTCTTAATCATGCTGCTGAAGTTTAGGGTTTCATAGAGAGAACCTGTTCACAGGAAACTAGAACTTTTATTGTAAGGGCTAAGAAAGATTTCAAGGCAAGTTCGCTTGCAATGTGGTGAGTTTAATTTGAAGTTACTGTATTAATTTTTGAGGGAACAACCCTACATCACTCATAGAATGGTTGGCTTATTGTCTTTGCCTGACTGGGAAGTTACTCACCCTGGAATAAACCCGTATCTTCTAGAAAATACAGTGTGTCCGTAAAGTCATGGTGCACTTTTGACCGGTCACAGGAAAGCAACAAAAGATGATAGAAATGTGAAATCTGCACCAAATAAAAGGAAAACTCTCCCAGTTTCATACCTATTCAGTGCAGTTCGATGTGGGCTCACACACAGATTTTCTAGGGCTCCTTAGGTAGCTATCCCGTATAGCCTCTACAGACTCGTCACTGACTGATGGCCTACCAGAACGGGGTTTCTCCACCAAACTGCCGGTTTCCTTCAACTGCTTATCCCACCCAGTAATGTTGTTCCTATGTGGTGGCGCTTCGTTATAAATGCGCCGATATTCATGTTGCACTTTGGTCATGATTCGAATTTAGCGAGCCACAGAACACACTGAACTTTCCTCTGTACCGTCCACACCTCGACTGGCATGGCCGTGGGCTGCTCCGCCGTATACACGGAGTTACATCATCATCTGCGCATGCGCACATGCTACGTCGTCGTCATCATCTGCGCATGCGCACATGCTGCCTCATCATCCTACAGAAACTGGGAGGGTTTTCCTTTTATTTGGTGCAGATTTCACATTTCTATCGTCTTTTGTTGCTTTCCTGTGACCAGTCAAAAGCGCACCATGACTTTACGGACACACTGTATTTCGTCTCTCACTGGCGTGGTGTACTCAATTCTAGTACTCAATTTTTTATACACATTTATTTTTCTCATACAGGATATAAGACCCAGCAGCCTTGTTAACAAGTGTTTTTTTACTGTGGTTAGAAGTCACCTGGCCCTGGCCAGCTGGCTCAGTGGTAGAGCATCGGCCTGCCATGTAGATGCCCTGGGTTTGATTCTTGGTCAGGGTGAGGAGAAGTGCCATCTGCTTCTCCACCCCAACTCCTCTCATTTTTCTCTCTCTTTTCCCCTCCTGTAGCCATGGCTTGATTGGAGCAAGGTGGCCCTGGGTGCTGAGGATGGCTCCATGGCCTCACCTATTTTAGTCAGGCACTAAAATAGTTTGGTTGCTGAGCAATGGAGCAGCAGCCCCAGACTGGCAAAGCATTACCTAGTAGGGGGCTTGCTGGGTCAACCCCAGTTGGGGCGCATGTGGGAGTCTGCCTCTGCCTCCCTACCTCTCATTTGATAAAAAAAAAAAAGTCACCCATTGTTTTGAAAGCCTACTGTGAATAACTATGGGTTTCGGAGAAATTATTTTATTAATTGAAATATAACTGACATATAGCTTTATATTAGTTTCAGGTGTATAACAAAGATTCGATGTATGTATATATTAGGAAGTGATTACCACAATACATCCTATAACCTGAATCACTACAACTAGTTGTAATTTTTTAAATACTGATAGCATCACTGGATGGGAGTTAGAGAGAAAATCTTTTTTTCTTCTTCCTCAAATGAAGTTCAGATACAAAGAAGCAAACCACACGGCCAAGGTCACATCTCAAATGACAAAACTGGGGCTCAAACCCACGTCTTTTTGACACCACTACCAACAGCAGAATAATTTTAAGATCGAAAGAATCGAAGCATCATTTCCAAACATTTTTCTTTCTTATGAAACCAAATGGTGACCAATCACTGCTACTTTCTCAATGAGGCACTCCTAGAAGCAAATGAGTAGGAACAGGTCCCCCTGGGCTGCCTAAGTCCCACCTCGCATCAAGTTTAGCAGCAAATACAGTGAAGTGTCCAGGTGGTCACTATTTAATCTTCACAGCTATCTATTCCTTTAAGGGGCTTTACTTTTGTTATTTTTTTTAAAAAAACTTTTTCTTTTAAACAGTTAGTGGTTTTCTTTTGAAATAATTAAAGGGAAAGGAAGTCGAAGGACAGACTGAGTGACATCCGATACTCCCTAATGCCCTCTTGTTGCTTTAGGTGATTGGGACACTTAATTAAGGAGGGTCCTGGGTCTGTCATCGACCAGGGCCTGACCTGGGGCTGGGAGGGAGTGGGCTGTAACCTGACCGAGCCCAGGTGTATGCCTGGAGGTCACACGTGGGGAAAACATGGCCCCTGCCTGCGCTCCCAAGTCCAGCCGTGCCTTTAACTATTTCTGCTCGTTCTCGAATGTCCACATTCCTGCGTGCTCAGACAAAGGTGAGCCTGCTCTTCTCTGGGTGACGACTTTTAAGTTGGAAGAAGAGGTGGACAAGGTTAAGGGTCTCGCTTAAGGCTTGAACGTCCATGGCCACGGGACAGAGTCCCTCTCTTACGACGGCTGCCGCGCTCTGAGTGCCGTTGATTGCTCACACTCGCACCGATCCACAGACACTACTATTAAAAAAAAACTATGTATCCTTCTACTATGTATCCTTCTAGATCACGATGTTACTTTTTCTTCCTCCCTTATTGCAAACTGTCCATGAGCCATGAGATGTAACATTTATCTACAGGCAAAAGCATGTAAAATAAATGATCATCCTCGACATTCGCAAGAAGTACCTGCATCTGATTTTCGGAGGGGCGTGCTTTCAGCCGGTCTCCATGTGCCGCTCTGTTTATGAAAAGCAGGCTCGGACTGACAACACATCTGCCCGAGGTTCTTAAACGGAGTCGACCGACCTCATATTGAAGACTGTCTTCATTGTGAGGATTAATGACCGACATCCTCTCCACTCTGAACCTGAAAGCCCCTGCGATATTGATTTACATGCTTTCAGAGTGTCCTGGGAATGCCCTTAGGAGCCATTTAGGGACAGACACCCATTTGGCTAAAGCCCGCTTGAGCCCCAGTGGGCTGGCTTGCCTTACCCCTAGCACATTCAGGCAAAAGCGATTTTATGTGGTGGCCAGATGTCCTCACGCCCCGTGGTTGAGGGGCAGAAGGTGCAGGAGAGCGAAAGTGGCCATTTGAGTCATCGAGTCTGAATCACATATTCTCTTCCTGGATATAAAATTTAGAGAGGTTAATTAACCCTAAGAGCCTCAATTCATACATCAAGTCGGAATGAAGTAAACACTAGACTAGGTTGCGGGCAGTAATACGGAAACGCACTGCTGAAAGTAAATGGGCCAGTGCAACGCCAGGACTGAGTAGGTGCTCATTGAACGCATTCCTGGCCTTTCTCTTTCCGATGAGAGAACAAGCAGCTGAGCCACTGCAGGGGGGTGTCCCTCCATCACCCCTTCTGTTTATTCCCACGTGCGCTTCCTTTACACTGTCTTCCTTTTGTCTTTTCTGTGTTTCCTGTTGATTTCTGCTTCCTTTGCCCCCCAAAGAACCATTTCTACAGAAAGTAGGAACCAATGAGAATGTGAATCGACTAATTGCTCTTTGGGACTCCCCCAGTCTGTCTGCATTTGTAACCTCCCTGACGTCTCAAAGGATCTGTTTTGGCCCCCAGGAACACTTCTGCTATACCCTCCGTGGAAACCCCCTGCCATTCCGAAACACGTCCACACGCTCCGTTGTTTCAGGAGCTGGAATTCACCCGTTGAGCTGTGGGCACCTGGCTGCCTGGGTTTGTCCGGAGTCGGGTGATCTGAACTTGGGCCGATGAGCTTCTGATGGGGGTGCTGTGACGTGGGGGCACTGGTCAAGGCCCCCACAGCTTTCCTTTCCCCTTGATGTCTTTTGACCTTCCAAACCTGAACTGCAGTGATGGAATTAGAATTGCCAAAACACCAAAGTCTTACTCAAAGTTACACATACAGTTGAGCGTAAGGTATTTTTCCCTGCCGAGAAGGAAGGAAGAGGCCCGAGACACAAAGTGCGGAATAGCAAAAGGTTTTATTGAGTACAGAGCGTGCATCCCGCCCAGCAAGGTTCCCTGGCCCCGAGGTAAGATGGAGGCCAGGGAAGTTGCATGGATTAAACCGCGTGGGAGATATTTAAAGGGGTCCCTCTAGGGGAGTGGAGCCAACATGACGTGGTGAAATCCCACTGGCTGGTAGACAGTTGCTTTTTTCCAAACGGTTCCTGTGAAGCCTCCTTTGGCGCGCTTGGTTGTGGGCGGTCCCAGCCAAAGTTCACGGGTCTGAGTTCCCCAAGTGACCATCCCCCATTATCCACCGACCTTACATTGAGAAACAGCTTTTTTTTCTCATCATAAACCTGCTCTTTCAAATTTCAAAATGACTGAATAACAAACCATTCATGTTGTAACTTCAGATTTTTTTTCTCACTGTTTTTTTTTTCTACTTATAAATGAAGAAACTAAGATTTTATTTTCACATTTCTAAGCCTTTAGGTGAGTAAATTTGACAAATTGATCAATCATTAAGATTACTACTGTACATATTAGCAAACAGGTGTGAGGGGTATTTAAATGTTTGATTTCCAAAAACACCAGTACATCAGTATATGTTAGTAAGTCAGAGTTATTTGGGAAGAAACATGTCATGATAAATACGTCTGTGAAATGATGGGATAAATAAAGGTAGACAGGTTTTGGGGAAAAAAATTGCATTTTTCAAGCTACTGTTCCACGAAACTCCCTTTGGGGGGACTATCTTGTGGCTCTGGTACTCTAAAAAAAAAACACCTAGGGAAATGAGGTTTCTAATCCCAAACATCATCATGTGAAATATAAGCACAGTACTAGATTCAGTTAAATAATAGTACTGTCTAGGTAAACAGATTATAAGAAGCCAGTCGAACCATTCTGCATAGATTCAAGGTAGATTGGGAAGCTACTTCCTCTGGTAAAAGTTAATAAAAATGACAAACATGTGCATATCCCAGCACAAGGTGTTAACTACACCTAAGATTCAGATCCAAACGAGAATGACTTTGAATTAAGTTTTAAAGGTTTTTAGCCTTGGCCGGGCAGCTCAGTTGGTTAGAGCATCGTCCCTATACACCAAGGTTACAGGCTTCATCACCAGTCAGGACACATACAAAAATCAACCCATCAATGCATAAATAAATGGAACAACAAATCGATGTCTCTCTCTTTATATATCTGTCTCTCTCTCTCTCTCTCTTTCTCCCCCACTTCCTCTCTCTCTCTCTAAAAATCAATGGATAAATTTGTTTTAAGTTTTCTGAAGGGTGCTGTAACTGAACCGTTCCCGGTGGGTCGCTACGTGCAAGAGCGCGCATCCCACTGACATGCGCAGATCAGGATTGATTTGAGGGTTGCGCTCTCAGTAGATGGTTCCTTTATGCTGTCAACTTCAAAAAATTCAATAACAAACTGATTGTGATAACTTCCACCGTTATCATCTAAATTTCTAACACACACGCTCAGTGCAATGTACATGTGCCCTGAACTCTGCTTGGAAGCCAGACCACGGTAGGTCAGCTGTTTCTCCACACTAATAAAAAACTTAAGAATCAATAGATTGGATTGTGGTGACATTCCAAGAGTGTGGACTTGCTTTGCTCTAAAAGCCCCCAAGTTTCCCAGCCTTGCAAACCTTCCCGATCGGATCACAGAATCTAAAAAAGGATGCATATATAAATGTTAACACGTTTAAGTTCATCTGTACTTTATGTAAAAACTTTGTATCTGTAAAAATACAGAATTGGTCACAGTTTCAGAACATAATAGAATTATGTGGTTAATAAATTAGAAATAAGAGTACATCTGACAGAAGGTAAAAAAGCAGAAGTAGAACAATATGTAAAGGTTTAATTATGTTAATAGAATTACAGAAAGACAAACAGAACGGTTATCACTTGAAATCCTCAAAGTTTCAAAAAAGAAAGAAGGAAGAAATAAGTGAAAATCAATATTACATTTGGAGAAAAAAACCCTCTTCATGACATCGTCAAAGAAATGAACTGCTCCTTTTTACTTAAGGAGACAGACTGTTGGAATGAATAATGGGTTTAACGTTCCAAAAAATTGGCTACCAGGTATTTATTCTGCATCGCAGTAGGCATCATGGGCTTCTGCCTGCCCACTGTTGACACGCTGCTGCCGAGGTCTGGGAGCCGCTCCTCGGTTTTTCTGTGAAGCAGTTCCCCGCCGTACCACGTGCCATCCAAGAAGAGCAAACCGTCCGTGTCTTGCCCCGGGATTGGGCAGCAGCTGCGCTCATCGGCGTCTCGGTCCCAGGAGTCTGAATCTCGACACAGAGAAACTGTACCGGGAAAACCAAAGCCGATCCTTCCGTGGGGAGCTCCTGCAATGACCGCTCCTCATTTCTCGGGCCGCTGATTGACACACTGTGGACATCTCTCCAGCTCTGTTCCAGTGGTATTTCAAGAATCTAGTTATAGAATCCATGGGGTTTTTCATATGCCCCAGTTCTGTCATCTCAGATGAATCATGGCGGCATCTAGCGATCAGATGAGCGAGCAGCCCCTTCCTGCCTCCGTTCCAGCGTCCTGCCCCGCTGCTGTCCTGTAAATACAACTCCGGGCCTCACCAGCCGCCGAGATCGTCACTAAAGACCTCAGCGAGTCCCGGGGCTGATGACATTTTGTTATGTCCATGTTACTCAGTGGTGAGCGTGGAAAACAGCGATGTGGTCTTTTTACTGAGATAGTTTCCTGATGAAATAAGAGGTTCATTAAAAATGCTATGTCTGGCCCTGGCCGGTTGGCTCAGTGGTAGAGCGTCGGCCTGGCGTGTGGAAGTCCCCGGTTCGATTCCCAGCCAGGGCACACAGGAGAGGCGCCCATCTGCTTCTCCACCCCCCCCCCCCTCCTTCCTCTCTGTCTCTCTCTTCCCCTCCCGCAGCTGAGGCTCCATTGGAGCAAAGATGGCCTGGGCGCTGAGGATGGCTCCATGGCCTCTGCCCCAGGCGCTAGAGTGGCTCTGGTTGTGACAGAGCGACGCCCCGGATGGGCAGAGCATCGCCCCCTGGTGGGCATGCCGGGTGGATCCTGGTCGGGCGCATGCGGAGTCTGACTGCCTCCCCGTTTCCAGCTTCAGAAAAATACAAAAAAAAAAAAAAATGCCATGTCGTTATCAGAGCTTTTAGGAGGCAGGTCCAAGTTACAGAGAAGAAAGACGGCTATAATGACAGGGGTACCTGCATGATTATGTGCATGAAACAATATCAGGGCTCAGAGGAAGATTTTGGATGAGGCTCAGTGAAAACGCATTCCTCCCTGTCCCCAGAAGTGCAAGTTAAAACACAGAGAGAGAGTTAATGTACTGATCCAAGAACTGGCAAACTGTAGCCTACAGAAACACTTTCACTGTGCCCGTCCACTTATGCACCGTCCACAGAGACATCTGCCCAATGACAGAGGGGCGGATCGACTGTGACAGAGACCCCATGGCTGGCGCAGTCCAAAATATTACTACCTGACCTTTTACAAAAACAAAAACAAAAAAACAGTTTGCCAATGCCTGGACTTAATTATATTCTATCCATTGATGAGAGGAGATCTGAAAATGTTTGGGATGATGTTGTTCAGCATTCGTCCCTATTTCGAGAATGCCAAAGAGGATGGCACTTGGAAATCCTGGTGATAAGAGCGTTGTATTTCCATTACTGTTATAACCTAGGCAATAATTTAACTTCTCTGATTCTCAGTTTCCTCCCTGCAAACCTAGGGCATCGATAATACCTAATTCTCATACTTACAGCGAGGACGATAGATATGCCCCAGTGTGTTTGCATGTAGCCTGTGAAGTTTAAACTGTCTTAATTTTAACAAATAACATTTAAGACTAATTCCACAGGTCCCCCAATATCCTCCCTTCATAGAGACAATTACTTCTGCTGATTTCTGTTAAAATTCTAAAATGTTGCCTTTAAATTATTGAATAATATGCTATACTTATTTCTATTCCTTTACATAGCAACTTTATATATATATAAATATATATAAATATATATATAATTATATTTATATATTATATAATATATATTATATTTATATATTATATATATATATATATTAAATTAAGTGAGAGCTGGAGAGGCAGAGAGACAGACTGCTACATGCACCCTGACCGGGATCCACCCAGACAGCACCCTACCAAGCAATGTTCTGCCCATCTGCAGTCATTGCTCTGTTGCTCGGCAACTGAGCTATTTTAGCACCTGAGATGAAACTATGGAGCCATCCTCAGTGCCCAAGGCAAATTTGCTCAAACCATTCAAGCCATGGTTGCAGAAGGGGAAGAGAGAGAGATGGAAGCAAGAGGGGAAGGGGTGGAGAAGCAGACAGTCACTTTTCCTGTGTGCCCTGACCGAGAATCTAACCCAGGCCATTCACACGCCAGGCCAACACTCACCACTGAGCCACTGGCAGGGCTGAATTTTATCTATTGAATTCCCATTATGATAAATGAGGATTTCAAGTGATAAACCTTCTGTTTGTCTTTCTGTAATTCTATTAACGTAATTAAACCTTTACATATGGTTCTGTCTACTTCTTCTGCTTTTTTACCTCCTGTCAGATGTACTATTATTTCTAATTTATTAACCACATAATTCTATTATGTTCTGAAACTGTGACCAATTCTGTATTTTTACAGATACAAAGTTTTTATATAAAGTATGGATGAACTTAAACGTGTTAATATTTATATGTCATAAAAGAGTCAACTGGCTACTTACTATATTTAATTTAGTAAATTAGTAATATAAGAACACAGGAAAGATATTATACACACATAGTAATAATTTAGAAATGTTTTTCCTACTTTGTTTCTGTGGAACAATTCTTTCCGAAGTCCTTACAGACATCGTTCTCTCTTCCAAAGCCATCTGAGAAGTCATTAAAGGCTGTCCCAGAATTATCCTAAATTTTCCATCTTATTTGTTTCGGATAGAGCTAGTTTGTGAACCCAGACAGGGCTGTCACTACATTTGATCCCAAACTGCAAGTAGAATCGATTTTTTTTTTTTTTGACAGAGACAGTGAGAGAGTCAGAGAAAGGGATAGACAGGGACAGACAGACAGGAATGGAGAGAGATGAGAAGCATCAATCATTAGTTTTTCACTGCGCGTTGCAACATCTTAGTTGTTCATTGATTGCTTTCTCATATGTGCCTTGACCGCGGGCCTTCAGCAGACCGAGTGACCCCTTGCTTGAGCCAGCGACCTTGGGTTCAAGCTGGTGGGATTTTGCTCAAACCGGATGAGCCTGCGCTGAAGTTAGTGACCTCGGGGTCTCGAACCTGGGTCCTCTGCATCCCAGTCCGACGCTCTATCCACTGCGCCACCGCCTGGTCAGGCTAGAGTCGATTTTTTTAAGTTTAATCCAGAAGAGAATATTCATGATTTCCATAATATAACTATGTACTTCATTGCACTTTATTTATTTATTTTACTTGTTTGATTAATTGATTGATTGACTTGAAGGAGACAGAGAGTGAAAGAGAGGGGGAGAGAGAGAGAGAGAGAGAGAGAGAGAGAAGCATTCCTGGTTCTACTTAGCTGTGTGTTCACTGGTCGCTTCTCATATGTGCCATGATATGTGCTTAAACCCGTAACCTCGGTGTTTTGGGACGATGCTACAAGCCACTGAGCTAACCAGCAAGAGTTACTCTACTGCTTTTTAAAGTGACCTTTAAAAGGTATGTTTGCAGCAACTTTTCATCCCTTGCAAGTGTGAGCTCAGAAATAATGGCCAAATCTGTGTGAAAACTTTTTGTCTGTTGTGACCAACGTGCAGATTCATTCTAGGATAAGAGGAGCAGAATAAAAATAATATTGATTTGAAATTTTTCTCCCCCATCATTTGCTCTGTTCTCTCTTTCTGACACTATTGAACTTTATATTAATTATACATTGAAATTTTTTATTCTTTTTTTTATTTATTCATTTTAGAGAGGAGAGGGAGAGACAGAGAGAGAGAGGGAGAGAGAGAGGGAGAGAGAGAGGAGAGACAGAGAGAGAGAAGGGGGGAGGAGCAGGAAGCATCAACTCCCATATGTGCCTTGACCAGGCAAGTCCAGGGTTTCGAACCGGTGACCTCAGCATTTCCAGGTCGATGCTTTATCCACTGCGCCACCACAGGTCAGGCAATATACATTGAACTTTTAAGAGTTAACTCTCCTGTTTCTTGTCTTTTCTCTCACGTTTTGTCTCCTGAGTGCTTGTGTGTGATCCACATTCCGAGAGATGTATTTATTTCTCCACCCTTCTCTCTCTCCCCCTACCCCAACAGTTAATTTGTAATCCCTAAGAACCCTCTGGTTCACCAATAGTTCATCTTTCCCAGTAGCCTGTTCTCGCTTGATGAATACAGTATCTTCTCACATTTCTGAGGATACTCATTAGAGACGTTGTTTTATCACCCCAAACCCCTGCTGGGAGTTCCTTTTTAATTCTATTTGTCTCTTCCTTGTTTAAAAATCTTTTTTTCCCCCTTCATGTTGAAATATTTCTTAATCTTCTGGAGATACTGATATGTCCCTACACAAAAATGAGGAAAGAAGCCTTTGACTCCCATCTCTGTGAACTCAGGTGAGGCTTGTTGATTGATGAACTTGGAATTAGGGTTAAAGGCAAAGAGCCAGAAAGGCTGCAAGAAGAACTCCCTTCTGCAATCCCAGACCTTCATCAACTCCCAAGTTCTCTCTGGACAGTTCAGTTTCTTTATAGAATGACCGTGGGGTGTTTTTCGCCTGGAGTAAACATCAGATTGTCAATAGTTAGGTCTGCTGGGGTGGAAGGGGAATCTGACTCTTGATCATGACCTAATCCTTTCTTTTTCTTCTTCTTTTAATTTTTTTTTTTGGGGGGGGACGTAGGGGAGATACAGAGACAGACTTCCACATGCGCCTTGACTGGGATCCACCCAGCAACCACTGTCTCGGGCTAATGCTCTGCCCATCTGGGGCCATGCTCGCAACTGAGCTATTTTTAGCACCTGAGGTGAAGGCTCTATAGGGCCATCCTCAGTGTCCAGGAGATGCGCTTGAATCAATGAAGCCATGTCTGTGGGAGAGGGAGGGAGGGAGGGAGAGAGAAAGAGAGAGAGAGAGAGAGAGAGAGAGAGAGAGAGAGAGAGAATGAGAGAGGGGAGGGGTTGAGAAGCAGATGGTTGCCTCTCCTATGTGCCCTGACTGGGAACTGAACCTGGGATATCTACACACCGGTTCGATGCTCTACTTCTAAACCAGCCAGCCAGGGCTCCTAATCCTTTCTTTTAGGTTCACTTCTTCCTCCCATCTAATGCCAGAATCTCTGTGGAGTCGGCCAGCCACCTGGCAACTGTCCCCGCATTAGTCCCCCTACATTCATTCTGGGCTGTTTCTTCCATAGACTTCCCATATACTTGCTGCTTCCAGAAATGTGGCAAAATCTCTGGTTCTGTGATGGCCCAACTTTTTTTTATAGATTTATGCCTACTTTTATGTTTTTATTCTCCTTTATTATCATTTACTGGGTGCTTGGGATGTCGAGGAGGAAAATTCTTCTGGGCAGTAATGTATCCTGAGCTAGAATTCACCTTGCGTTTTATAAACCTTCACATCCTGCTTTGATTATTCCTCAGATATTTCTTTGCAGTAAGTTACAAAGTTACCACACCGGAAATAAAGGAAATACATACCGGATCCTACCTCCTCTAAAAGTTCAGAGATATTCGCCTGATGCACCCAGCCCTCCCTCTCTTTTGGCAACGATGTTTCTGCCGTTGTCTTTTTAAGAAACAAATACTGTGTGAAGCAGTTTTACATTATTTTCTTCTCTAACACTACATACATACACCATCTAAACCCTCTTTTCATCCCTTCCAAAAGATGTCTCAATTGTAACCCCTCAGAGTCTATAGCAGGGGTCTCCAAACTACGGCCCGCGGGACCGCATGCGGCCCCCTGAGGCCATTTATCCAGCACCCGCCGCACTTCCGGAAGGGTACCTCTTTCATTGGTGGTCAGTGAGAGGAGCATAGTTCCCATTGAAATATTGGTCAGTTTGTTGATTTAAATTTACTTGTTCTTTATTTTAAATATTGTATTTGTTCCCGTTTTGTTTTTTTACTTTAAAATAAGATATGTGCAGTGTGCATAGGGATTTGTTCATAGTTTTTTTTTTATAGTCCGGCCCTCCAACGGTCTGAGGGACAGTGAACTGGCCCCCTGTGTAAAAAGTTTGGGGACCCCTGGTCTATAGCATCAGGATCTTGACCTTGAACTAGAGAAAGCAATGAGGGTGTTTTCTGTGGGCCGAGGTCTTAAAGTGGCATGTCCACTGAGCACAGATGTTAAGGGGCCCACCGGTCAGTAAAGGGTAAAGGCAGCTCAGTTTGGAGCTGGAGGGAGCGGCCAGCTGCCCAGGTGAGCTCCTCTGAATTCATTTTCCACACCAGCTGTGGCATATTGCTCTGAGCCGGGCTTTCATCTAGTCCCCCCTGCATCTGGCCGGCCCATCTTGGCATTCTCTGATATTCAAAGGGCTTCCCCTTTCTTCTCCTTTCTTCTTTCTTTTCTTTTCTTCTCCTCCTCCCTCCCGCCGCACCGTGCTTTGTGAATAAAAATAAGGTGTCTAGCTGGAGAAGCTGTGGACATCTTTCCAAATTCAAAAAAAGTAAAAAAAAAATAAATAAATAAAAAGCAAGCAGAGGATGGTCAGACTTGTTTTTTTTTTTCCTCTTCTTTTCTTCTTCCTTGCCCTACCGTTTCCTCTCCCTCCCTCCTCCCTTTCCTCTTCCTGCCCTGGTCCCTTTGCCTGCCCTGCTCTCTGCCTCCAAAGCTCCTTTTCCTCCTCCTCCTCCTCCTCCTCCTCCTCCTCCTCCTCTTCCTCCTTAGAAATGAACGTCCCAGTGTCCCAAGGCCTGACAGATGCCACCTGCTGCCTGAGCCCTGATAGCATCTCCAGTTCTCAACACGGCAAAGCTGTAATCTGATGTTATCTGGACCAGCAAAAGTTGACGACCAGGGGCCAAAGATTTGCTGAACAGAAAGATGTTGGAAACACCCACCTCAGCAGTTTAAACAATAAGTCAAGAAGGTGGGGAAGGGGGGGCAGGATCAGGCAGCTGCACAGTGGAAAGGGACAGGGACAATGCTGGGAAGTCCCCGCGTTTCTCAAAGAGGGAATGTCCTGCTCTGGACATTGCACCGGGAAAGCCACGGACGCTCGGAGGGTATCTTCCTCCTGACGCGGTCACTCTTGTCTGGGTCATTTCAGACCCACCCAAGAGGTGTGGTTAGGAATTCGAGCGCCACGCACGGCTGGGGCAAGGCCCAGTCCCAAAGACTCTTGGCCGAGACATCTCTTTTGTAACTGATTCAGCCTTCTGGGTACCATGTGCCCTCTGAGGGGGTACTGTCAGAGATAAACAAACAAAGCCGGACTCAAAAGTGATCAAAATAGATTTGAAACGGGGCTCTCTTATCGCAATAGGTAAAGCATTCGGGGTGAACCAAACCCAAATTTGCTTTGTATATGGGTGACGGGGCATTTTACAGGGAGACTGATGGGGGAGGGAGACCGAGAGGGTTCAGGAGAGTCGGGGAGGTGAATCTTTACAATAAGTGGGGATGCTGGTTGGTCCATGTGAAACCCATGTGGTTTGCCAACTGGCGCTTACCAGGGTTAGCACCTACCCGCCTGCAGAGCTGGGGATCGGGACCTTATCCTTAGATGCCGGCTGGAACAGGTAACCGTTGGGCAGTCACAAGTTTTCTTAGCTGACACCTTGAGTTAGGGTAAGACTATCCTGGGGATGTGGCCCTGAGCTGTAAAAAACTATGTCAATGTTTGTTCAGTTCTTTCTACAACAGGTCCAGGTTGGGGCCTAGCAGAGAAAGGGCTCAGGGAAGCCTGGCTCGAATTTGGACAAGGAGAGCATCTTCTTCAGGACACAAGGGTCTGGTCTGGTTTATGTGGGAGCAGAATTCCAGCTCCAAATTTTAAATCAAAGCATAATTCAAGTTAATAAAACTGTGTCTATGGTTCTCGGTGTAGCTAATGTATAGTTAGTTGGTCACTAAGGAGGATTTTGGAGAGAAAGTGAGGAATTTAGTTCAACCATCACAAAAAGGGGATATCTCCACTCAAAGCAAATATAATTTACTGATATGCAGCCTGCTCATTATGAATGGGCCTTTGATTGGAGAGGCTGTTCCCATTTGTCAAAAAAAACTAACAGGAGCCCTGGCTGGGTCACTCAGTGGGCTACATACAGCATTGACCCAATACGCCAAGGTTGTGGGTTCGATCCCAGGTCAGGGCACATACAGGAATCAACCAACGAATGCATAAAGAAGTGGAACAACAAATTAATATTTCTCTCTCTTCTCTCTCTAAAAATCAATAAATAAAAACATTGATTTGAAAAACTGAAAATAAAATACAAACCAGTACTCAGGTGTTGAGCTGCAGAGTTGAATGCACAAAGCAAAGCAGGTTTGAACAGAAAACATAGGTGATCTGGCCACTTCTCCGAGCCCTCGGTATCCACTGTTCTTCCCACAAAGTTTGCAGCCCAGAGATTAGCAAGGTCATATTTCCATATGCTGCAGCACTTTTGAGAGCTATTAAGAATGCCCATAGAGCCCTGGCCGGTTTTCTCAGTGGTAGAGCGTCGGCTTGGCATGCAGGAGTCCTGGGTTTGATCCCCGGCCAGGGCACACAGGAGAGGCGCCCATCTGCTTCTCCACCCCTCCCCCTCTCCTTCCTCTCTGTCTCTCTCTTCCCCTCCCACAGCCGAGGCTCCAATGGAGCAAAGTTGGCCCGGGCGCTGAGGATGGCTCTGTGGCTTCTGCCTCAGGTGCTAGAGTGGCTCTGCTTGCAGCAGAGCGACATCCTGGATGGGCAGAGCATCGCCCCCTGGTGGGCGTGCCGGGTGGATCCCGGTCGGGCGCATGCGCGAGTCTGTCTGACTGCCTCCCCATTTCCAGCTTCAGAAAAATACAAAAAAAAAAAAGAATGCCCATAGAAAAGGCGGGTCACATGGACTGTTTAGGCTACACTTGCTAGGCCCATTTTGAAATCTCATGTCTGGTTTTTGTGTTTTTTTGTTTTTTTGGGGGGGGGGTTGCAAGCTAAACTTTTGCAGGTAGGAAGGTGGTGGATATGAGTATAGCAACGTGAACACCAGCCAGTTAACCAACAACCACATTTTCATGAAGTTGCAACCACCTAATTGTCGTATGTCTGCAGCTAATCATTTCTGGGAGATGTTTCTGCATGTGGAGAAGGAGTCAGCTGTTAGAAGAGAGTGGATGGCAGAGCAAAGGTCCTCCCATAAGCACATCGCGGGCAGGGGTCACCTCCTTTCCGTGCTGTGCTGTGTGAACTCCTCGCAACCACTCTGGGCCGTGGATGCTAAAGGAACGGGAGCTGCAAGTGGCAGCGCGGGTCTAACGTTCGGAAATGTTGGATGTAGTAAATGCCTGGATGTAGTAAATAACATCTAAGATTTTTTATTTTTTAAGTGAGAGGAGGGGAGACAGAGAGGCAGACTCTCACATGCGCCCCAGCCGGGACCCACCCAGCAATGCCCATCTGGGGCCCATGCTCTGAAAAACTGAGCCCGACTGCGAGAGGGAAAGAGGGAAACGGGGGGGTGTGTGGGGGGGAAGCAGATGGTCGCTTCTCCTATGTGCCCTGACTGGGAATCGAACCTGGGATGTCCACAGGCTGGGCCAACTCTCTATCCACTGAGCCAACCGGCCAGGGTCAACGTCCAAGATTTTGTGTGTGGTTGGTGTTGTTATCAGCTCATGTACTGCTTTTTTCATAGACTCAAAGCAGTTTTGAGCTGGAAAGAGACATGGAGGTCATCTATGCCAGTAGTTTCATCTCAAAATTTGGAAGATGGGGCCCAGATACATGACATGACCTACTCAGAGGCTTTGACGCTGTGGGACCCGCCTCTAAACCACATTATTGCCCAAATAGACCCAACACTTCCTCGTGTTCTTCTTCTTAACGTAACAGAGGCAGCACATGTCAGGGAAAACATGCCTCTTAAACCCATGCGTGCCGGGCCTAAGGGAATGCTGACAAATTAATTTTATGGCAGGAGGCTAAACTTGTTCTTATAAATTGGTCTGTCCAGACGAAGTAGTGGGCAAAAGTATGCGGGTTTTATGCAGATAGATTTTTTATTTTTTGTTATTATTGCAGCTGCTTGCTGATATTTTAATGCAACTTTTTATTGAGCTATGCCCCGAGGCTTTTGAAATGGAGGGTTCAATTATTCCTAAAATCTAATAATTAAGTAAATTAATGAGCCCTGGTCAGAAATCTGGCAACCTGACTGTAAGGATTAGACACACAAAAAAATATTCCCAAGGGGGAAGGTTCTTTTTTCCCCTCTCCCTCTTTACAGAAAGATCTCTTAAAATAGTCAGGCTGTGTTTTAAAGATGTAAATGAAGGCTGGCCCCAAGATCCACAAGCAAGCCAGTGTACAACTTTGGGGCAGAAACCCAACTTCACAGCAGCGAGGGGTGGGCAGGGCACCCTTTTCATCTAAGTCCCCCTCCCCCCACCCGCCAAAGCAACTTTGAGTTTTAAGAAGCGCAAAGTACAGAATATTACTATGTTCATGCTCCTTCATTATTTATTTATTTATTTATTTATTTATTTATTTATCTTTTTTCCTGAAGCTGGAAATGGGGAGAGATAGTCAGACAGACTCCCGCATGCGCCCGACCGGGATCCACCCGGCACGCCCACCAGGGGGTGATAGCTCTGCCCCTCCGGGGCGTCGCTCTGCCCCGACCAGAGCCACTCCAGTGCCCGGGGCAAAGGCCAAGGAGCCATCCCCAGCACCCGGGCCATCCCTGCTCCAACGGAGCCTTGGCTGCGGGAGGGGAAGAGAGAGACAGAGAGGAAGGAGGGGGGAGAAGCAAATGGGCGCTTCTCCTATGTGCCCTGGCCGGGAATCGAACCTGGGTCCCCCGCACATCAGGCCGACGCTCTACCGCTGAGCCAACCGGCCAGGGCCTCCTTCATTATTTTTTT
Source organism: Saccopteryx bilineata (assembly GCF_036850765.1). Classification (NCBI taxonomy): domain Eukaryota; kingdom Metazoa; phylum Chordata; class Mammalia; order Chiroptera; family Emballonuridae; genus Saccopteryx; species Saccopteryx bilineata. The sequence continues at coordinate 64,950,896 of NC_089496.1, forward strand.
AAAAATGCTTATTGTATTGATTTTAGAGAAAGGAAGGGAGAGAGAGAGAGAGAGAGAGAGAGAGAGAGAGAGAGAAAGGAACAGGAACATCAATCTGCTCCTGTGTGTGCCCTGACTGGGAATCAAACTGGTAACCTCTGCTCTTCAGGACAATGTTCCAACCAACTGAGCTATCCAGCCAGGACCATGTCCCTTCACTTAAAGATAGCAATTGATAAATCATGAAATGTCCAGGAGAAAATGACCACAGCAAGCCACTCAAAAACCATGAGATGAAGCCAAGTTCAGGAAACTAGGAATGTTGACTTAGGTGTAAGACTGCTCACAAGAGGACACGACAGATTTCTTAACCCTTTGAGTAGTGACTTTTTTCATGCTCACTGACCCCCAGGAGTAAGTTGTTGTGTTTTTTTTTTCAATGAAATTAGTTCCAATTACAATTTTATTAACTTAAAATCATGTTTGTTTGATAACCAATTTATGGAAACAAGAAGAACATACATTTGCCTTTTTTTTTTAATGTTGCCTTACACGTTTTTAAAATTAAAATTTTTGTATGACCGTACTCTGGGATGGTCAGGAGGCACGAGGACGTACATGAGTGTTCGTGCTACTCAAAGGGTTACTTAAAAAGAGGGCAGTACTGGCCTGACCTGTGGTGGCGCAGTGGATAAAGCGTCGACCTGGAAATGCTGAGGTCGCCGGTTCGAAACCCTGGGCTTGCCTGGTCAAGGCACATATGGGAGTTGATGCTTCCAGCTCCTCCCCTTTCTCTCTCTGTCTCTCTCTCCTCTCTCTCTCCCTCTCTGTCTCTCTCTCTCCCTTTCTCTCTCCTCTCTGAAATGAATAAAAAAGAGGGCAGTACTAATTCTAAATAACCCTGCAGGATGCTGCTGGAGATTCCACTTAGGGTTCCATACCCTTCTCCGTGGCCCTGCTTTGCTCCTAGGGTGACACCCCGGTCCTAACCCGGGGTCTACAGCTTGGTTTTCTAAGAGAAGAGGCTCCCTCTGTCTACCCAGCCCGCAGAGAATCCACTTCAGTTACTTCATAAATCAGGCTCTCAACTTCAGTCCCGGCTCCTGAATGCGGGGTTTGGTAACCTGCACGGTCTCCAGTCCTGCCACAGGGCTGGTTTGCCCCCCTTGTCCTCATGCTGCCCACGGGAAGCTCACGCAGGCTCCCCTGGGCCATTTGTGCCGCCTACTGTGTCCCCAGTCACACCGGAGACGCCCAGCTCTTGGGCAAGATCTGACATGCTTGTGGGGTGCCTTGACACAATGGGTGCTCATCTAAAGGAATTTTCATTTAAAAAAGATAGAGGGAAAACTTCAGCCAGTATTTTTATATCCTTATGTTCTTTGTGGCTCAGCACAGGTTTTGGCAGCATCCTAATGCACAGGTTTGGTGCAATGAAACATATCCACGTTGGGAGCCTTGCCTGAGGTCACAGCAAGCCAGGCCGGCCGGGAACACGGATGGTGATCCGGTGGCCAAGCCTTGCGCCGGATTCCTCAGAATCCCCTCCTCTCCCTGTTCACACGGCGGATTGCGGTACAAAGACAGTGCGAACCTCAATAGGACTCTTTATGAAATACGGCCTGCTGTAGTCCAGGTGTGTTCATTATTCACACAGGACAGCCTTATTAAAACCAGTGTTCCAGGACCTTCTAAAAGCTTAAAAAGCTCTACGGCCTTGACTTAATTCCTTACGGAACAAAGGATGTTTTGTCCTGGAAATTCCAGCAGAATAAAGCTAATGAAATGAAAAATTTTTTTTTTCCATAAGCAAAGCAAATGATGAAACCTGGAGCGAAGGCCAGGGCCTTGAAGACGGAGTGAGAAACACTGAGGAGTATGTTCAGACACACAGCAGACGGGTCGCCCGGGGGGCTGGGCTTCTGCACAAGGGCTTTCCCTGCAGCTCCGCAGACACCCCAGCACCTGCTCTGAGCTCTACTGGACCTCCGGTTCTCTCCGCGGTCCTCAGTGCCTGGAGACCGATGATCGGATAAAGAAGATGTGGTGTGGGTACACAGCGGAGTACCACTCAGCCACAAGAAAAGATGAGCTGCTACCACGTGCGACAACATGGACAGATACTGAGAATAGCGCACGGAGTGAAATGAATCAGATAGAAAATGTCAAGAACCATACGATGTCATTTGTACGTGGAATAGAAAACTGGAAGCAATGAATGAACAAAGAAGACAGACAAACAAACAAAAATTCATAGACACAGAAAACAGTAGGTGGTTGCCATAGAGAAGGAGGGTGGGGTACAGTAGAGGGGAAAGCAGATCACATATATGGTGACAGAAGAGTTGACCTTGGGTGGCTGGCACACAACGCAATATATAGATGAGGTATTATAGAACGGCACATTTGAAACCTATATAACTTTATTAATCAATGTTTTATCCCAATAAATTTAATAAAAAATAAATACAATTTCTTTTTTTTTTTTGTGACAGAGACAGAGAGAGACAGAGAGATGGACAGATAAGGACAGACAGACAGGAAGGGAGATGAGAAGCATCAATTCTTTATTGCGACACCTTAGTTTAGTGGTTCTCAAAGTGTGTGCCAGGGTGCACTGGTGCGCCCTAGAAGATTTCCAGGTGCGCCCTATGGTATTCCAGAGAAATATGTGCCTGTTGGGGACCAAAAAGCCAATAGGGTTTTTGGAGTTTATATTTTTGGGGAACAGAGGTGTGGGGAATTGGCTGTAAGCTGACAGTCTGCCCAACCCCCACCTCACTTGCCTGATTAGGTTACAAAAGGCTGTTAAGCTGTGGTGCTGGATTGTTTACACTACCCCCCATGTTCCCCAGAAAGACTAGAGGCAAGTTTCTTCTATCCTTTGTTTGGTGTAAAGTTAAGATGATATGTATGGTGGGGGTTTTCTGCACTCAACACAATTAAGAGTAAAATGAGAGGAATTCTTCAATGTATTGATGAGGAAATGAGAGTTTGCCTTTCAAATATATGCCCAAACATTGAAGAAATCGCTAGGACACATCAGATACATCAAGTTCATGTTTCTCATAAACACAAAAATGGAAAAACTTAACACATTTGCACCGGGACCTGCTGAATTTACTAAATCTTACTAAGAGTGTATCCATAAATATGTAACATAAAAATGTCACATAAAAATGTAACATAAAAATGCCAGAATTTAATTTTGTCATATTTATTTTGTTTAATTACCATAAAAGCACGCTTGGACTTTATTTTTTTCTTTAATATTTGACTTCATTATTATAACATATTTTTCAGAAAGTATGCCTACAATTATTTTTAGGGTTTTAAATGCGCCCCGACTTCAAAAAGTTTGAGAACCACTGCCTTAGTTGTTCATTGATTGCTTTCTCACTGAGCCAGTGACCCCTTGCTCAAGCCAGCAACCTTGGGCTCAAGCTGGTGAGCCTTGCTCAAACCAGATTGAGCCCGCACTCAAGCTGGCAAGTTCAGGGTTTCGAACCTGGGTCCTCCACATCCCAGTTGGATGCTCTATCCATTGTGCCACTGCCTGGTCAGGGTAAAGACAATATCTTTAATTGTTACAAAGAAAAAAATCCTCTTGAAACAGAAGCCTGAAGTGAAATTTTTAGCTGTAGTTTTGTAAGTGACAGAGATTGAATTTATACGAGGGCTACCATGGTCCCTCCTCTATCGCGTAGGTTAGGTTCCAGAACCCCCTGTGATAGGCAAAATCCTCGAAGTAGCGACCTTATATTTATTTTATTATTTATATATGTTTTAAGGCTTTATAAACCCTCCCCACACACTTAGAAGCCTTTCCCACGCTCTTATAAACACTTCCTATGCATTTTCCATATGTGCAAATCTTTGTCTGCTCATCTGCTGTACGCTATGTATTTTATTTCAATTTAATGTTTTTTTTCTTTTTCTTTTTTTCTTTTTTTGGACAGAGACAGAGAGAGTCAGAGAGAGGACTGATAGGGACAGACAGACAAGAAGGGAGAGAGATGAGAAGCATCAATTCTTCGTTGCAACTCCTTAGTTGTTCACTGATTGTGTTCTAGTATGTGCCTTGACTGGAGGGGGGGCTCCAGCTAAGCCAGTGACCCCTTGCTCAACAGAGCGAGCTTGGGCTCAAGCCTGTGACCTTGGGCTTCAAGTCAGTGACCTTTGGGCTCAAGCCAGTGACCATGGGGTCATGTCTATGATCCCACACTCAAAATGGTGAGCCTGCGCTCAAGTTGGCAACCTCAGGGTTTCGAACCTGGGTCCTATGCGTCCCAATCTGAGGCTCTATCCACTGCACCACTGCCTAGTCAGCCTCTTTCAATGTTTTAATTAATAGTTTACATTTTTATTATTGTTTTTCATTTTTAGGCTAGAAAATGCTTATTTTACTGCAAAATAATTAAAATGATAAATATATAAAAATACTTATATACGGCAAAATCCTGCAATGTAGCAAAAAAATCCACGATACAAAATTAGATATATAAAATTTAAAATCCGCAATACAGTGAGACCGCAAAAAGTGAACCACGATATGGTGAGGGATGACTGTATTCAGAAATAAAATGAATGACCTCAGACACTCAAATCCTTCTTCCCCGCTATTCACAGTGCCAATGCCAAGGAAAAGTGTCCCATTGCCCCAACATAGATGTACCTGCCCATCTACTAAGGGGGCAGGAGGTGTCTGATTAACATATCTCATCAGTCTCCATCTAAAATGGGTGTTTCCCAAATATGGTTGGCTAGATCCTGAGTGGGCAAAGCCAACTGAATGGAGGTGTCAGTCAAAAGAAAGACTCATGGAGGCCACCTTCTAACTCCACAGTCAGTCTGTATTCCTACTCTCTCTCATTGCTCCAGCGATGGCTCCAAGCTTACTCCCCTCTCAGAGCTCAGTCCTGTGATAACGTGTGTGTGTGTGTGTGTGTGTGTGCGAGCATGTGTGTTGAAGGTATGAGCAACCCACCCAGCATTTATATACAGCATAATAAAATGCATAAAATCACTACTGCTTCCTTAATTCACTCTGGGGTACTTTAATCCTTGCAAGTGCGATTCTGGAAAAAGTTTAGGAGATTAAAAAAAGAAAACAATAAGTGAACAGTATCCTACTAGAGATAATAGGAATTCTTCATTATTTCTACGATTGGTTCTAAACACAAGTGTTGGGTCCGGTGTGAAGATGAATGGCTATTAGGGCATTTTCTTGATTTAGTTCCTCTTAGATGAAGTCGGATGCCATTAGAGTGGTGTTGAGTTTCTTAAAACTCAACAATAATAGGATCTAGTTGTTATAGGACAATAATAGGATCTAGTTGTTAGCCGACACTGTTAGTTATCCCAGAAGTTATTAATTTGGAATAATGGTCAACCGCCTATTTCTCACCCCGTAGGAAACTCAGAAAATGTTTTGGACCCATCTGGGTAAGAAAGCCCAGCACAGGCATCAGATCATTATCATCCATGACACATTCAGGTCATGTTTCCTCCACATTTTGTTAGTTTCAATGAACCAGGGACTGCTAATGAATGATTTCCATCGGATAATTTTGTTTTTTCTGTTTCAAGTTTCTAGTTGCCTGTCTGGATTTCATTAACATTGCAATGATTTACCCAAGAGGGCTTTGTTTCTTAACTTGATTGGGAAAGGGACATTGGGAGGGTGGATGTCTTTGTGGGAAAAGAGATTTTTCTTGTTTAAGCCCGCGATGATTGTACATGTGTATGGGAGAAGTTTGAGGAGTGCAATTTCCATTTGCAATTGACTTGGTTTTATCTTCCCCAGAATTATGGTTCGCTTAAATTCCTGCAAACATATCTGCCAGTTAAACACCAAAGTCATCAGCATTTTATTACTCAGAAAAAAAAATTACTGCTGTGAGAGCCAAAATATTTAAGTGACATATTAGAAAAGTGTCTGGGATCTCAATGGCAGAGAGGAGAAACTGATTTTCAAAAGTTAATTTTTTGTCTGTCTATAAATTATTCTTTTGTTTTTCTATAACTCAACTTCTTGGCTCACTTTGTCATTTTTCTCCTTTTTTATTTTTCGGCTTTATGGCAATAATTTCATAGGTATAAGTTCAAAACAGAACCACGCTGTCTTGTCCAGTTGCAGGATATGACATAACTCTAGTATCAAGTGTTCTTCCTCTCTTGGTTCATCTCTACCTTTTTTTTTTTGCTAACCAATGTCACATTTTTTTTGGGGGGGGATTTTATTTATTTTTAGAAAGAAGGGAGAGAGAAAGGGGAGGGAGAGAAAAATAGCGGGGAGAGGTGGGAAGCATCAACTCATAGGAGTTGCTTCTTGTATGTGCAATCCCAGGGGTTCAAACCGGGGACCTCAGTATTCCTGGTCGATGCCTTATCTGCTACACCAACACTGGCCATGCACAAGATTTATTTTTTTATTTTATTTATTTATTTTTTTTACATTTTTCCGAAGCTGGAAATGGGGAGGCAGTCAGACAGACTCCCGCATGCGCCCGGCCGGGATCCACCCGGCACGCCCACCAGGGGGTGATGCTCTGCCCATCTGGGGCGGCGCTCTGTTGCAACCAGAGCCATTCTAGCGCCTGAGGCAGAGGCCACAGAGCCATCCTCAGCGCCCCGGGCCAACATTGCTCCAGTGGAGCCTTGGCTGCGGGAGGGGAAGAGAGAGACAGAGAGGAAGGAGAGGGGGAGGGGTGGAGAAGCAGATGGGCGCTTTTCCTGTGTGCCCTGGCCAGGAATCGAACCTGGGACTCCTGCACGCCAGGCCGACGCTCTACCACTGAGCCAACCGGCCAGGACCACAACATTTATTTTTAAGAGACCTATCTGATGGGATTGGGATAAAGGGGCGCATCTTCCAGATCTCGGCCCTTCCTTGTCCTCCCTACTGGTCACAACAGTGTATTCATCAACTACTCGGAAGACAGAGTGGATTCATCAACTACTCTGTCCTGTATTGATTTGAAGGATATCCAAATAATGAATAATCTATGAATATTGCTCAAAAGCCTCAGTTAATTGCCGAGAGGAGGGAGCAATGTCAGAGGCATCGTGCTGTGGTCAGCTTAGCCTGTGTATTTGGTTGTGTGGATCCACAGCACTGTCTCAGGGTGAGAGGATGGTTAGTCCTCACGGGGTGGCACATCCAGCAAGGGTGTAAAGGGACACTTGGGGCCCATGGCAGAATACCCCTCCCAACACATACAAATCAGAAAGGGTAAACAATTCAGTTACCGTATTTTTTGCTCCATAAGACGCACCTGACCATAAGACACACCTAGGGTTTTAAGGAGGAAAATAAGAAAAAAAAAATATTCTGAACCAAATGGTATGTTAAAAATTTAATAAAATACCGTATTTTTCACTCCGTAAGATGCACAAACATTTCCCCTCTACTCTTGGGGGAGAAAAGTACATCTTATGGAGCAAAAAAAAAAAAAATACGGTAATTAAAATTATTCTTCATGTGTATTTTGAAAAAGCTACTGTTCAATATATTAAATCACCTATAAAATTCATAGGCCAAATACAAATGAGAATAATGTTTTTAAATTGTATTGATCTTGTTGGGATGACAAAACATCTTTAACAATGCTGAACCTCTTTAGTTCGCATTTAGACATTTCCATAATACCTTATCCAATATTTTCATAGATAAACTATTTGCAGTTCTGGTAGGCAAGAGCCACAGAATAAAAGGTGAATAAAAGGACAGTGGCAGCAACCTTAGTGGTTGGCAGAACTCTCCACTATACCCTCTGGTGTACAGGTGCTTTATAATCTCCTTCCACTAAGTTGTGGACAGAAGCAGGGCATATGAGAGATATCATTCCTGTGATTAGGTTACAGAATAAAGCAAAAGAGATTCTGCAGGTGTCATCAAGGTCCTTATCAGTTGACACTGGGTCTCTTCCAATGGAACATATACAGGGTGGGGGTGACCTAATTAGATGAGACTGTAGGAGTCAAGGCGCAGCAGCAGGCGCTCTCCCGCTGACCTTGAACGGTCGCCACGAGTCCTACCACCACTGTGAGCTGAATTCTGTCAACAACCTGAACAAATTCGAAAGAACACCCTGAGCTACAACTAAGAACCTGCCCCAGCTGACACCTTCATTTCCATCTAGGGGAATTTAAGGTCATAGGATCACATTTTTTGTTTGCCTTTTACTATGAAAAGCTGCTTTTGACTATAGGTGTGAAGAAAAAAAAAAAAAGAATAACACACATTCCCATCTGGCTTATTTTTCCTTTTTTTTTTTTTTGGAGAGAGAGAGACAGACAGGGACAGACAGACAGGAAAGGAGATAGATGAGAAGCATCAACTCATAGTTGCGGCTCCTTAGTTGTTCGTTGATTGCTTTCTCATATGTGCCTTGACGGGGGCGGGGGGGGGGGGACCAAGCCAGTGACCTTGGGTTCAAGTCAGTGACCTTTGGGCTCAAGCTAGCGACCATGGGGTCACGTCTATGATCCCACGCTCAAGCCAGCGACCCCGCAATCAAGCTAGTGAGCCCACAGTCAAGCCAGATGGACCCACGCTCAAGCAATGACCTCAAGGATTTGAACCTGGGTCTTCAGCATCCCAGTACAATGCTCTGTCCACTGTGCCATGACCTGATCAGGCCATCTGGCTAATTATTTTTCAAGAATTAGTGGATTCCAAAAATGCTGGTCCCCACAACTGAATGAGGATAAAGAGGGTCTGCAGTATATTTTGAACAGAGGTCTAGGGACTTTTCACTCTGGAGAATGATATGAAGAGAATATATGATTTATCTAAATTCTCCTAGAGCTTCTTAGCTTCTACTATTCAAACCTTAGGGAAGCCCTTGAATTGCTTGTTTCTATTTGGGCACGTACAGAAAGAAACAGGGGCGAGGGGACATCATTTTGGCAGAGTAAGCATTTGTTTTGCAGTCTACGTGTCTCATGATTATTTCCTATTCCAAAGATTTAAAAATTTTAGGAATGTTCCTACAGGCAAATTTCCCCCACCACTAGTAATTTTGCTAATTATATAGCATATTTCCCCATGTATAAGAAGCTCTGATGTATAAGATGTACCCTAATTTTGTGGCCTGAAATTTGAAAAATAATGTATTACATCAAGTTATTGAACTCAAGTTTTATTCATCATAAAATTCATACAACTCCTCATCACTATCAAAACTCCCATCCATTAGCTCAGTGGTTCTCAAAGTGTGCAGCATGGTGTACCAGTGCGCCCAAGAAGATTTCCACGTGTGCCCTATGGTATTCCAGAGAAGTATGTGCCTGTTGGGGACCAAAAAGCCAATAGGGTTTTTGGAGTTTAGATTTTGGGGGGACAGAGGTGTGGGGAATTGGCTGTAAGCTGACAATCTGCCCAACCCCCACCTCACTTGCCTGATTAGGTTGCAAAAGGCTGCTAAGCTGTGGTGCTGGATTGTTTACACTACCCCCCCCCCCATGTTCCCCAGAAAGACTGGAGGCAAGTTTCTTCTATCCTTTGTTTGGTGTAAAGTTAAGATGATATGTATGGTGGGGGTTTTCTGCACTCAACACAATTAAGAGTAAAATGAGAGGAATTCTTCAATGTATTGATGAGGAAATGAGAGTTTGCCTTTCAAATATATGCCCAAACATTGATGAAATTGCTAGGACACATCAGGCTCATGTTTCTCAAAAACACAAGAATGAAAAAACTTAACACATTGTGCTGGGACCTGATGAATTTACTAAATCTTACTAAGAATGTATCTATATACATAAAAAGACAACTTTTTGTTGTTGTTTTTTTATTTTTTAACCCCTCTTTTTAATGAATTCTAAAAAGCATAACTCAAAACATGTAACATAAAAATGTTTTTTTTTTCTTTTTTTTTTTTTGCATTTTCTTTTGCATTTTTCTGAAGCTGGAAACAGGGAGAGACAGTCAGACAGACTCCCGCATGCGCCCGACCGGGATCCACCCGGCATGCCCACCAGGGGCGACGCTCTGCCCACCAGGGGGCGATGCTCTGCCCATCCTGGGCGTCGCCATGTTGCGACCAGAGCCACTCTAGCGCCTGAGGCAGAGGCCACAGAGCCATCCCCAGCGCCCGGGCCATTTTTGCTCCAATGGAGCCTTGGCTGCGGGAGGGGAAGAGAGAGACAGAGAGGAAGGTGCGGCGGAGGGGTGGAGAAGCAAATGGGCGCTTCTCCTGTGTGCCCTGGCCAGGAATTGAACCCGGGTCCTCTGCACGCTAGGCCGACGCTCTACCGCTGAGCCAACCGGCCAGGGCCAAAAATGTTTTTTAATGTCAGAATAAATTTAATTTTGTCATATTTATTTTGTTTAACTACCATAAAAGCATGCTTGGACTTCATATATTTTTTCTTTAATATTTGACTTATTATAACGTATTTCTCAGAAATTTGTGTATAGTGCATCTATAATTATTTGTAGGATTTTAAATGTACCCCAACTTCAAAAAGTTTAAGAATCACTGTATTGGCTTGTCCTCATCTGTGTCTGATGATGAATCACTGTCTTCATATATTTCCTCGTCCTCAGTTCCATCTATGGCATTTGAAATGCCACAATCACTATATAAGACACACCCAGTTTTTAGACCCCAAATTTTTCGAAAAAGGGTGTGTTTTATACATAGGGGAATATGGTGACTCAGGGAGAAGTCACCTGCGCCTCACCCACACACACTAAGAAGAAAGAGAAATAAATGCTGTTTTGCACTAAATAGTGTTACTTTTTTAAAAGAAGAAATCTGGGTCTGTTTATCGTGCTCTGTGCAGAAAGAAAGCATATCTCATTGAAGTGGCCAACCCATAAACTTTGCCATTCTTTTTTCTTCTAATGACAGCAAAGTGCATGATCCTTCTATACACATAAGCATGAACATTACGGGTTTTCTGTTTTACCCGAGTGTGTAGGGTATGTGAAATGTATAGCGACAGCCATCTGGAAGCTCAGAGAAGGGTCCACCTCCCTCCCACCCTGTGTTGTTCGGTGCTCTAAGCTTTAAGATAAATATCTTATTGTTTTTGTTCTTTAATATCCAGTTCCAAGCTAGATAGGGAAGAGAGGGTAGGACTCCGCAGAGCTGACTGCTTCTCACTCGAGCTGTAACACAAACAAGACATACAGCACTGCTTCATGTTTTCCTGCTTAATGTTGTCTTCATACTTCAGAAGACACCTGCTTAGGGGGCTTGCGGCTAATGGGCGGCAGGAGGCTTGAGGTCACCGTTCAAATACTGAAGCATGTTGGGTGGAAGATCAGTGATTCCAGAATAGCTCAATTGTCTGAGTTTGCTCACAATACAACTTCTTCCAGGACTTGACATTCTCCCTACCACCCCTCCCTGCCTCCTGCCTCCAGGGCCATTTATTTATTTATTTATTTATTTAATTTATTTTTTTACAGAGACAGAGAGAGGGCTAGACAGGGACAGACAGACAGGAATGGAGAGATGAGAAGCATCAATCATTAGTTTTTTGTTGCACATTGCGACACCTTAGTTGTTCATTGATTGTTTTCTCATATGTGCCTTGACCACGGGCCTTCAGCTGACCGAGTAACCCCTTGCTCAAGCCAGTGACCTTGGGTCCAAGCTGGTGAGCTTTTTGCTCAAACCAGATGAGCCCACGCTCAAGCTGGTGACCTCGGGGTCTCGAAACTGGGTCCTTGGCATCCCAGTCCGACGCTCTATCCACTGTGCCACCGCCTGGTCAGGTTCCAGTGCTTTTTTAGATAGAAAGACAGAATGACCTTTGTGGGTTAGACAATCCTACATCAAGGTGAATTCTTGATAACCAGCTCTGTTTCCCCTTATACCTTACCTTGTAAACATGCTAATTAAAAGGAGCTTGGCTTTGAAGATCAAGGGAGAAAAAGAATTCTGAAACAAGGGGCAGCAATCTCAACCATAACTCTTCCCAGTTACTTCCTGAAGTTTTTTGCGAGCTTGCTTTTGAGAGTTCACTGAAGTGAGAGCCTCGTGATACGTAGCTTCTCGACATTTAGATTTTAAGATCCACAGTAACAAATGCAGATACCGCAGACACCATCCATGTCTCAGGAAAGCCCAAAAATGACCTTTCCTCTCCACCAGAACATTTCACACCGTAATAACCACAAGACTCTGAGTGCTGGCCTTTCCTTACCCACAATGAAGGTCTTGCTGAGTCTCCTTAGAACTTTGCGCCTCTCTTCCATGTTATGAAAGCGTTTTGTTCTTTGCAAGGTATATGTAATATAAGCGCATACTTTTTTGTGGAGCAGCACACATACTGCTGTATTTGGGTACATCACCAACTTGTCACATTCACACCTCGGCCCTTCTTGATGGTGAAGCAGGTAATATGGGTTTGCACAAGCTAAGCTTCTGCTTCCTAGGCAGCCGGCTATAGGCTCTAGCAGAGCAGGTTTTCTTGGATCGCACAAGTAGCACAAAGACAAATTCTATCTGAACTACCTGTTTAGAAAGTCTATGATGCCCTGGCTGGACAGCTCAGCTGGTAGAGCATCATCTTGAAGCACAGAGGTTGCCAGTTCAATTCCTGGTCAGGGCACATACAGGAGCAGATCGATGTTCCTGTCTCTCTCTCCCCTTCTCCCTCCCTTTCTTTCTAAAATCAATACAATAACAATTTAAAAAAGAGAAAGTCTATGAATGTTATGCATTTATTTCTCTATTCATTACAAAAAGAAATCGTGACCAGAATACAGCCACGTAAACATAAGAGACTGGGGTCAAGGAGTAAAGATGCAGGTGTTGTGGAATCTGCATATTTATTAAAGTTGAGCTATTTGGGCCTGAGTTTTCCAGGAAAAAAGAAACAAGAGCAATGTAGTGGTTCTTCACCTGAATGTGCCTCAGACCTCTGGGAGCTTTTCCAAATAATGAGATTCTTGGGCTTCTCCTCCACGATGTTTCCACCCAGCATCTCCAGGAAGGAACCCAACACGTGTGTGCTTTTTCTAAGCTGCCCAATCAAACCTGATGCTCACAGGTTCTGAAAATCGCTGAGCTCAATGACTTCCTTTTAAGAAAATGGTATTTACTGATTTTAGAGAAAGAGGAAAGGAGGAGAAGGGGAGAGAGACAGGAACCCCGATCTACTCCTGCATGTGCCCTGACCGAGGATCGAACCGGCAACCTCTCCACATCGGGATGACGCTCTAACCAACCAAGCAACAAGAAATATGATATTAGTTCCTCAAGAGAAGCAGAATATTTCAGGTCTTGGATCTCCTTTCTTGTGACTCACCTGACTCAATTCATATAGCACAGAGTGACACTGGGTTAGGTATACTTAACAATACTATGTTTTTTTTTTATGAACATTTAATAAAATATGTTTTAGATCCTTTGATTAAAGTTGAGCTGATTAAGCTAAAGTACAAGTGAGAAAAATAATTTTTCAAGGGAAACAAACACCAATAAGGTTTAGAAAGCTGCAGATTTTCTGCATGAAGATTATCTTCAGTATAACCTGAATATTTTTCAGATTACAAAGAATTTTTACCATTTATATCATAGTTATTTTTTAGGGGAAACCTTAAAACATCAATTATCTAAACAAAAATTTCATTTACTTATTACCATAATGATAAACACTACAGTGTGTCCGTAAAGTCATGGTGCACTTTTGACCGGTCACAGGAAAGCAACAAAAGACGATAGAAATGTGAAATCTGCACCAAATAAAAGGAAAACTATCCCAGTTTCATACCTATTCAGTACAGTTTGATGTGGGCTCATGCACAGATTTTTTAGGGCTCCTTAGGTAGCTATCCCATATAGCTTCTACAGACTCGTCACTGACTGATGGCCTACCAGGACGGGGTTTCTCCACCAAACTGCCGGTTTCCTTCAACTGCTTATCCCACCGAGTAATGTTACTCCTATGTGGTGACGCTTCGTTATAAACGCGCAGATATTCACGTTGCACTTTGGTCACGAATTCGAATTTAGCGAGCCACAGAACACACTGAACTTTCCTCTGTACCGTCCACATCTCGACTGGCATGGCCGTGGGCTGCTCCGCTGTATACACGGTGTTACGTCATCATCTGCGCATGCGCACATGCTGCCACATCATCCTACAGAAACTGGGAGGGTTTTCCTTTTATTTGGTGCAGATTTCACATTTCTATCGTCTTTTGTTGCTTTCCTGTGACCGGTCAAAAGTGTACCACGACTTTACGGACACACTGTATTATAACAAGAAGACATAAACACTGTAGAAAAATTATTTTTTTAAACATCAAAGTAATTTCTCCTTTCCAAAGGCAACACACAATACTGTGAGCAACGATGTGTTATAGAACTGTGCACCCGAAGCCTGAATCATTTTGTTAGCCACTGACACCCCAATAAATTCAGTTGTTTTAAAAAAAAGGCAACCATGTTCATTCATCCTTGTCTGTCCTTTTAGCATTACCTCCCCAGCTCGATCGGGTGTTCGCAGGAACAGGTGCCTTGTCGATTTCAGACGTTAGTAATGGACTCTCACTGGGAGAGAAGACAAGACCTGCTTAAACTGTCCCAATTCCCCACCACACCCACACTGGACAGGTAGATCAGAACCGCTATCTTTAGTACTTTTGTTGCCTACTTTTATCATTGCGATAGACACCTCTTAGAAGTCTGTTTCGTGTTCTGTGACGTGTTAAGGAATTTCTCCGCTCCTCTCTGGAGAAGATGGAGGTGTGGCAGCCCCGGCCTGTCCTTCCCTGGTCCCTCCACTGTGGGCCTGTCCTTCCCTGGTCCCTCCGCCGTGGGCCTGTCCTTCCCTGGTCCCCCCACCGTGGCCCCGGCCGTCTCCGCTTTCACATCTCAGTGCAGGTCTGTCCCCTCCATCCAGAGCCCCGGCCTGTCCTTCCCTGGTCCCCCCACCGTGGCCCCAGCCGTCTCCGCTTTCACGTTTCAGTGCAGGTCTGTCACCTCCATCCAGAGCCCCGGCCTGTCCTTCCCTGGTCCCTCCACCGTGGCCCCAGCCGTCTCCGCTTTCACATTTCAGCGCAGGTCTGTCACCTCCATCCAGACTGTATGGGAATCGTTGCGATGTTTTATATCTAGAGGTTGATTCTAAAGTTGGAAAACCCAATACACATTCTGACTATAAAAGTACTGCCCACTGAAGAACCAGCAGAGTGCTACAGTTACGATTCCTGTCCTATTGCACGGAATAGTGGCGCTCCTGTAAAAGTCTGGTGTTCGTTATCCTAATCTACGCTCGCACAAGTCAAGAACGCAGCCATTTCCCAGATTGATCATATTCTCTTTGCTTAAACTCCTTTCATACAACAGCTGATCATTGTGTCAGGTATTACTTTGCCTCATCATTGTCCCAATTACTCCTCATACAACCTTGTGATTTTTAAGTATCTAATTACCTTTTTGTTTTTTAGAAAAATGCCTCTTTACCTTCTCGTTTATAACTTCCATTTTCGTGTCCTTTCTATCTATTCCTTAGATTTCATTCCTTTCTTATCTAAGGACCCACTGATTTCTTATTTTATTTTTTTCTTATTCAGTTGCTTATTTAGGCAGCTGTGGTCCAGAAAATTATAACCACTAAATTCTCCTGGGATATTGCCGCTATTTCTTTTATCACATACCCTCTTGTCTTTTGATATCCACCCACATTTTCCTGAAGGATGCCATGGAATATCAAGAATATATAGAGCCCTGAATGGGTGGCTCAGTGAATAAAGCAACATCCAGGAGGACCTAGGTCATGAGTTTGATCCCTGGTTGGGGCACATGTGAGAAGCAATCAATGAGTGCACAACTAAATGGAACAAGTAAGTGGAACAACAGGTTGATACTTCTCTCTCTTTCTCTCCTTCCACTTCCCCTTCCTTCCTCCATTCTCTCACCTCAATGGAAAAAATTTTAAATATATATAGAAAGACTACTATTCGGCCCTAAGAAAAGATAAATACTGCCATTTGTGACAGCACAAATGGACCTTGAGAATATTATGCTAAGTGAAATAAGTCAGTCTGAGAAAGTTAAGAACCAGAAGATTTCACTCACATGTGGGATAGAAAACTAAGACTCATAGTCACAACAGATGGTAGTTACCAGGGGGAGGGTAAAAGAGTCAAACATAGAGTGACAGAAGGTGATTGGACTGTGGGTGATGGGCACTCAATGTAACATACAGATCACGTATCATAGAAATCTACACTTGAAACACGTGATTTTTTTAAAAATCTTTTTTTTTGTATTTTTCTGAAGTTGGAAATGGGGAGGCAAAAAAATTTTTACTTATTCATTTTAGAGGGAAGGGAGCAGGAAGCATATGTGCCTCAACCAGGCAAGCCCAGGGTTTCAAACTGGCGACCTCAGCATTCCAGGTTGATGCTTTATCCACTACGCCGCCACCGGTCAGGCTTATGTGATCTTATCAACCAATGTCACCCAATTAATTTAACTAAAAGCAGAAAACATAAATACATAGAAACAAATTTTGTAAATTCTTAAATATCTGAAAAAAAATCTGTATTTTTATGTTTCCTATTCTATACAAATAAAATTGAAGGTCTGAATTAAATGGATTGTAACAGTAAACATTGTTACTTTTAATAAAAATAAGAGTCTAAATTTCTTCCTACAAATACATTTTGTCTGTATGTGATAAAGAAAATTGACAGTTATGTTAAAGTAATACTACCCAGAAAACCCCATATCCAGATGAATTAATAAGTACATTCTTCAACCATCCAGGGAAAAAATAGTTCTGATGCTCTTAACAACCCTAAGGCACGAGAAAAATGGAAAACATCTGAATTCTTTTTATAGACCCAACATAACTTTTACATTCTAAACTTACAAACCACAGGTATGAGAAATATGGATACATTTCATTTTTGAATACTGATGCAAAATGTTAATAAATTACTAGCAAATAAAATTTAGCTGGGTATTAAAGAATAAAATATTCTAATGAAGTGAAGTCCCTCCTATGACTTCAAAATAGAAAATCTATTCAATAAAGGATGCTATTATTTATTTACATCTCAATGCATGTGGGGAAATATGTGACTACATTCTCACATCTACTTTTAATTAAAACTTACTTTAATCAAATAGAAATAAATTATGTAATATTATACAATATATATGGTATATTTATATACATTAAAGAAATGAATACAATGCTATATATATGTCAGTGGAACAAATAGCAGATAAATATAATGGGAATATGAGAATAAATAACAATTATTTTACATGGTATCTTACATACCTACATACTTCAGGAGAATCAGAGGAAAGTATTGCAAACAAAAAATCTAGTAACAAGGTCAGTTGCAAACTTAACAATAAAAATGATCATCTCCTATATAGAAGTAAATATTGAAGAAATAATGGAAGGAAACAAATGATTTGAAGGACTCAGCAGACTTTTTCAGCAAAGGGCCAGGTGTTAAATATCTGAATCCTCTTGGGTCACATGGTTCCTGTGGCAACCACTCAACTCTAAGCGGCCAGAGCTGGTAATGTTACTGAGTGGGCGTGGCTTGTTCCTGTGAGCATTATTTCTGAAAACAAGCAAACCCTGACCTAAAATAACAAGGCAATATACAAAAGGCCCAAGTGCCTTACCAAGAAACAGTGATCAAATATTTTTTTAAAAAATACAACTGAATTAAGGGAAAAAAAATTATTTTGGGCTCCTTGATCATAAGATGCAATACTTGAATAATGTCAATTTTCCCCAAATTTATAAATTTGATACAATCATTGAAAAGCAACAACTAAAGTTTATCTAGAGTCCAGGAGAAAAGTGGAGAAATAATATGAAAGGGCCAATTAACAAAAGAGAACCACATATATATCATGACCGTATAACCATATATATGAGTGTGAGTGTATATATATATATGGTATATGTATATACATATGGTTTTTCTGGAAGTATAAATCAACATGACCTGCTTGGAAGGCAGTTTGTGACACCTGTCAAATTTGTAAAAGGATGATCCTGTTGACTCAATAGTTCTGCTAATAGAAATTTACCTACTGATGTGTCAGCAGACAGTCACCAAGATGCTTGTACCATCAGACGCAGTCACCAAGATGCTTGTACCATCAGACGCAGTCACCAAGATGCTTGTACCGTCAGACGCAGTCAGTCACCAAGATGCTTGTACCATCAGACGCAGACAGTCACCAAGATGCTTGTACCGTCAGACGCAGACAGTCACCAAGATGCTTGTACCGTCAGACGCAGACAGTCACCAAGATGCTTGTGCCGTCAGATGCAGACAGTCACCAAGATGCTTGTACCGTCAGACGCAGTCACCAAGATGCTTGTACCGTCAGACGCAGTCAGTCACCAAGATGCTTGTACCGTCAGACGCAGTCACCAAGATGCTTGTACCGTCAGACACAGACAGTCACCAAGATGCTTGTGCCGCCAGACACAGACAGTCACCAAGATGCTTGTACTGTCAGACGCAGACAGTCACCAAGATGCTTGTACCATCAGACGCAGACAGTCACCAAGATGCTTGTACCGTCAGACACAGTCACCAAGATGCTTGTACCGTCAGACGCAGACAGTCACCAAGATGCTTGTACCGTCAGACGCAGACAGTCACCAAGATGCTTGTACCGTCAGACGCAGTCACCAAGATGCTTGTACCGTCAGACACAGACAGTCACCAAGATGCTTGTACCGTCAGACACAGTCACCAAGATGCTTGTACCATCAGACGCAGACAGTCACCAAGATGCTTGTACCGTCAGACGCAGACAGTCACCAAGATGCTTGTACCGTCAGACGCAGACAGTCACCAAGATGCTTGTACCGTCAGACGCAGACAGTCACCAAGATGCTTGTACCGTCAGACGCAGTCACCAAGATGCTTGTACCATCAGACGCAGACAGTCACCAAGATGCTTGTACCGTCAGACGCAGACAGTCACCAAGATGCTTGTACCATCAGACGCAGACAGTCACCAAGATGCTTGTACCGTCAGACACAGTCACCAAGATGCTTGTACCATCAGACGCAGACAGTCACCAAGATGCTTGTACCGTCAGACGCAGACAGTCACCAAGATGCTTGTACCATCAGACGCAGACAGTCACCAAGATGCTTGTACCGTCAGACGCAGTCACCAAGATGCTTGTACCATCAGACGCAGACAGTCACCAAGATGCTTGTACCGTCAGACGCAGACAGTCACCAAGATGCTTGTACCGTCAGACGCAGTCACCAAGATGCTTGTACCGTCAGACGCAGACAGTCACCAAGATGCTTGTACCGTCAGACGCAGACAGTCACCAAGATGCTTGTACCATCAGACGCAGTCACCAAGATGCTTGTACCTTCAGACGCAGACAGTCACCAAGATGCTTGTACCGTCAGACACAGACAGTCACCAAGATGCTTGTACCGTCAGACGCAGTCACCAAGATGCTTGTACCATCAGACGCAGACAGTCACCAAGATGCTTGTACCGTCAGACGCAGTCACCAAGATGCTTGTACCGTCAGACGCAGACAGTCACCAAGATGCTTGTACCGTCAGACGCAGACAGTCACCAAGATGCTTGTACCGTCAGACGCAGTCACCAAGATGCTTGTACCGTCAGACGCAGACAGTCACCAAGATGCTTGTACCGTCAGACGCAGTCACCAAGATGCTTGTACCATCAGACGCAGACAGTCACCAAGATGCTTGTACCATCAGACGCAGACAGTCACCAAGATGCTTGTACTGTCAGACGCAGACAGTCACCAAGATGCTTGTACCATCAGACGCAGACAGTCACCAAGATGCTTGTACCGTCAGATGCAGACAGTCACCAAGATGCTTGTACCGTCAGACTCTTCCAACCATGTTCACATCTTACTTGGCTGATATTAAGCCAGCAGAATCATCTAGGTAGGCTATTCAAAGCCACATCATTTGTTTTTATACTTAGCTTTCTATTTTGTCAAACCTTAATAAATGTCCTGTTTTGGTTCTGATACCCTAGAGAACACCAGTAGACTTTGAGTAGTTTGAAACACAGCATTTGGCCTTCCCTGATATTTGCCAAATATTTTAACTTGCATTGCAACGAAAGCGAGAAATCAGACACACTAAATAAGACCTACAATGAATGTGCTCAAAAACGTAGAATTCTAAACTGGCTATTAGAACTATTTTGCTCAAATTGTGGACTAACGGCCCCAGAGTACTGCACCTGCTTCCATATTCATTCACGTTAATGGGGGACAAGAGGGAGCTCCATCTGAGATTAAGTTTGAAAATGTGAATTATCCAAATTTACTTAATAAGCGAACATGTTATTTCCATAACCGGTTTGAGAAATAGAGTCTTAGAGAAATTAAATAAATTTACCGGGGGTTCCTCGGGAAGATGATGCTGAACAGGATATAGTGCAGATGCTGTTCTTACTGCTGTTGTTTTGTTAGCTAAGTGTTGATGGGGGAGGGGGATAGCTTCATCTTTTTCCCTTTTGTTTACAAAAGCTGGGCGATGGTGAGTGAGAAAGGGGACTTCCAACATTAAGACTTCTTGAATGCCCCTCTGTCCTTTCCCACCATGAATTAAAAAGGAAAACCAAAAAGATTCCGGTTCCAAGGGGCAGAAAACCATCCAGGTGACAAGAGCTAGAGGTGCCGGTACTGGGCAAACAGTAACTGGTTTGTGCACTCACCTTCTGCACAGTTGTCAGAGAGAGAGAGAAAAAAAAAAAAAAAAAGATTTGTTTAAATATTTGCCTTCTACCCACCTCGCATAATGACAAAATGAGAAGATGGCATAATTTCATAGCAGATCTGAACGCTTCTGTGTCTGGATTTTGGGGGTGTGGGTGGGGATTGGCACTGACTCCCCTGCACAGTGAGCTCCAACTGCGAGAGAAAAGGCCGCACAGTCTGACTTCCAGATCCCTCCCTCCCACTGCTCTGCATGTGACCCCTTCACCTCTCTGCCGAGTACTTGCTCACTGCCCCCACCCTCGCACACCTCCCCGTTTTATTTTTTTCCCATCGTCTCTGAAAACGCAATGGAGAATGAAAATGTGGTGCAACCTGCCCGCCGGCACCTGTGCCCTCTCCAGTGCGAAGCTGACAGAAATGTCAAGAAACTGACAGCAAAATATGCAGAAGCAAAGCCCCGCACACAGGAGCCAAGCCGGGACTGCGCGGCGCGTGCGTTCGCTGAGCTGCGTCACGGCTTCCAGACAGAAACAGCCCTCGCGATATTTATCGTCTCTAACATCGCTTGTTAGGTTTCACACTATGTAAATGACATGTAAAGAAGACCGAAGGGGAAGACAGGGACGTGAGGCGGGCAGATGAGCAGACAG
The DNA here is from genome assembly GCF_036850765.1 of Saccopteryx bilineata. Classification (NCBI taxonomy): domain Eukaryota; kingdom Metazoa; phylum Chordata; class Mammalia; order Chiroptera; family Emballonuridae; genus Saccopteryx; species Saccopteryx bilineata. Next base: position 64,972,225 of record NC_089496.1, read on the forward strand.
ACCGGCAGGCTCCACAGAGCACTAGTGCACGAGTCTTGGCCACCTCTGTCGGGAATATTGTGCCATCTCTGTGGGTTTACTGGGGGGAAAGAGGGCCGGGGAACAGGCAGAAAGCATGGTGACCACCGTCTCTGCCTACACAAGTCACACAATATGGTTGAGAAGTTGAAATACATATTTGTTTCCTTGGCCAACCCAGTGTCAGAGAACCTGGTTCATTTCCCTGAACGCTTCTGGTCTTGATTCACTGTGACTCTAAATGGTTCAAAGCACATAGCCTTCCCTCAGTGAAAGAGAACTTTTGAGGAGTTGTGAATAATGGACCCATTTTCTGGATTTTTCATGTATTATCTACTTTGATTGGTACAGCTGTCCTGCCAGGTAAATTGCTGTTTGCTTGCTTTTGTTTTCTGTTTTTCCCTCATTGGGTGGGCGGGGAAGGGGGGCAACTAAGGCTTAGGGGACATAGTAACTTTCTCCAGATCAGAGTTGTTCACCAACAAAACTGAGACAAAGACCTATAACCGTCTGGTCCCAGATGGTCACCTTCGTTCAACACTCACTTCATGAGAGAACCTGGTTCGTTCGAGTTCTTCAATAAATACACTTAAAAGCTACTGCTGTGAACAGCGAACACAACGTAGAACATGTTGTATAGTTATAAATGTAAAATTGCATGAGCCACATTCCTTCTTTAACAAACTGAGACGCTCTTTAAATATGCTCAATTTGGCCCTGGCCGGTTGGCTCAGTGGTAGAGCGTCGGCCTGGTGTGCGGAAGTCCCGGGTTCGATTCCCGGCCAGGGCACACAGGAGAAGCGCCCATTTGCTTCTCCACCCCCCCCCCTTCCTCTCTGCCTCTCTCTTCCCCTCCCGCAGCCAAGGCTCCATTGGAGCAAAGATGGCCTGGGCGCTGGGGATGGCTCCTTGGCCTCTGCCCCAGGCGCTAGAGTGGCTCTGGTCGCGGCAAAGCGACACCCCGGAGGGGCAGAGCATCGCCCCCTGGTGGGCAGAGCGTCGCCCCTGGTGGGCATGCCGGGTGGATCCCGGTCAGGCGCATGCGAGAGTCTGTCTGACTGTCTCTCCCCATTTCCAGCTTCAGAAAAATACAAAAAATAAATAAATAAATAAATAAGCTCAATTTCCTTAGCCTTTCACAGACTGAGAAAGCGGGGCACACAAGAATGCAACGTCCTGTTTGGTTTAAACCAACAGCCACATCCCTCCCGTAAAAGCAGGAAGAAGCGGCCACATAGAATGACTCCATCAGAGCACAACTTGGGTTCCTCCCCTAAGACGTCCCATATCACAGATATGTTTATAATTGATGGCTTTAACGTGCAGCGGAAGTGCCCTGCTTAGCTTGGGGTATACACAACTTAATTGCACATTAAGTTGGCAACTCATGCCCTTAAAAGAGAGAGAGAGAGAAGAAAGAGAGGGAGGGGAAAAAAAAACAAGAAAAAAAAAAAAAGAGGAGCAAGTGGAAAAGCACAGAGGACTCAACTGCCCTTGAAATTTGCACGCAATGTTTGCCACAGGCGGTTAATCTGCATGCAGAAGAGAAGGAGGCCTGGAGTTCTAGTGACTTACTCCGGCAGATGTTCAGCAGCTGACTGCGAAGCCACAAGTAGAACCCAGGATGCGTGGCTTTCTGTCCCGTTCTGACCAACAGACAACCTTCTCTCTCCTGCCTGACAGTGGGGCCATCTGAACCCCTCCACTGTGATCACAGCTATAAAGAGGGCCATAAAACTGCCATCGGAATCCAAATGTCATATCTGTGGAAATGTCTAAAGCCCATAACCGCTCCAGTGATAACCCCTTAATGTTCAAATAGATCCCTGAGGGAAGGAGAGACATGGCTTCTCCTCCGTGGCGGTCACGTGGGCTCGGTGCAAAGCCCAAGCCGCCCTGGTGGTACCCACGGGCTCCCCCCCGCCTCCCTCCACTGCACGCTTTCATAAATTATAGTATTACTTTAAAAGCAGACTGAGGGGAAGAAAGAATAACAGCTTTAATCAATTTACATATGAATAGAAGAATAAGTGCAGGTGCTGGAGATGAAATTCTAGTTCCAAGATGAGCAGCAGAACAAACCTCGCGTGATTAGGAGTCTTTGTGCGAGGTGACCAAGTTCTCATTGATCTGAGCTCCAGTTCATTGTTTTCCCAAGGGGCTGTAACTACTTCCTCGAAAACTTTTCAAAAGACTATTTTCAGCAGTTCTACCTCATTCCTCATTTAGAGGACTCCTGTTCACATTTTATGTAAATAGAAGGTATGTATGTATTTGTTTTGAGTGAGAGATACAAACGTAAAAGACTTTTATTTTGCAGTTAATCCTCTTACTTACTTTTATTTTGTCAGCCTCTTTTGGGCTGACAGCGGGTGATGCATGGAAACAGTATTTTAAACCAAATATAATGAATATAATTGCTTTTATTCTTTATATCGGTAATATCTTATTCCACTAAATGGTCTATAACAAAACAAAAATTAAATGAGAATGAAAACATAGAAAGCTTTTGCTAGATAGTTTCCCTTAGAAAAACTCAATATATTTATATTTCTGCCTACCTGGAAATCTGAAGTCCTATGTGTTTTGCTACAAATAGGGAAATAATATACAGTATGAAAAATTTTGTATTTTCACTTTCTCTCTGTACCAGAAGCTTAGGAAGAAGATTGACTTACAATTAGTACAGGTAAGAAGTCCTCTTACGAGAGTTTCCAACACCAATCCCAGCATTCTCTTGACTACAACATTGTATCATCGTATACCTGATTGTGATCATAAGTCCTACTAATGCAGACACTATTTTCATCTCTCTGCAATCCTCACATTCTTCATAGGAAGTTGATTTAAAGATGGACTGTCACTCCAATGGCGGAATACTTCCCAAGCGATCTGAAATAGTTACTTCAGCTCTCAACGGAGAGTCCGCATCCTCCAGGGAACTAGATAGAACTCACTGTGTTCACATGATAGTGTCTTCTGGTCAGTTCAGTCCAACGACCAGTCAAGTTGGTTGAATGAAATCAAGTAAATTGATGGTTCAGCTGCCTTGACCATTCATGTCAGTCTTGAGTATGATCCCGTGCACCTCTCTGATCAAAGCTGGGTAGAGCCGTCTCCTAGCTCTAAATCTGAATGGATTATATAAAGTAACAGTAGAGCTAATATTTAAAATACTATGTTTCCATCCTTTTAAGTACATGTGATAAAAATTTCTATTGTAAATAAGACCTAGCAACTATTGTATAAGGTATCTGTCAGCACATACCTCATTGAAGTGTGTTAAATATCCCAGAGCAATGCTTTTCAGTGCCCTAGGGCAGTGGTCCCCAAGCTGTTTTGGGCCACGGACCGGTTTAATGTCAGAAAATATTTTCACGGACCAGCCTTTAGGGTGGGACAGATAAATGTATCACGTGACTGAGACAAGTGTCGAGAGTGAGTCTTAGGTGGATGTAACAGAGGGAATCTGGTCATTTTTTAAAAATAAAACATCATTCAGACTTAAATATAAATAAAACGAAAATAATGTAAGTTATTTATTCTTTCTCTGTGGACCAGTACCAAATGGCCCACGGACCGGTACCGGTCTGCAGCCCGGGGGTTGGAGACCACTGCCCTAGGGTGTGTGAAAAAGTGGGAGTGGAGTTTTTGAAGAAAATAAATCTCCTAAGCTCATCAGATTCTTGATCTCATCAATGAACAAAATTGTCCATGTCAAAAATTTGAAATTGGAATGATCTTTGGATGTTCTTTTATCTTTTTAGCCTGCTCCCCAATTTGTCATTTCTAGAATGGATGTCCTAACTCAATTGATGAAAGGGAACTTGCATAGCCTGTAAACTCAATGAGCCATTAAATAGGTGACAATAATCTTGATAGAAGTTTGGAATGTTTAATTAGTGCAAAAAATATTCGTAGCCAGTGCACTCAATTACATCCATGGATACTCCCCAAAATATCAACCAACTCTTTTGCATGTCTCTGAAATGCTTTGGAAGACATTTCAGACCGAATGGGAGATAATATTTCATCTATTAATTGAGAACTTGACATGCCTGTGCATGTCCGGTAATAAAGTCTCAAAGTGAATTTAGTCTAGATCCTTGAGATATTTTTAAAGGTGACATTCCCATCCTTATGGCATGCACTGTTGTATTTATTTGTTCTTGTGTTTTTAAATTCAACCTTCCTTTGAATGTGGGTTTTTTTTTCTCTCCTTTTAAATTGGGATCTATTGCTGGTTTATCTCCCCACAATTTTTACAGGTGGATCCCATTAACACAATGTAATCCACTACCTTCAAATTTGGGGGCAATTATGTTGCTTCTAATTTTTCTTTCATAAATTGGAAATTGGTGTTGAAAATAGTTTTTCTGTGTCAGTTGCTGAGTGAAGTTTTAGAAGTATAATTACTGGATTAGTGAATATGATGATCATTTAAAAAAATACTTAAACATGCTGTTGCATTATATAATAATCCGAGAGGAACACATCTTCTTAAAAATACAATAATTTTGCACATATCAGTGGAATATAACTTAAGGACAAAAACTTGAATTAAAATCACATGAAAGTGTATTAACTGTTTCTACTAATTATATTTTCAGTGGGCATGTTGGTATTGCTATTCTGAGACAGTTCAGAGAACAATGGAGTATTAAGCAATTGATATTCTAGTCCTCTTTTCCTTAGTGAGCTTAACACTCAGAACCCTCCCAATGGGGAAAAGAAAATAGAGAAGGGTAACTAAAAATGCTACAGTCAGATTTTGAATAGGAAGTATGATATGCATATAACCTCATAATGTATTTTCTTTTCTTCTTTTCCAAGTCAGAGGAGGGGAGATAGAGAGACAGACTCCCCCATGCACCTGATTAAGATCTATTCGGTAACCCCCATCTGGGGCTAAGGTTCTGCCCATCTGGGGCCATGCTCGCAAACAAGCTATATTTAGCACTTGAGGCAGAGGCTCCATGGAGCCATCCTCAGCACCCAGGCTGATGCACTGGATCCAATGGAGCCAATGCTGTGGGAGGTGAAGAAAGAGAGAAGAGGGGGGGGAATGGAGAAGCAGAGGGCTACTTCTCCAGTGTGCCCTGACCAGAAATCAAACCAGAGACATCTACACGCTGGGCCAACGCTATCACTGAGCCAACCAGCCAGGGATAAACTCATACTAAATTTGAATCTTAAAAATACACACTCTTATTTTGTCACTGCAAAGTCCTAGAAATAATACAATGTCTGGGATTTGCTTGAGAATGGGCAGGGCGGTGTAAACAGGGGCAGGAGTTAGGATACATCAGAGTAGGTCATTGTTGACCATCTGTAAGACTGAATGATGAGAACTGGTGGTCCATTTTACTGTTTTGTCCACATTTTGTGTTTGAAAAAATAACAGTATAAACACGTCATTGGTTAATACAGAGGTAAATCTAGTGGAAAAACAAAAATGTGAGGAACCACACTTCTGGGAAGAGAAAAGGGAGAAATAAGAAATGACTATTTTTTATTATTTGCTGTTCAGTGTTCTTTGACTGATAAAAGTATGTGCGTATATTACTTTGTCAAAAATGGAAATCAATATAATTAAAAATGTGATTTTTTGGATTTACTAATTCTAGTATTTTATCCTACACAAGATCTTATATAAGCAATGTAATTTAAGAACAAACCGCAGTATATAAATAGGTTCACTAAAGCATGGTTGTAAGAGTATAGAACTGGAGACAGCAGAATGGCCATGACCAGGGGATTCATCTAATGGCATTCTAGCTAGTGGTTAAAAAAGAATGGCGTTGTGCTATAGGCACAGATCTAGGAAGAGTTCAGTATACACTGTTAAATGAAAAACTAACAATGAAGTCATTACATTAAACAGTATCATGCAATATGTAACAACATAAAATATTTTACTTTTGTTTTTTTATAGTGGTACTACTCTACAATGAATCTATTTATTTGCAAGATACTGCCAGTGTTATTTCCTGGTATGTATACTCCTAATTGGCATTGTTGTCCTAGTCACTAAGCTTATCTGAAGCATTAGCACTAGGTTTTAAGGTCTCAGTGGGCAAGGATTATGCACATTTGACAGGCTATTTGGCACTTTACAAGGAAGAGTTTTATGCAAATAAATATAGAAATGATTTTAGTACATGCATTTTTTTATAAATAAATTTTTATTAATTTTAATGGGGTGACATCAATAAATCAGGGTACATATATTCAAAGAAAACATGTCCAGGTTATCTTGTCATTCAATTAAGTTGCATACCCATCACCCAAAGTCAGATTGTTCTCCATCACCTTCTATCTAGTTTTCTTTGTGCTCCTCCCCCTCCCCTCCCCCTCCCCCTCCTTCCCTTCCCCCCCCCCCAACCACCACACTCTTGTCCATGTCTCTTAGTCTCGTTTTTATGTCCCACCAATGTATGGAATCATGCAGTTCTTGTTTTTTTCTGATTTACTTATTTCCCTCCGTATAATGTTATCAAGATCCCACCATTTTGTTGTAAATGATCTGACATCATCATCATCTTATGGCTGAGTATTATTCCATAGTGTATATGTGCCACATCTTCTTTATCCAGTCATCTATTGAAGGGCTTTTTGGTTGTTTCCATGTCTTGGCCATGACTGTGAATAATGCTGCATTGAACATGGGGCTACATGTGTCTTTACGTATTAGTTTCTGAATTTTGGGGGTATATACCCAGTAGAGGGATTGCTGGGTCGTAAGGTAGTTCTATTTTCAGTTTTTTGAGGAATCACCATACTTTCTTCTATAATGGTTGTACTACTTTACATTCCCACCAACAGCGAATGAGGGTTCCTTTTTCTCCACAGCTTCTCCAACATTTGCTATTACCTGTCTTGTTAATAATAGCTAATCTAACAGGTGTGAGGTGGTATCTCACTGTAGTTTTGATTTGATTTCTCTAATAACTATTGAAGATGAGCATCTTTTCATATATCTGTTGGTCATTTGTATTTCTTCCGGGGAGAAGTGTCTATTCATGTCCTCTTCCCATTTTTTTATTGGAATGTTTGTTTGTTTGTTTGTTGTTGAGTTTTATGAGTTCTTCGTATATTTTGGATATTAGGCCCTTATCTGAGCTGTGTTTGAAAATATCATTTCCCATTTAGTTGGCTGTCTATTTTGTTGTCAGTTTCTCTTGCTGAGCAAAAACTTCTTAGTCTGATGTAGTCCCATTCATATATCTTTGCCTTGACTTCTCTTGCCTTTGGAGTCAATTCATAAAATGCTCTTTAAAACCCAGGTCCATGAGTTTAGTACCTATGTCTTCTTCTATGTATGTTATTGTTTCAGGTCTTATATTTAGGTCTTTGATCCATTTTGAATTAATTTTAGTACAACGGGACAAGCTATAGTCGAGTTTCATTCTTTTGTATGTGGCTTTCCAGTTTTTCCAGCGCCATTTGTTGAAGAGGCTTTCTTTTCTCCATTGTGTGTTGTTGGCCCCTTTATTGAAAATTATTTGACCATGTATATGTGGTTTTATTTCTGGACTTTCTATTCTGTTCCCTTGGTCTGAGTGTCTATTTTTCTGCCAATACCATGCTGTTTTGATTGTCATGGCCCTATAATATAGTTTAAAGTCAGGTATTGTAATGCCCCCAGCTTCATTCTTTTTCCTTAGGATTGCTTTGGCTATTCAGGATTTTTTATAGTTCCATATAAATCTGATGATTTTTTGTTCCATTTCTTTAAAAAATGTCATCGGAATTTTGATGGGAGTTGCATTAAATTTATAAATTGCTTTGGGTAATATGGCCATTTTGATTATATTTATTCTTCCTATCCAAGAACAAGGAATATTTTTTTCCATCTCATTGTATCTTTTTTATTTCCCTTAACAATGCTTTGTAGTTTTTGTTATATAGGTCCTTTACATTCTTTGTTATGTTTATTCCTAGGTATTTTATTTTTTTCATTACAGTCATGAAGGGGATTGTTTTTTTTTAGTTCGTTTTCTAATATCTCATTATTGGCATATAGAAAGGCCATGGACTTTCGTATATTAATTTTGTATCCTGTGACCTTACTGTATTGGTTTATTGTTTCTAGTAATCTTTTTGTGGAGTCTTTGGGGTTTTCTATGTATAGGATCATATCATCTGCAAAAAGTGATACCTTTACTTCTTCTTTTCCGATATGGATGCCTTTTATTTCTTTCTCTTGTCTGATTGCTCTGGCCAGAACTTCTAGCACCACGTTAAATAAGAGTGGAGAGAGTGGACAACCCTGCCTTGTTCCTGATTTAAGGGGAAAGTCCTCAGTTTTATGCCTTAATATGATGTTGGCTGGTGGTTTATCATATATGGCCTTTATCATGTTGAGTTACCTTCCTTCTATACCCATTTTGTTGAGTGTCTTAAACATAAAGTTGTGTTGTATTTTATTGAATGCCTTTTCTGCATCTATTGATAAGATCATGTGGTTTTGTTCTTTGTTTTGTTGATATGGTGTATTACATTAACCGTTTTACAAATGTTGAACCATCCTTGAGATTCTGGGATGAATCCCACTTGGTCATGATGTTTTATTTTTTTAATATGTATTTTAGCATCTATATTGGTCTGTAGTTTTCTTTTTTTGTGCCATCCTTGCCAGGTTTTGGTATGAGGGTTATGTTGGCCTCATAAAATGTGTTTGGAAGTATTGCTTCTTCTTCAATTTTTTGGAAGACTTTGAGTAGACTACGAACCAAGTCTTCTTTGAATGTTTGATAGAATTCACTATTATAGCCATCTGGCCCTGGACTTTCATATTTGAGGAGGTTTTTAATAGTTTTTTCTATTTCCTCCCTGCTAAGTGGTCTGTTTAGGCTTTCTGCTTCTTCATGACTCAGTTTAGGAAGGTTGTATTGTTCTAGGAATTTATCCATTTTTCTAGATTGTTGAATTTGGTGGCATATAGTTTTTCATAGTATTCTATAATAATTCTTTATATATCTATGATGTCTGTGGTGATTTCTCCTCTTTCATTTTGGATTTTGTTTATAGGAGTCCTTTCTCTTTTTTCCTTGGTGAGTCTTGCCAAGGGTTTGTCAATTTTGTTGATCTTTTCAAAGAACCAGCTCCTTGTTTTATTAATTTTTTTCCTATAGTTTTTCTGTTCTCTATTTCATTTATTTATGCTCTGATTTTTATTATTTCCTTTCTTCGGCTGGTTTTGGGTTGTCTTTGTTCTTCTTTTTCTAGTTCCTTAAGGTGCGAAGTTAAGTGTTTTACTTGGGTGCTCTCTTATTTGTTCATATAGGCCTGAAGTAATATGAACTTCCCTCTTATCACTGCTTTTGCTGCATCCCATAGATTCTGATATGTCGTATTGTCATTTTCATTTGTCTGTATATATCTTTTGATCTCTGTGCTTATTTCTTCTTTGACCTATTCATTTTTTAAAAGTATGTTGTTTAGTTTCCAAATTTTTGTGGGGGTTTTTTTCCTCTTTTTTGCAGTTGAATTCTAGTTTCAAGGCTTTATGATCAGAAAATATGCTTGATACAATTTTGATTTTTCTGAATTTGCTGATGTTATTTTTGTGGCCCAACATATGGTCAATTCTTGAGAATGTTCCATGTACACTAGAGAAAAATGTATACTCTGTCGCTTTGGGATGAAGTGTCCTGTAGATGTCTATCATATCCAGGTGCTCTAGTGTTTTGTTTAAGGTCAATATATCTTTATTGATTTTCTGTTTGGATGAACAGTCAGTCTAGAGCCATCAGCGGTATATTGAGATCTCCAAGTATGATTGTATTTTTGTCAGTTTTTGTTTTTAGGTCAGTAAGTATCTGTCTTATATATTTTGGTGAGTACATGCATTTTAAAAAATTGAGAAATGGCTTAAAATTGCTATTGTTTAAGAGATGTGATTTTACATGTATCTTTTCTTCCTTTTCATGTAAGAATCATGCATTTCTTCTATTATCAGAGAAAGAGAGCAAAGAAGAAAAAGAAGTGAAAAGAATACAAGACAAATCTTCCAAATATGCATACCATCTGGACCAAAATATTTTCACCATTGTTCACAGAACCAGTCATTTTTTCTTGACCATAATGTGAGCAAATTGTGTAACTTCCTATAAAGTTACTTCTGGCTTGCTGGCAAATAGCAGCCTATTGCACAATTGAGTGTTTACTTCTTTTCTTCCCATATTATGATTTAAAGAACATGTAGAGAGTAGTTTGGGGCTGAACAGAAAAGAAATCCTATCCAGCAATTTCTCAGGATGACTTTTATTTTGATGGCTATTTTTTTAATGCACCTAATTTATGTGAAGGTTGTTCTGTTAAAAGTTCACAAAAATATCATGCATGATTGATCTCAAGACGGTGCCTCGATCCAAAGACAACACACACCAGCAGTCAAATATACATTTTATGGGCTTTTGTCTGTTTTGCAACAACACCGGAAAACATTCTTTAATTAAAATTTAAAACCGTAACTGATTAATGTTCTGTGTAAACAATCCGTGTAAACATGGAATGTCAGCATTTTAGAGCTGTGTGAGTATAAATTTTACTTTTCTTGAATAGGCATTCTGGGAAGGACTTTGGCACAAGCCAAAGGAGAGAGTGTGACCTTCGGGGGAAGGGTCTGGAGCCTAGTGTTCTGTAACCTCCTCCTGTCTGCTTAGGGGAGCCCTATCAAGGCTAAGGACACTGTCCTGCACTATGTGATAGACTGTGAATGGCCCGGGTTGTCACTCTCTCCATAGCTTGTTCTTCACCAGTTGCAAACAGCCAAAGGGTCCAAAAACCCCATTCAGCAGCTGGACCTGCTGTTGCCTCGGTGGTGCCTTAAGGGAGACACTCCCAGAAATGTGGCAGTTGACCTGATGCACCTAATAAATTTATTATTTATTTATGTATTTATTATTTATTTATTTTTTTCTGAAGTGAGAAGCGGGGAGGCAGAGAAACAGACTCCCGTATGTGCCCAACTGGGATCTACCCAGCATGTCCACCAGGGGGCGATGCTCTGCCTATTTAAGGCATTGCTCCCTTGCAACTGGAGCCATTCTAGTGCCTGAGGCGGAGGCCATGGAGCCATCCTCAGTGACTGGCCAACCTTGCTCCAATGGAGCCTTGGCTGCGGGAGGGGAAGAGAAAGATAGAGAGGAAGGAGAGGGGGAAGGGAGAAGAAGCCCCAGCCAGGAATTGAACCTGGTACTGCCACGCACTGGGCCAACACTCCAACACTGAGCCAACTGGCCAGGGCTGATGTGCCTAATTTAGACTAAGCGCTCTCATTTGGTTTTTGTTGTTAAATGTTATCTCCAATTTCCACAGGAGCCAGAAGTACAAGCTCACTTCTTGACTGCAAGTACATAATTCTTTTTTTCTTTCTTAAAAACAGGGGGAAGGTTTTAAAATGTTACTTAAAATACTCTTAAATGACTTTTCAAGGAACATGGGACTATGTTGCCAGGAAAATGGGGAGTATTTTCAAAGTAAAAAAATGTAAAAATCTCTGCTTTAGACATTTGTTTAAAACTTGAAATAAAAATGTTCATCATCAAGTTATTTGTATTAGACATTTTATAGTCTTGCCAGTAAGAAATTACATTGACCTTTATTCTTGTGGAGTCTAGAAAATGACCAGACTTGAGGTTCTCTGAGCTCATCTAGGTGACAGGCTTGGGTTTGCATTTCCAAAAGGGTTCAGTTCTCTTGGCTTGACTTTAAACCCTTTGCTAACTTACCCAGATCAAATAATGACAAATAATCCACCACGGGGCAGGGTGGAAAGTCATTCAAAGTAAAACTTTCACACTCTGGAACTGGCTTTATTCCCAGTGAACTTATTTCAATTCTGATTATGCACTGAAGCTTTTAAAAATTTTCCACCTTGGCCCTGGCCTGTTGGCTCAGTGGTAGAATGTGGAACCAGCATCTGGAAGTCCCAGGTTCAATTTCTAGTCAGGGCACACAGAAGAATCGACCATCTGCTCCCCTTCCCCTTTTCTCACTCTCTCTCTCTCTCTTCCCCTCCCATAGCCATGGCTCAGTTGGTTCAAGCACGTCAGCCCTGGGCACTGAGGATGGCTTGTGGAGCCTCCACCTCAGGCACTAAAAATAGCTCAGCTATAAGCATTGGCTCAAGACAGGGGTCACCAGGTAGATCCCAGTCAGGGTGTATGTGGAAGTCTGTCTTTCTTGCCTCCTCTCATTTAAATAAAAAAAAAAATTCCACCCTAATTAATCATATTGTTTTTACAGAAATCAGAAGAAATGCTAAGAAACTGTCCTCAAGGAAAAGGAACTTCAGTCTTTAACCCTATCTCCCAAAGAAGTTGCATATTAGCACATATTTAAAACTGTGCATGTGTCTGTGAAGAGATTTATTAGTTAATCTTCCATATCATTCATTAATAAAGTGCTTATTACGTGCCCGATTTAATAATTCATGTCCAAAATGGTATAGATGATCAAGATTTTGTAGCTTTCTTGCAGAGGATATGAAGATGGAAAGTTCATTTAGAAAGCTTTACATACAAGTAGTTCCTAACTCATTGATGTTCCCTTTCAAAGAGTCCCTAAGACTTGGTGTGTCTGTGCCCAGAGATCTTTCTTTGCAAACTCCTTCGGTAAGCTGCTTAGGAGAATCATATCTTCACTGCCTTTATTCACAAACTTGTAGGTCTATCTTGGCGGTGAAGGTGGACTGGCTTTTGAGAAAGTAGCCAGGACCATGAGATGAAATCCTCTGACATCTATGTATCTAAGCTTTCCCTTGACATAAAGTAAAACAAATATCCAAATGCCTAAAATGCCTACTCACTCTTTACTATTAAACCAGGAACCAATTGGTTTTTCTGTAACCCCATCAAAATGTACAGTAGTTCACATGACCAAGGTTTCTCGGTCATGCACCATTGCAACCGCAACAAAACTACATTAAATCCCACCCTTTGCCTTGTTCCTATTTAGAACAGTAAGAGGTTCATAATTAGAAGTTTTTGGAGACAAGATAGCGATGGAGTAGGCGGACGTACCAACTTCCACCTTTCAGAACCAAAGTGGATTACAAACTAATTTTAAGAACCATCATCTGGAAAACCCAACTTTGGACTAAACTAAGAAGACTCTTCAACCAAGGAACACTGAAAAAGGCACACTGAGACTAGCACTAAAAGCTGAAATATGGAGAGGGCTTCCCAGCTCCCTGGAGTGAATGGCAGCCGGGAGAGGCTCGCATGGTGGGAAGTGAGTTTAGCAGAGAGAGGAGGGTCCTGAGTCCCAGGGACAAAGCCCCAGCCTGCAGCCCAGAGCCTAGAAGAGGTGTATGGACAGTATTTAGCTGGAAACAGGTCAGAATACTGTTTGTGAGAAAGAGACTGGTTTCTCAGACCCAGGGCTCCAGGGGATAAGGAGAGAGGAGAGGTCCAGAGTAGCAGGAAGAGAGTATAATCTAGGAGGCACAGGAGAAACAGTTTGAGAGACAGCACCCTAACCTCTGGGATGAGTCACTCCCCAAATCTGAAAGGAACATTTCCCCTGGAAACAGCAATACCAGCAAAGGGAAGCAGGACACCAGCCAAACAAGCTCTATCGCGGCACTCAGAGCAGAGTCGCTTAGAAGGAGGGAGCTTGCCAGACTACAGTAGTGAGTGTTAGGGTCTGAGCTGCAGCGTCCCCACCCACACAGCTGAGGGCTCGTCTGAGGGCGGCAGGGGGCAGCGGGACACGGAAGCGCGGTTCTGTCGGCAAGGGTGGAAGCCAGCTGGCAAACACTGAGGCCCTGGTGTGATGCCCGACTGGGGAGGAGGGGATGTGCAAAAGGGGTCAAGCCCAGCTGTGGGCTGCTTGCAATCCAGCCTGCGGGGGGAAGGGCGGGAACCCCAGAAGGGGTGGAGACCTGCCCTTGAGCAAGGGTGCAGAAGCATAGCCTTGACCCGCCCATGGAACCGAGGTTTGTGGCCTGACTTGGGAGCCGGCTCCTCCCACAGGGGTGGAGCCAAAAGCCCAGAACTGGTGCAGTCCCACTACTGAGCGTGGGCATGCAGTCCCTCCCGGCCTGAGGAGCCAAGGCTTGCAGGCATTCCACAAGCAGGCTCCTCCTGCAGGGGTGGGGCGAAAGCCCGGAATCAGGCGGAGACCCGCAGCTGAGCAAAGGTGCTCACCCCTGCCCTCAGGGCTGAGCATAATGCCACCTGCGGAGACAGGACAAAGGCCAAGGCCACTGAGGCTTGTACACCCGAGCACATGATCACAGCCACTCCCATGAAGAAGAGGTGGAAACCACAGCAACAGCCCCAGTGGGCAGACACCGGAAACGCCCATACCCAAATGCCCTAGGCAGCAACAGCAGAGGGGGTGGTGGGCCTGCAGACAGACCACACCTAGGAAACACAGAGGCCACACCCAGTGGACTCCAGTGGCGAAAACCTTCTTTTACACAGACAAAATGAGAAGGCAGAGAAATGCAACACAAATGAATCAAGACAAATCCCCAAAAAAGGACCTGAATGAGTCAGATATAACCAAATTATCAGATGCAGATAGGGGGTTTGATAGGGGGTTAATAACCAAAATTTAGAAAGAACATGTAAAACTCAATACCAGGAAGACAAATAATCCAATCAAAAAATGGGCAAAAGAAATGAATAGACACTTCTCCAAAGAGGACATACAGATGGCCAATAGGTATATGAAAAAAATGCTCAACATCACTAATCATTAGAGAAATGCAAATTAAAACCACAATGAGATATCACCTCACACCAGTCAGAATGGCTCTCATCAACAAAACAACACAGAATAAGTGCTGGCGAGGATGTGGAGAAAAGGGAACCCTTCTGCACTGCTGCTGGCAATGCAGATTGGCATTGTACTCAAAACCAGGCTGTTTTGAGTACAATGGCCTTGTAGTATAACTTGATTTTTGGAAGTGTGATACCTCCCACTTTATTCTTCCTTTTCAAGATTGCTGAGGCTATTCATGTTCTTTTTTGGTTCCATATAAATTTTTGGAATATGTGTTCTATATCTTTGAAGTAAGTCATTGGTATTTTAATCGGTATTGCATTGAATTTATAAATTGCTTTGGGTAATATAGACATTTTAATGATGTTTATTCTGGTGCAGCCACTGTGGAAATCAGTATGGAGATTCCTCAAGAAATTAAAAATCAAACTGCCTTTTGACCCAGCTATACCACTTTTAGGAATATACCCCAAGAACACCATAGCACTGTTTGAAAAGAAGAAATGCAACCCCATGTTTATGGCAGCATTGTTCACAATACCGAAGATCTGGAAACAGCCCAAGTGTCTGTCAGTGGACAAGTGGATTAAAAGGCTTTGGTACATATATACTATGGAATACTACTCAGCCATAAGAAATGATGACATCGGATCATTTACAACAACATGGATAGACCTTGATAACATTATACTGAGTGAAATAAATCGGAAAAAACTAAGAACTATATGATTCCATACATAGGTAGGACATAAAAATGAGACTCAGAGACATGGGCAAGAGTGTGGGGGTTATGGGGGGAGGAGGTGAGGGAGAGGATTGGGGGAGGGGAAGGGCACAAAGAAAACCAGTTAGAAGGTGACGGAAGACAATTGGACTTTGGGTGATAGGAATGCAGCATAATCAAATGTCAAAATAATCTAGAAATGTTTTCTCTGAACATCTGTACCCTGATTTATCAATGTCATCCCATTAAAATTAATTAACATAAAAGTTGTTTTTTTGAAACTCAAAGGGTTGCCATTAATATTGTAAGCCCTGTCCTGACAATGAGCAACGGAACCCTGCTGATAGGCCTGGTGGACAGCTGCCTTGAAATGGCATCTAAATCTCATTTCCCGAGTCATTCATTTGACAAATCGCTTTTGAAAAATCATCTCTACCCAAAGACCCTAGTGACCGTTATTATCATTTTGTTTTTTTTCAGACCAGGACATGCAGTGCAGAGACAGTATAACCCTAACTTCAAAGGGTCAGGCCAGTAGTTCTGATACACTGGGAATGGCCAAAATACATACGTAGAGTTTGGCCAGGAAATGTGGGCCCCATGGGCCAAAACAGTGAACCCGCATGTGCTACGCCCTATTGAAGAAGGTGGTACCACATGAAGGCGGACGGACGGATCTGGACTTTGATCCTGGCCCCAGCCTTTTCCTGGCGTGTGAGTTTAGATAAACCATAGCTTCACACTCGGCAAAATTAGAACGCATCCTAGGACCTGCCTTACAGAGTTGCCGTGAGGATTAAACAAAATAACTCACATCAAGTGTTTTAACACCGCCATGGGCATATTTACGACTTAATAAATGTTAGCTATGGCTAGTGTCGGCGTTGGGGTTAGTCCTTCCCAAATTCCTGAAACAGTTTGTCCTCCTAGACTGGGATCTTTGGCAGCGCGCACAGTGCCTTGTGCACAACCAGACCCCCGCTCCGTGATGATAGTGGAATTAATTAATATGCTCTCTCTGAAATTCTCAAGCCACGGGCGAGGCATCAAGAAAGAATAGTCTTCTGCTTTCCTCTGACTGTGCTCGGACAGATCAGCCCTGCCCCGCCCCCTTCACCCTCCCGCGTGTCACAGGAGCACACAGGGTCATATTTCTTCATGTGGAGCTGGAAGGGGTGTTCACGTCGATAAGAAACCTTCCTCCCACCCTACTCTGAATGCCCTGCACTTAGGAACCAAGGTTGAGTTCAAACACGGGTCAGAGAGATAAAGGCCTGAGGCTTACCCACCACCAATCCACTCCAGCCGGAACCTAAAACTTCCGTCATTTATTTATTGCCATTAGAAAGGTTCAGCGGGGTCCTGTGTCACCAAGGCTGGAGGCGGAGGCTCCTGCAGTTTATTACCCGCCTAGGGCTGCGGAGCACGCAGATGCCATTTCCCTGGGACACGCCTCCCTGCTCGTGTCCCCGGGTCCGAACGAGAGAGGGAGACGTTTCCCTGCACCCTGTGGGACACTTTGTTTTCGTCACGAGGCTGAGGACAGACGTTCTGAAGCCGTGTGCGATCCCGCACACACAGGCCCGGCCGTGGGGGTTGGGGGGTCCAGCAGGACCAGGGAGACGGCGGACAGATGCCTGTGGCGACGGCTCGCAGACAGACAGAGATTTACTGTGGCCGCTGCAGGGACTGTGTGTTAGGGAGGAGGAGATAAACAGGGGGGCGCTTTACAGCCCGTGGTCATGTGGAAAGTGCTAGAAGCATTCCTGGGCGAGAGCCGTAGGCCCGGCTGGTGGCCCTCGAGTTGGGTTCCCTGGGCACAATGGCATTTCCGGTTCAGTGCTGCGCACTGGCTCTTTTACATGTTAGTTCAAGGGGGTAGCAGCCACCCCCCCACCCCACCCCCACCCCACACACAACACACAAATAGGGCAATGCAGAACGGATTTGACCTAAAATGCCAGGAATGAGGCATTCGAACAGAACCTGGAAGGCCCCAGCCAGGGGCACCGGGGGCAAATGGTTGTTAAAATCCGTGCAGTGGGTACTGAGCCCAGGGGGGTCTGAGCGGGGCCACACCCCTCCACTACAGATGCCCCCACGCTGGGGTCCCCCGCACTTTGGCAAAGCACACATGATCATAACATCAGATGCGAGCTTGTCACTGTAATGATCCCACAGCTGTGATGAAAACGGCCTGGGCACAAATTTGGTTATCGAGTCGCCTCTCTGGGTGGTGGGCTGCATGGACCAGGGCTGCTGCTCATGGGACTTGTGTGTGAGTGTGTGTTGTGTCCGCGTGCGCACTGATCGGGTTGAACTTCTAGCAATCGAGAGCCCACACCACCTTTGATGACACTAAAGTAAAAATAAGTCTCAATTCGTAGCAGAACATGGAGTCTGTGAAGCCAACGTACATGTAGTTACTATTTGCAGAATTTGGCATTTTCCGTGAATAGTGCGAAACAGGCATTGGATCGACTGTCATGTTTTGACAGGGTTGTCCTTTTTTACACGATGCCCTTTTCCCTACCCCCTCCTGGCTGAGCAGCAACACTACCACTTTCTTTTTCTTTTTTCAAGTGGACTAAGAAAATTGATGACTTTTTTTTTTAAAGATTTTATTTATTCATTATAGAGAGGGGAGAGAGAGAGAGAGAGAAGGAAGCATCAACTCCCATATGTGCCTTGACCAAGTAAGCCCAGGGTTTTGAACCGGCAACCTCAGCGTTTCCAGGTTGACGCTTTATCCACTGTGCCACCACATTCCAGCTCCTCCCCCCATCTCTCTCTCCTCTCTGTCTCTCTCTTTCTCTGTCTCTCCTCTCTAAAAAAAAATGAATAAATAAATTTAAAAAAAGACAATTGACGAATAACAATTAAAAGCTAGAAAGGGTCAGGGGTTTATGGCACAAACGAGCAACCCCTCTGAAGAGAGTGGCCCCAAAAGGGACCCAAGACCCTGTTACGACTGTTGATCCGACTGTCTCCAGATGGCCTCATTGGGCCCCAGAAACGGGGACAAGGTTAGGGACCAGATTAGTTAACGATGGGACAGGAACTGAGAGCTGTTTTGATTACAGGCTCCTCGGGCTGACAGCAAAATGCCCGAGCCCCTCTGCCCAGCACATTTGGTTCTTTCCAGGCTTTTGGGCCTCTGTTTCCAGAACCTCTTGGTTCTGCACCTTTTATACATCCATACACAGATGACAGGACGAGAAATAATTTGAGCTCTTTGCTCTGTCACACATTCATCAGTCTCAGCCCCAGGGTGTAAACTTCGGTGTGAGGTTTCAACTTCTCAGTGAGAGATAGAGCTTGCCGGGTTTTAACCTGTAAGCCATCACACACACACACACACACACACACACACACACACACACACACACTCTGTCTCTCTCTCTCTCAAAGAGAACATGCCCTCTTTTAACCTCTTGAGAACTTGGGGCTTTGTCTTTTGTCCCGAGTCCTGCACACGTTAATTAAACTTTTGTTTCAAAAGCTGGATTTGATCGCTTTCTTATTTCTGCTTTTCTTTTGTTTAACGTGTGCCACTTTTTCCTTTGCTTTTCAGGGACCAAAAGCCAGAGTGACCCCATGTTGAACACCTTTCCTAATCAACCCTTCAGCTTTATGTCAGGGTGGTCTCGCTAAGTTTCTTTATTTTTCTCCCCCCCCCCCCCCATATTAGCAGAAACAACTGATCTTGCATTGGAAAAAAAATAGCTCTTACATGTATTGTGAACAGCGATCGTTTTTCAAGGAAACGACTGTCTTGCATGTTTCAGTGAACGATATCATTACTGAATGGCAAAACTGACACCAACTGGGAAGAACTCTGTGTTTGGCTTGGAACCATTATGATATAAATTCAAGTCACGCGATTTCTCGGAGCAGTAATAAGACTATCAGACAGGTCAGGTACCACATGATGGGTTCACTGTCACTTGTGTTTTCCTGGACCTCATTCACCATCCTGGGAACCTCTCTGTCTCATGCCATGTTTACCTCCTGCCCCAACTCCTACCAGAAACCTGTAGACGAGCTTTTTCTTCAAGAAAATGAGGTACTAGAACAGCGGTTCTCAACCGGTGGGTCGCGACCCCGGCGGGGGTCGAACGACCAAAACACAGGGGTTGCCGAAAGCCATCTGAATTACATATTTTATTTAAAAATGTGTTGTATAATAAATATGTATTTTCCGATGGCTTTCGGCGACCCCTGTGTTTTGGTTGTTCGACCCCCGCCGGGGTCGCAACCTATCGGTTGAGAACCGCTGTTCTAGAATTAAATTCATGTCATTTTTTCTGTGATTTGTATGGTGGTCACCATCTATTGTTATCATTATTCCCAATCAGGTGAAAATCAATGCATATAGCCCTTTACTTATTTTTCATAAAACATACTGTCTCTCTGTTATATGATGTACTTTATGCTACCAATTCCCAAGATTATGAAGAAAATAATAAATTGTGTCTTTGAAATTGCTCATGATATGAGAGATAAAATAATGATGATATCATCAACAATGAAATATATTCTATAGCCATGAAATATTGATAAATTAGAGAAGTGTATATTTGTTTTTTTTTATTTTTCAGGGAAAACTTTATGGCCTCAAGCTAATATCATCATCCATTCATCTACTGATAAAACACTACCAAGCATGTCTCCGGGAATGCAGGTTTTAATTATGATAATAATTAGTAAAGATAATTTTAAGATGACAAGGAAAGTTTCAGGAGGCTTTTACACAGACTGTCTGATTGGAACGATGAGCATACTACCTTTCACCTCCCATCTCACAAAAGGCGGCATCATAGAAGTTCTTCATATAGGAAGCTGAACAGGCACCAATTTTAAAATGAGCAGTTCACTCATTCAACCAATACGCTGCAATCGATAAATATGTGTATTGAATCTCGAGCCTGTGTTGTGTAAATAGTAATTGAACAAAACAGTTCCTTTCCCTGCACAGAAACAGGGCGCAGGCCTGTGCAGGAAGACGTGGCACAAATCAACACGTAATTAAATATTGAGCAAGATGCTATTAAGGAAACGAGTAGGGTTCTATGAGAGGGAAAATCGATGGAAGCATGTGGTTTGGAATGGAGAATGAGGGACAGCCTCCCGGGGAGGGGGGCGGGGCACTGGTGTAGGGTCTGAGCATTGGAGACAAAGGCAGGCCAAGAGGACAAGAAAGAGCGCCCCCAACAGGGAACACAAGGGACAACACGTGCAGAAGACCCACATAGAAAGGAGCAGCTGTATTTCAGAAGCTGAATGACGCCAGGGTCCTGGGGATGTAAGAAATGAGGGGAGAGTTATATAAACTGTGGCTGGAACAGTGGCAGGCCATAAACTTATTGTGGAGGGCCTTGTGGGACAAGCTCATTAGTCAGGGTTGGCTTGGCTATGCTGTGGTAACAGATAACCCCCAAGTCCCAGTGACTTAGCGACATTTAAGTGCGTGCTAGTTTGCACACCTCACGGTCTGATGCGGTGGGAGGTGGTGGTGGAGGGAGAACGGCCCCTCATCATCAGGAGTCTGTGGTGAGGAGAGGTGGGCAGACAAAACGCAGGCATTTTCCACTGTCTTGAGGGACAAGAGGCTCTCTTCACTGAAACCGAGTTCCAGCAATGAGAACCAGTTCGTACGGCCCAAACAGGGGGCAGATGGATTTTCAGTTGGTGCCCAGTATAAATAAACAAGATGGCTAGGCTCTATTCGGAATAAAGTATAGAGGAAAGGACTTCATGCTTTACCTTTTTTTATATTATTATTACTATTTTTAAGTGAGAAGATGGGAGATAAGACTCCTACATGCACCCCAACCAGGATCCACCCGGCAATCCCCATCTGGGGCCGATGCTCTGCCCATCTGGGGTCATGCTCGTAACTGAGCCATTTTTAGCACCTGAGGCAGAGGTTCCACAGAGCCATATTCAGTACTCAGGGCCAATGCACTCAAACCAATTGAGCCATGGCTGCAGGAGGGGAAGAGAGAGAGATAGAGAGGGGAGAGGAGAAGAAGCAGATGGTTGCTTCTCCTGTGTGCCCTGACTGGAAATCAAACCTGGGACACCCACACACCAGATTGATGCTCTATCACTGAGCAACCAGCTAGGGCCTCATGCTTTATCTTAAAGGCTATTAAGCAGGGTTGTAACATAGTCTGATCTCCACATTGATGTGATTATTCTAATCTCAGGGTGAAGGATGGACCAAAGGCATCCCCCTCTGGCCTCAGAGTAACCGAAGAATGCGACATCAGTCCTTTTCTTTTAGGCAAACAACTTAAACTGATGTCCCCATTTTCTTTCTGTGTAAAAAATCTAAAACTTACTGCTGCCTTTTCCTGGAAATCCCACAGAGGTAAAACCAATCTTTGATAAAGTTGAGTTTACAATTTAAAAAGATAGTGAAGGCCCTGGCTGGTTTGCTCAGTGGTAGAGCGTTGGCCTGGTGTGCAGGAGTCCCGGGTTCAATTCCTGGCCAGGGCACACAGAAGAAGCACCCATCTGCTTCTCCACCCCTCCCCCTCTTCCTCTCTGCCTCTCTCTTCCCCTCCTGCAGCCAAGGTTCCATTGGAGCAAAGTTGGCCCGGGCGCTGAGGATGGCTCTGTGGCCTCTGCCTCAGGCGCTAAAATGGCTCTGATTGTGGCAGAGCGACGCCCCAGATGGGCAGAGCATCGCCCCCTGGTGGGCGTGCCAGATGGATCCCTGTCTGTTTGACTGCCTCCCCATTTCCAACTTCAGAAAAATACAAAAAAAAAAAAAAAAGATAATGAAAATAAATAGGTAAATAACTAAATTTTAATAAAAGTTACCAAAGTCAAGAGTCAGAAAACATAGCAAACAAGTTATAAACTCCAAGAAGTATAAAGGTTTAGCACATAAATGAAGACTAAAACAACCACCCCCAAAAAAGCTATGCCAATAGACAACATGTGAAAAAGCAGAAAATGGAATTATAGTCTATTTTTTTCTATTTTTTTTACTTTTTTAAATTTAATTAATTGTGTTTACATAGATTCTAGGGTTGCCTCAAATGCATCGCCACTGCCCCTCATTCCCCTCAACATCTCCCTTGCCCCCCTCCCTACAATGCCCTCCCCCCTTCCCTTCAGGTATCTCATCCTATCATCCCCTTTCCCTCTGTCCTCTTTTCCTCTGGTCCCTTTGATCCCCTCTCTGTCTCAAGTTCGTTCCTCAGTTCTCACTGTTCCTTGGGTTCCTCAAATGAGTGAGGTCATATGATATTTTTCTTTCTCTGCCTGGCTTATTTCACTCAATATAATAGTTTCCAGGTCCATCATGTTGTTGCAAAAGGTAATTCCTTCTTTTTCATGGCCCCATAGTATTCCATTGTGTATATGTACCACAACTTTTAATCCACTCGTCCACTGACGGACACTTGGGCTGTTTCCAGATCTTCGCTATTGTGAAAAATGCTGCCATAAACATGGGGGTGCATTTCTTTTTTTTAGTCGGTGATATGGTGTTCTTGCGATATATTCCTAAAAGTGGGATGGCTGGGTAAAAAGGCAGATCCATTTTTAATTTTTTGAGGAATCTCCATACTGTTTTCCACAGTGGCTGCACCAGTCTGCATTCCCACCAGCAGTGCAGGAGGGTTCCCTTTTCTCCACATCCTCACCAGCACTTATTCTGTGTTGTTTTGTTGATGAGCGTCATTCTGACTGGTGTGAGGTGATATCTCATTGTGGTTTTAATTTGCATTTCTCTAATGATTTGTGATGTTGAGCATTTTTTCATATGCTTATTGGCCATCTGTATGTCCTCTCTGGAGAAGTGTCTATTCACTTCCTTTGCCCATTTTTTTATTGGATTGTTTGTCTACCTGGTGTTGAGTTTTACACGTTCTTTATAAATTTTGGTTATTAACCCCTTAAAAGATGTATTGGAAAATATGTTCTCCCATTGTGTAGTTTGCCCTTTTATTCTGTTCTTATTATCTTTAGCTGTACAAAAGCTTTCTAGTTTGATATAATCCCATTTGTTTATCCTGTCTTTTATTTCACCTGCCTGTGGAGACAAATCAGCAAATATATTGCTGCGAGAGATGTCAGAGAGCTTACTGCCTATGTTTTCTTCTAAGATGCTTATGGTTTTACGGCTTACATTTAAGTCTTTTATCCATTTTGAGTTTATTTTTGTGGATGGTGTAAGCTGGTGATCTAGTTTCATTTTTTTGCAGGTAGCTGTCCAATATTCCCAACACCATTTGTTAAAGAGGCTGTCTTTACTCCATTGTATTTCCTTACCTCCTTTGTCAAATATCAGTTGTCCATAGAACTGTGGGTTTATTTCTGGGTTCTCTGTTCTGTTCCATTGATCTATATGTCTGTTCTTATGCCAGTACCAGGCTGTTTTGAGTACAATGGCCTTGTAGTATAACTTAATATCAGGAAGTATGATACCTCCCACTTTATTCTTCAAGATTCCTGAGGCTATTCGTGTTCTTTTTTGGTTCCATATAAATTTTTGGAATATGAGTTCTATATCTTTGAAGTATGTCATTGGTATTTTAATTGGTATTGCATTGAATTTATAGATTGCTTTGGGTAATAGATATTTTAATGATGTTTATTCTTCCTAACCATGAACAAGGTATATGCTTCCACTAGTTTGTATCTTCCTTGATTTCTTTTATTAATGTTTTTATAATTTTCTGAGTACAAGTATTTAACTTCCTTGGTTAAATTTAATCCTAGGTACTTTATTTTTTTTTTGTTGTTGCAATAGTGAAAGGGATTGTTTCCTTAGTTTCTCTGACAGTTCATTGTTGGTGTATAGAAATGCCTCTGATTTCTGTGTATTAATTTTATACCATGCTACTTTGCTGATTTCATTTATCAGGTCAAGTAGTTTTTTGACTGAGACTTTAGGGTTTTCTATATTCAGTATCATATCATCTGCAAATAATGATAGTTTTACTCTTCTTTTTCAATTTGGATGCCTTTTATTTCTTTTTCTTGTCTGATTGCTGTGGCTAGGACTTCCAGAACTATGTTGAATAAGAGTGGTGAAAGGAGGCACCCCTGCCTTGTTCCTGATCTTAAGGGGATTGCTTTTAATTTTTTGCCCACTGATTATGATGTTGGCAGTGGGTTTGTAATAGATGGCCTTTATCATGTTGATGTATGTTCCCTGTACTCCCACTTTGCTGAGAGTTTTGATCATAAATAGGTGCTGCATTTTATCAAATACTTTTTCTGCATCTTTTGAAATTATTATGTGGTTTTTCTCCTTCCTTTTGTTTATGTGATGAATCACTGATTAATTTACAAATATTGTACCATCCTTGCCTCCCCAGAGTGAATCCCACTTGATCATGATATATGATTTTTTTTCATGTATAGCTGGATCTGGTTTGCTAATATTTTGTTGAGGATTTTAGCATCTAAATTCACCAGGGATATTGGCCTATAATTTTCTTTCTTTGTGTTGTCTTTGCCTGGTTTTGGATCAGAATTATGCTTGCCTCATAAAAGAAGCTTAGAAGTCTTCCCTTCTCTTGAATTTTTTGAAATAGCTTGAGAAGGATAGGAGTTAGTTCTTCTTTGAATATTTGTTAGAATTCCCCTGTGAAGCCATCCGACCCAGAGCATTTGTTTGTTGATAATTTTTTGATAACTGTTTCAATCTCATTTGTTGTAATCAGTCTGTTTAGGTTTTCTAATTCTTTCAGATTGATTTTTGAAAGATTATATGTTTCAAGGAATTTTTCCATTTCACCAAGGTTGTCTAATTTTTTGGCATACCCTTCTTCATAGTATTTTCTTACAATATTTTGTATTTCTGTTGTATTGGTTGTTATTTCATCACTCTCATTTCTAATTTTATTTATTTGAGTCCTCTCTCTTTTTTTCTTGGTGAGTCTGGTTAAAGGTTCATTGATCTTGTTTACCCTTTCAAAGAACCAGCTCCTGGTTTCATTGATCCTCTGTATTGTTTCTTTAGCCTCTATGTCATTTATTTCTTCTCTGATCTTTATAATTTTCTTCTTTTTTTACTACCTTTGGGCTTTACTTGCTGTTCTTTTTCTAGTTGTTTTAGATTCAGGGTTATTTATTTGAGCTTTTTCTAGTTTCTTAAAGTATGCCTGTAGTGCTGTGAACTTCCCTATCAGTATTGCTTTTGCTGATAAATTTTGAGTTGTTGTATGCTCATTATCATTCGTTTCTAGGAATATTTTTATTTCTTCTTTGATCTCATTGTTAATCTATGTGTTATTTAATAACATGCTATTTAGTTTCCATGTGTTTGCGAATTTTTCAGTTTTTCTGTTGTGGTTGATTTCTAGTATCATGCCATTGTGATTAGAGAAAGTGCTTGATATGATTTCAATCTTTTTAAATTTTTTGAGACTGCTTTTGTGCCCTATCATGTGGTCTATTCTAGAGAAGGTACCATGAGCATTTGGAAACAACGTATATTCTGCTGCTTTAGGGTGAAAGGTTCTGAAGATATCTATTAAATCAAGTTGATCTAGTGTGTCCTTTATGCGTGCTGTTTCTTTGTTAATTTTCTTTCTTGAGGATCTATCTAATGATGTTAGTGGGGTATTGAAATCCCCTACTACTATAGTATTGCTGTTGATCTCACCCTTTATATCCATTAAAGTCTGCGTTTTTAAAAATTTTTTTTAAAAGTCTCCTTTATATATTTAGGTGCTCCTATATTAGGTGCATAAATATTTATAATGGTTATACCTTCCTGTTGGATTGCTCCCTTTATTATTATGTAGTGACCTTCTTTATCTCTTACTATAGACTTTGTTTTAAAGTCCATTTTGTCTGATATAAGTATTGCTACCCCAGTTTTTTTTATTTCCATTTGCATAAAATTTTTTTTTCTATCTTTTACCTTCAGTCTATGTGTATCTTTTGTTTTGAGGTGTGTCTCTTGTAGACAGCATATGTATGGGTCCTGTTTTTTTATCCATGCAGCTACCCTATGTCTTTTGATTGTATCATTTAATCTATTTACATTTAAGGTTATTATTGATATATAGTTGTTTATTGCCATTTTATTCTTTAAAACTGTATTCCTCTTTTACTATATTCTTTTCCCCCTTTGATTGGTTTACAACAGGCCCCTTAGCATTTCGTGAAGCATTGGTTTGGTTGTAATGAATTCCTTGAGTTTTTTTTTTTTTTTTGTCTGAAAAGCTTTTTATTTCTCCTTTAATTTTAAACAATTGCCTTGCTGGATAAAGAAGTCTTGCTTGTAGGCTTGTGTTCTGCATTACTTTGAATATCTCTTGCCATTACCTTCTGGCCTCAAGTATTTCTGTTGAGAAGTCAGATGTCACCCTTAAGGGGGCTTCTTTGTAGGTGATAGACTTCTTTTGTCTAGCAGCTTTTAATATTTTCTCTCTATCACTTAGCTTTGGTATATTAATTATGATGTGTTTTGGTGTAGATTTCTTTGGGTTTCTTTTTAGTGGAGTTCTCTGTGCTTCTTAAACTTGTGTGACTTTTTCCTGCATCAATTTAGGGAAGTTTTCAGCTATGATTTTACTGAATAAGGTCTCTATCCCTTGTTCTTTCTCTTCTTCTTCAGGAACCCTTATGATGTGGATGTTGTTTCTTTTGAGGTTGTCACAGAGCTCTCTTAGACTTTCCTCAGATTTTTTCAGCCTCTTTTTGCTGCTCCGCTTCTGTGTTTTCATTTATCTTTTCTTCTAAATCACTGATTCAATCCTCTGCTTCATCTAGCCTTTTATTAATTGCTTCTAGTGTAGTCTTCATTTCTGATATTGTATTTGTCATTTCTGACTGGTTCTTCTTTATTATTTCAATGTTCTTTTTGATGCTTATAATCTCTTTATTTATGTGCTCATTGTGTCCATCCATTGTTGTTCTAAGATTTTTCAGCATTCTAATAATCCCTATTTTAAACTCTGCATCTGGTAGTTTGGTTATTTCCATATCACTCAGTTTATTTTCTGAAGGTTTCTCTTGTTGATTCATTTGGATTGCAATGCTCTGTCTTCCCATTATATCTGTGTGTTTGGGTATGTTGTTTGTAGAGCTGGTTTAGTCTAGGGTTAGTGTTGTCTGCCTCCAGTTTTCAGTTGTGTTATTTCTTGGTCTTGGGTTGGCATCAGCTGTTGCTTGTAATCCACTGTTGGATTTGGCTTTTCTAGTAGAGCTGCTTTGAAGTCTTATAATTATAAAGTTTTGAAAATAAAAAAAATTAAAAGGTGTTAATACAGCTAAATGGCACATTAGACATAGGTAAAGGTATACTAGTGACTTTATTGGAAAATAGTTCTTGAGAACTTAGCATAACAAGAAAGAGATGGTGATTACAAAGATGAGGTCATGGAGAAAAGAATGGGGGAACTTAAAAAATGGGTAAAAGATTCTTTGAAAAGGTAAATGCTTTGGTATTTTACAAAGGACTTGCTTCTCAGATATAAGAGGCATGCAAGTGAAAAATAAGAAATTAGAAAGTGTGCCTCACTGGACATGGAAAACTTCGGGGCATTAAGGAAAGGAAAATCTTAAGGCAGTCATTGAGAATGATTAGATTACCTACAAATGTAAGCCTACTCATTAAGTCAACCCCAAACTTTTCAAGAAAAGTAATGGATGACATAGACAATGAAATGTCAACATCAAGGTATGAGTAAAAAATAATGAAGTGAATCTAAAATTCTGTTTCTAATTAAATTATCATTCCAGGATGAGGGCATAATAAAGTCATTCTTTTTAAAATCTAAGGGAGTTTTCCACTTATAAAAGCTTTCTGAAAGTAGAAAATGGAAAAGAAATGTAGTAATTATGACTAATATGGGGAGGATAGAGAAACATTCTGGAGTTATAAATGGATGTTGATAATATGTAAAAAGAATAATCATACTGTAAATCTCATTTCTCGTTTTAATGTGTCATATTTAAACAAACCTACGTATTCTTGATCTTTCTATTTGCACAATTCAAAATAGCTATAGAACCTGTATCTCTCATGGTAATTGCATGTAGGTAATCTAATCATTCTCAATGACTGCCTTAAGATTTTCCTTTCCTTAGTGCCCCGAAGTTTTCCATGTCCAGTGAGACACACTTTCTAATTTCTTATTTTTCACTTGCATGCCTCTTATATCTGGAAATTGGAAAGTAGAAAAGAATAAAAATTTCTAAAATACATGGTATTTAGCCCTGTCAGTTAATTCAGTTGGTGAGAGCATTATCCTGGTATGCCAAGGTTTCAGGTTCAACCCCTGGTCAGGGCACATATGAGAATCAACCAATGAATGCATGAATAAGTGGAACAACAAATTGATTTTCTCTTTCTCTCAAATCAAGCAAAAAAAAAAAGACATGCTATTTATTTATGTGGAGGGATGGGCAAACATTTAAAGAAACCCCTAAAACATTATTTTTATCATCCTTAGTATCATCTCGTAATTACCTTTCTAACTTACTCATGTTATATTTTCAGTTTTTAGACATTAAGATTTATAACACTGCACTGCACACCCCTGTGGTTTATGTAAAGGTGTGTGTGTATGTGTGGGCACATGGGTGCGTCCTATTAATATTTTGAAGTAAATATTCTGTACATAGTAGGACCATTATAGAAAATTATTGTGTGTAATATTAATTAAATATTAATTCAATGTGACATTAAGTTATAACATTATTTCCATCTCTTCCAGCCCTTTCTCCATCTCCTTATAGACTTATTTTCATCTCTCCTCTACTAGCTACATCCCCACAGGCTAAAACTGCACTCAAGATTTTACCATATTAACAACCAAACTCACCATCCTTGATTACCTTTCTGGCTCCCACCACCTTATTCTTCTTCCCTTCACCAAAGAAGAGCCTTTCAAAAAATGACCAGTCATTTAGCTGTTAATACCCTACTTTAAATTTCCTTTTCTCTAAATTTCTATTGAACACGGTTTTTAAAAATTTCCTTTCCCCTGACCCATACCCTTAAAACTACCAATCATGTCTTCATTCCCAAATCCAATAGTCTCATCCACCATCTTATTCAGATACCACAGTAGTCAGTGTCATTGAACTCTGTTCTTCTTGACAGTGCTGGCTGGGGCTTGGAGTCATCACACTGTCCTGCCTGTCCTGCAGTCCCTGGCCATTCCTTTTCAGTTGTCATGTCTCTCTCCTCTTCCTCAGCTCTTCTTCACCCCACCTGACCCCACGTTAGATGACAAACTCATCTTCCAGATGGTTCATGCCCTCTAACACACATTTGTTATAATCTGAGGTTAATTAGCCAATTTGGTGGTTGGGAGGTATATGGTCCAATCCTTTGTAAACACCCCCACTGGCTCGGCAAGATCTGAGAATGTTCAGTTTCTTGTCAAGTCCCATAGTCCAGAGGGATTTAGAGGGGAGGGAGAGGTGAACCAGGGATGACTAAAGACATACTATAAATTATAACTCTCTCATCCAATGTTGAGATTGTGAATCAGAAGGCATGAATTTCCACTGCCAAGTGGGAGGATGGACATTGTGAGTCAGCATTCAGATGAGCTACACTCAATAGAAACAAATACCTGTGGTATTTCATCAGCTCCCAACTATAAAAATGCTTCTTTTTCCTTTTTAACTTTTTATGTATTGATTGATTTTAGAGACAGAGAAAGGAAATGAGAAAGATAAAGAAAGATAGTTGTTGTTCCATTTACCTAGGCATTCATTGGTTGATTCTTATATGTGTCCTCACTGGGGATCGAACTGGCAACCTTGGTGCATTGAGACAATGCTCTAAACAACTGAGCTCCCCAGGCAGAGCTAAAGACGTTTCTTGATTGGCTAAACTGTTAGATGTCCTGTAATATTTTTGTTTTAGTTGCCTTTCTTCATTATCTAAAAATAGACAAATTAGGTATTCAAAAATTTCTCTTTCTTGCTTTTCTAGAAAATATTTTGTTTCTGTAATTTACTCAGTAAAGTTCTGTATAAAGTAGAGGAACATCAAAGCCTTTAGAACAAGTTTTGGGCTCCTCTGTCTGGCATGTCTTCATATGGATGGTCTTTATATTGCTGGCGAAGAGTCAACCAAAGTGACTGTCAGGCAACATGGGTACAAGTTCTTGATTGATAAGCATAAAGAGTAGAAGTATGCCATTGGAAAAAAAAATGCCCCAAAAGGAAACCTTTGACTATTTTTCAAGTGGAGCTACAAATTGATGTCTTGTCTGGGAGAACAGATACTTCCAGGTGCTCATGCAAAAGACATTCCCACTTCCTTATTACTGACAGTATGTCTATTTTGTTAAAAAGCAGTAATGTTATCAGATAAAAATTATATTGCTACCAGATGCTAGACCTTTAGCAGTGATTGAATAAAATACATTCTGGTCATTTATATGTATTTCCGGAAAACCTTGCTTTTCCTAATATAAATTCTACTCTTCCTCTTGTTTCTAACTCCTTTCTGCCATGTGGATAACAGTTACAATGGCTGGAATCACAGCTGCCTTTATGTGCCTGATCACAGTGGGAAACTTGAAAGGATTTCTCTCTGCTGTTCAAATAAAATTAATCAGAGAAGCAGAGTGGCAAACACAAAAGCAGAGACTTGAGGTGTACCGGCACCTGGTGTATATCCCAGCTTTGCCGGTTACTAGGTTACTAGCTTGAGACCTGGCACAAGATTTTAAAGCCTCCGGACTTCAGTTTCCTCATCTGTGCACTGGGGTTTACCATACAGAGCTCATCTCCTGAGGCTGTTACAAGGATAAACTGAGTTAGTGAATAGCTTCTGTAGTTGGAAAGTAAAATCATAACAGAATCTTAGAAGAAAATTTTGGAAGTGCTTCCCAAAGTAACATATATCCAGAAGATGCCATTTAAATTGGAATCAGGCTATTTCTGACCCGGTGTATGAGTTTCATGCTCTGCCAGCAACATCATTGGGGTGGAAAACGTATTTCACAGTGTGCTGGGAGGGTGAGGCAGCAGGATGACACAGGTACACAAATCTCAGGTCAACAGGAAAGACCCAAACCGACCCCTTTTAACTCCTGAGTGAAATGTTATTTGACTCATCCAAGAAATCGCTGAAAATGAAATAAATCTCAAGAGTGATAAAATGCCAGGGAGAAGAAGGTTCTCTTTAGGGCAGTACTTGGGAGATTTTTGATTATTGTTCCTGTATTTTTTTCCCCATTGATTTGAGAGAGAGAGAAGCATCAACGCATCAACGCATCAACTCATTCCACTCAGTTGTTCCATTTAGTTGTGTGTTCATTGATTGCTTCTTTGACGTGCCTGACCGGGGATTGAACCTGCGACCTCATTGTGCCGGGAGGTTGCTTTACCCACGTGGCCAGGGACTCGACTGTTGCTATTGTTTTTTTGTTTTGTTTTATTTTGCATTTTTCTGAAGCTGGAAACAGGGAGATACAGTCAGACAGATTCCCGCATGTGCCCGACCAGGATCCACCCGGCACACCCACCATGGGGCAATGCTCTGTCCACCATGGGGCGATGCTCTGCCCATCCTGGGCATCGCCATGTTGCGACCAGAGCCACTCTAGCGCCTGAGGCAGAGGCCACAGAGCCATCCCCAGCGCCTGGGCCATCTTTGCTCCAATGGAGCCTTGGCTGCGGGAGGGGAAGAGAGAGACAGAGAGGAAGGAGGGGGGGAGGGGTGGAGAAGCAAATGGACGCTTCTCCTGTGTGCCCTGGCCGGGAATCGAACCCGGGTCCTCCACATGCTAGGCTGATGCTCTACCGCTGAGCCAACCGGCCAGGGCTGTTGCTATTGTTTTGTAAATAAGAATGCAGAGCATCAGGCAAACTTTCCACATCCCTCCAACCTCAGTGCCGCTGACACTCTAACATACACCCCACCTCATCCTTCCGTGCTGCCTTCTTCCCTCGTTAAGAGATGCATTTCCAAGTTCTCAGAGTGTAGCTCTGACATTAGGTAAGTGCAATGGCCCCGTGTTGGGACAGGAAAGGGGAGTATGGGGGCTTCCATTTGTTCTGGGGAACAGAGATACATCTGAGAGCTTCGGATGTGGGAAGAGACAGGTGGCTGCTGTGTGGGGACCGGGGACCCAAGCAGAAGAGCAAGCGGAACCGTCATGCCTCGGGACCTCTGGGTTCTCCACACTCTTTCTGGCCTCTCTCCACTGATGCTTTTGTCTCCTTTCCCTATCAAATAATCTCCTTTGCAACAGTATAAAAAAGCACCAACCCCAGAGCTCTGTGACCCTCTTCAGTGGGATAGTTACTATTATTGACTAAGTCATGATTTAAGTTCACTAAATGTTTTTATCTTCCCTTTTTTATTCCTCCAAGTATGACTTCTCTAGCTCTTAATTTGAATGCATCTCGGTTCTACTCTAAATTAGCATGTGATCTGTGAAGATTCAAAATCTTCACAGAAATAAATATAAAAAAAACAACAACAACCAAAGTGGCCCTGGCCAGGTGGTTTAGTGGATAGAGTACTGTACCAGGGCATGAAGGTTGTGGGTTCGATCCCCATTCAGAGCACATAAGAGCAGAAACTAAGAAGTGTACAAGTAAACGGAACAACTAAGTGAAATGAGTTGGTGCTTCTCTCTCTCTCTCTCTCCCCCTTCTCCTTCCTCTCTCTCTCTCTCAAATCAATGGGGAAAAAAATGTAAAAACCCTAAGTTACAAGCCTTAGACTATATACCTTGATATATGACCCCAAACTAAAATCAAAGCCAAATTTCTCATCCATATTCATTTACCAGTGAATCTCATTCCTTCCGCAATGTTCTTTCATTCGCTGACCTCACCATCAATCATGGCCTTTGATTTCACTCAAATTATGGTCAGCGGCCCACACCGCTTAAAGACTGTGGACTCTGACTCACACAGCCACACAGCAGAGACTTGACGGTCCCCTTTGATTCAGTTGCCATATGTCGCGGCTTCCTGTCTGTCCCAGAACTCTGTGCCTTTCTCTGAATCACCCACGTCCTGCCTTTCTTTTCCTGCCTTGGGAAGTATGACTTCCCTTGGTCTCTCTGGGGAGCTAACTGCCATTCTCTCGCTGATGTGTGCTTGCTTATCAACCTCCCACGGAGGTTTCTGTTCAGCAGGAGGAAACGCTGGTCCCTATTGCACGTGTCCATTCTTCGGTGGCGGCCACGGTCGGTGCAGCGATCTCTAAAATATTACTGCCAATCAGGTTGTGTGAGGTGGCCGAAGGTTAGAGGCAGCAGGAACCATTGGGTGGAGTGAGAGAGAAACAATGAACGCAAACCAGTTGGGATGATTAGAAAGCAAGAACACGTGTTTCAAAGACAGAAGTAGATTCCGGTTAAGCCCACCCATACTCAAACATTGGAGAGAAAAGAAACCTGGACTTTGCATTTTGGTAGCAAAGTGATATTAGAAGTATTTTATCAGTCCGACCCCTCCCTTCATGTTCCTGCCCCCAGGCTACAATGACTTCCTGGAGGAAGTCGCTGGACTGGGTGGGAGGGACCATTCCACAGTCACACTACCCCAATCCAGGGTGGCTGTCAGACGGCTGTACCCATCGACTCTGGTCAGAATTCCACCGTAACTCTAGTAAGTATGTTCTTTGTCCCATAAAATAAGAGGCATGAAGTCCCTGCTTGAATAAAGGAATTCCTGATGCTACCATGTAACAATTTAACCCGCTTGGGGAAATAGCTGCTGCTAATGAATTGATTACGATCTTTCCTCTCAGGGAATATATGTAATGTTGCTTGGGAGATCCTGGTCAGGAGCATGCAAGAACAGGTTGATGGTCCTATGTCTCTTTCTCTCTCCCTTCCTCTTTCGTTGAAATCAATAAATATATATATATTTTTTTAATTTGGAACTAGAGGAAGGTAGTTTGATCATTTCACCACTGCTGATGTATGAAATGCCAGTGAATTGTCTTCCAAATGGTTAATTTTAGGTGAGTCTTGCCGCAGTTTTTAGAAAATGTATTCTTCATCAATATCCAACACATTCAACAGAGCGCTTTCCTAACATTTCTAGATAAAACAGTTTCCCTGCCACCAAAGATTTTATAGACCATTTGGGAAATAAGTCATCATCAAAGCAGTTGGACAATGATACCAAACAGAGTCGAAGAAGAAGGTACCATTGTCACCTGAGATGTACATGCTGATGTTTCCTGTCCTGGTTTTGAAAATAGCCTTTGACCTTGGGAAAATCATCTCATGTCCCTTAGTTTACAAGAAGAAGAGACTGAATAAAATGGTCTCTAAGAGTTCTTCTATGCCAAGAAAATATTGGGAGATCGTAAAGACAACATAGTACATATTGTTCATTCATATACTGGAAAGGACACAGCTAAGAATGAATGAGTGTCAGTTTTCCCTGGGGAAATACTTCATAGAAGGGCTGAGGACATGGGGTTTACCTGGACCTAGAAGCCTGGGTTGGAAGGATTGCTATTGTCAAGTGACAAACTTCACACTCTCTTTACTATAGAATGAATGTAGTGAGAAAGTGCATTTTCTGTAAGAAATTAAATCTATTCTTGAGTTATAGCTAAGTCATTTATAGACCGTGTTCTAGTTGAGTCACCTAAAAAGACACCTTCTTTTCCAAAACTGAGACCCAGATATAGAAAAATTCTAGGTCGTTGTGATAAAATTATTAGCAACCCAATGAAACGCCCACAGACTTTTATCATCATGGACGTTCCATTTCACTGCGTTTACATTGAGGTTGTAGGTTGTGGATGTTGTCCCATCTTAGATACATTGGCAATATGGATGGAATGACCGATGTTGTAACAAGGAAGGCTGAGGAGTGACAACATGCATAGGATTGATCTTTTATATTAATTGTACATTCCCAACCTAAGGTCCATCGGTGATTCAGCTCTCGGTATAAATCACAAAAGAAACTGCCCCCTAAACAATAATTACATTAATGCCTTAAACAGACATTTTCTCAGCCTCCCCAGAGTGGATGAATTATTTCTAAGGAGAATGAAAATGTCTGATGACGCCTGGTGGCTCTGATGTCCCACGGCTGTTGTACAATCTTCCGTTCCCCATTACCACGTCACAGAGCAGAGGGTCTGGATTTTTTTTTTTTCTTTCACAAATATTCACTGAAAGTGCTTTTCTTCTCAAGGTTCATCTGGCACGTAAATTATCAAACTGCAAAGCTGCTTGTCCGAGAGAGATTTATAACCCTCCGTTGTGTGTACTTGTCGCTAGTGAGTTTCTCCTTTGTTGCATTATTTATTTGGAAAAAAGTCTCCATCCCCAATTGAAGCACCCTGCCTTCTCTCTCCAACTGAAGAACGGAGTGGAAGGTGCAGGGTGGGGGGGGGTACTATAGAGATAGGAAGTCGACTGAGCACTTTTCTGCCATCGGGAGCCACTTCCTGTCACAGGACATCCGTGACTGTCACGCGAATAATTACAGAAGCAGAACCGACTGGCAGCTTGGAGTGTGGAGGGATGAGCCACGACAGCTCCAAGCTCAGGAAGCTCATGATGACCTGCGGCTGTGTTCACAACAAGCCACCCAGAACCTGCCAGACACACTCACACGTCCTGCACATCGGCTGGGACACGTCCCTGCACAAAAGCTCCCCAGCTCTCGTTCGCTCCTTCAGGGCCCTGCCTGGCTGCAGGCACACCTTCCAGAAAAGCAGGCAACGGTTTCTGTCCCTTTTCACACCTCCCCTCAGCAAATTTCTGCAGCCGAATCTGTGGGAACGGGGACAAGTACAAATGCAAAAAAAAAAAAAAAAAAAAAAAGTGTTTATGAATAATGGAACATTTCAAACCCATCTGGTTTCTGAGACATTTTTTAGTTTCTCACTACAGCCAATTATATAGCATGCTTGAGTGAGAAGTGGTTCTATCCTGAGGCTCATTCTGCTCTCAAATGTCTACATTGATAGTTGCTACCAACCTCTGAGGTTAGTGGCCATATGGTAGTCCAATATGGTGCCTCAGCCCCTACTTCGTTATATGGTCGGTGGCTTTCTGGTGAGCATAAATCCTCGCTGGAGTGGGCGCCCTCAGTGGGGGACCTGGGGTGGGGGCGCTGGAGGCCCTGCCCAGATCTTGGCATCAAACAATGGTTTTCCTTTTTAGTTTAAGAAGGCTGGGAAGTTATTCCCAGAGTCTGTCCCTTTGTTGCCTGTGTACACACCTGGTGCTCCCCCCCCCACCCCCAGATTAAACATTCAAAGCCATGAAAGAGATAGAGGGGGAACTCTTTGGGTTTGGGGAAAAGCTGTTCCTTGCATGTCATTCTTCAGATCGCTTGCATTGTGAGAGCCTTCTGTGAGGGTGTATTTCAATCTGGTTATGTGTGTAGATTTTGATGGATTTATTTCAGTAAATATACAGGTAGGGATACTATGATATTGGGCTTCCATAGGTGTCAGGATAATATCTTCAACTTAACTGCATTGCTCTAAAATTTTGTATAATTATTATCGTTAAATAGCCGCTCAGTTTGCAGAGTGATGAGGACTTTATAGTGACCTATCAAATAAGCGTTTTTCCTTTTATCTAAAGGCCTCCCTGGGTGGTTCACTAGGGAGGGACTAACCCTTTTTACAGATGAGGTAGTGAGGCTCTGAAGATACTCTAAGTGTGTGACCCAGAGTCACATCGCAAGCAAGGAGCAGACCAGAGCCTAACCCCCCCGACCCCTGCCGCCCGAGGGGGTTATCATCAATGCTGTGCCTCACTCCCGAATTTTCGAGCTCCTGGGAGGCAGCCCAGAGCCTTGAGAAGCAGAGCCACTGTGGACAGGGCCAAGGTCAACACTGAAGGTTAGACAGTATTCGACTGGCTCCACGTCTGCAGAGCCGGGACCGCAAAAGGATATGGATATGCTTTTAATGTGCACAACGCATTCACACAGGTGACATATGGGCGCAAAGCATCACTCCTCCAAGGGGGAAATCTAGCTGTCACAGTACTTCTTAGTGACCATGACCTTTCCGCACTTGTCCCCTGCTTGCTCCCACTGAATCACAAATGCCATATTTCAAGTGTTATTGTACCCTTCCCAGTGGCTGTAACTATACGTCATGTAAGGAAGGACTAAATAAACGTTCACGGAATGAAAATATAGACAAAAGTATTGATTCGTATTATAATTTTTATTACCGTTGGTCTAAAATTTTATTCCAAGCTGCAGAGATTGGATTCTGCGACACTTGGTACAGCTGCCCAAGCTAAACTGAACAAACCCTAAAGCTGTTTGTTATAAAGTGTCTAATGGTATCTCTCCAGCCCCAGATGACCTACCGAAATGGTCTGGATCTTCCACCCGTCTCTGCTCTCTGACCTTGGCTTCAGTGAATTCCGTGCTTTACCGCATCAGAGTCAACAGCAGGACCTCGGTGACTTTTAATGTCTGTCCGCTTCCATGTTTTAGTTGGTTACTAGGGGCTTGAGATAATTTACCTGAAGGCTTCTGATTCATTAAGTGGACTTTTAATTCTAATGTATTGACGTATTTACGTGCTCTAATTTTTAAGTAAATAGTCGGTTTAATTTATTTTACATTGATTGGGTACCAGATACTCTTGATGTGCAGTGGTAATGTCTCCTTTTCATTTAAAAATAAAATTATGCTGGGGTTTTTTTGTTTTGTTTTGTTTTTTCATTTCAACACTAAGAAAATCAGGATTTGTGGAGGCTGATTCAATCAAAGTGGCTCAGTTGGTAAGTGAGCTGGACCTTGCACCAGATTCACTGGTTTCTTTCTCAGTCACTTAATTCCCATCTGCAGTCAACGCCACCCTTGCCTGGCTCGAAATCTGTGTGTGCCTGACAACCCCCAACACACACACACACACACACACACACACACACACAGCTCTCCACTGGAGTAAATCCATTCGTGTGAAGCAAGGGTAGCTACGGTCTCTAATTGTTAAAGGTGAGCTCAATCCTTACAAGAGTGATTCCACTGAACCAACTCACTGAAGACCTTGTGGCTGGGGTCTTCCATAGGAACTGCTGGGCAGAGAAACAGCACGTGATAACGCGACGTAACAGCAGGTGATTATAATGTGGTGTAAAGGCTAATATCTGTCCTTTCTTCTGTGTTAGCGGCAGACAAAAGGAGCTGTACATTGCAGAGGGAGTCAGGCTTCTCACCCCTTTTAACCTTTTCAGACAAGTCTGTCCCGGAACCCAAAAGAAGACTCATCGGCTTGCAATGCAGTTGCTATTTCTTTTTAGGTAAGAAGCCCAGCCCCGTAGCTCAATGAGCTGTCTTCCCCCGAGCTGAATTCTTTTATCACTCAGTGACTCCAACGTGAGCAAAATTTGTTAAGATTTTCCTGCTTGGTATTTGTGAAAATAGGTGGGAGAGAAAGGGAGAGAGAGGGAAAGAGAGAGAGAGAGAGACAGAGAGAGAGAGAGAGAGAGAGAGAGAGAGAGGAGCAAATAGCTCTGGGCAAAACCAGGCATCTGAGAACAGATGGTGTGTGAGTTTCTACCACGGAGCGCGTTGACAAGCCGTAACTGTGACCTGTTCCCAGCCACGAACACTGCAAGTTTTGTGAGTGAGAATTCCCAGCAAAGCCGGAAACTTCCCGGGGACCTTGACTTCACTTTGTATTAGTCTCACCAGACCCATCTTTCCCGGTAGCTCGATGGGGTAATGACAACAGGGAGTAAAGTTCTTTTTAATGAGAATACACGAGAAATATGTAGTCTTCTCCTGTCGCGGAGAGAAAGAATAAACTGTCACCATCCATGCAATCTGGAGCAGCCCAGAGAGTGTGCAAGCCTTTGCCTGATCATCTCCAAAAGAATGCTCACACATTTGGAACAGTGGGAGGTGAGTAGTGACTATGAATTCAGCCCCTTTTGTCTACTCTTCCTCTAAAGGTACAAAAAAAAGAAAGAAAGAAAAAAACAACATTCAACTTGGCCAAAGAGTTCTTTTAAATCAGGGGTATAATTACTTTTCCAGTATCTTAATTTGCAAATCTCAAAGGTCATCAGTTCCCTGTAACATCCATTCTCTTTCCACTTTGCCCTTTAATCCTATGTCTTTTTCTTTACTTGTCTCTCACATGTGTGGGTTTCTTCCTTGTGGTCAAGTCACACCCCTAATTCGTACCCATATCTTTCCAAACCTTGAATTCGGTGACAGCCTCCCATCTGGTCTCTTTGTCTTAAGTCTAGTGATCTCACACTGCAACTGTGAGGACGCTTCCCTTCCCCAACCCCACGGAGGTTTCGGGAGGACTCTGTCAGCACCATCCCTCTTCCAGAGTATTAATTAGTTAGCATCTCCAATGGAGAATATGTCTCGTTATTTCCGCCATGTTCACTCCCATAGATTTTCATCTTCCCGAGAGCCTTGGTGGCTCAGGGTTGTGAACTCTTCACTTTCGGATTTCAAACTCTGCCACTGATCTGACAACGACAGCCCCGGTCACGTATTCATTCAACGTGTACGTATTCAGTCCACCATTGAAAGACGCCATGCTCTGTGCTGGAATCCTGGGCCAACCGAAGCCCCTAGCCCCCATGAAGTTTACACTCTAGTGAACAGAGACAGACAGCAAATGAAAAGGTAAAATGAATGTAGTAGAGCGCATATAATCAATGTGGTAGAGGCAAGCAGACCAGGAAAAGCAGAGAGAGGGAAGGCCAGGCATCAGCGCAGGGTTGCAAATTTTGAAAGAGAGTAGAGAAGCTGACAGAGATAAGAGAGTAAGATAGTTGGTGAGGGGGAGAAATCTACGCAGAGAAAATACGCAGTACACAGCCCCTATGTAGACAAGGTCACATGATTTTTGGGGTTTTTTTGTTTTGTTTTTTGTTTTGTTTTGTTTTTGTATTTTTCTTAAGCTGGAAATGGGGAGAGACAGTCAGACAGACTCCCGCATGCGCCCGACCAGGATCCACCCGGCACGCCCACCAGGGGCGACGCTCTGCCCCTCTGGGGTGTCGCTCTGTTGCGACCAGAGCCACTCTAGCTCCTGGGGCAGAGGCCAAGGAGCCATCCCCAGCGCCCGGGCCATCTTTGCTCCAATGGAGCCTTGGCTGCAGGAGGGGAAGAGAGAGACAGAGAGGAAGGAGGGAGGGTGGAGAAGCAAATGGGCGCTTCTCCTATGTGCCCTGGCCGGGAATCGAACCCGGGGTCCCCTGCATACCAGGCCGACGCTCAACCACTGAGCCAACCGGCCAGGGCCAAGGTCACATGTTTTTGATATATAATAATAAGTACAGGCAAAGAAAGACATAACAGTAGAAAATCTTGACAGAGAAAGAAGAGAAAGGCCGGGTCCTATGGAGCCCTTAGGGCATTGTGAGGACGTGGACTGTGCCGTAAAGAGACGGGTAGTTGCCATGGGCAGTTTCTGAGCAGAAAGGTAAGCCATGGGGCCACGGGGGTGCTCCTTCAATAGCGGACCGGTGGGGAGCGCGGCTGGGTGAGATGGTCCTGGTAGGAGATCCAGATGAGGATGGTGATGTCTCGTGCCCAGAAGGTAATTGTAGCTGGTGAAAGCAATAAAATTCTAGGTACATTTTAAGTATTGTACCAAAAAGAATTTTTGACACATTGACAATGGACTGTGAGAAAGAGAGGAGAGGAGAATTGCGGGCTAGGCTTGTAGAATGACGGCATTACCGCTCGCTAAGAGTTGAGGGGAAATCAGCAATTTGGCTTTGATAATGGGAAGTCGTGAAGAACTTACTGGTTATTCAAATGAATGTAGCCATCCACCGGACATTCCCTTATGTTGCCCCTGATCTATACGCCATAGAGCTAAAATTTTATTTAATAACTCACGGCAGCCTTTGAGCTTCAACTGGTTGTTTTCAATGGGAATACATATTAATAATTCTATCTCACAAACTTGCAAGAAGAGTTCAATAAGAAGTTACTTGAAAACAGTTTATAAATGAGAGTGCTTAATAAATGAGAGCTTGTATTATCTTGTTTCACAGTTCCCACAAATCATAGCAACAAATTAGCTTTTCTCCCTTCATTTAGATTTTAAGTTCTTTGGAAGTAGAGACAAGGATCGCTCATCTATTATTAATCACCCTTTACTGAAGCCTGCACAGTGTCGTGTCTTACACACAACAGAAATTTAAAAGTAAAATCATTAAATCAAGTTTAAGGAAAAATAAATGAGTCATTATGAGAATAAGCAAGTGAGGCCCTGGCCGGTTGGCTCAACGGTAGAGTGTCGGCCTGGAGTGCAGGAGTCCCGGGTTCGATTCCCGGCCAGGGCACACAGGAGAAGCGCCCATCTGCTTCTCCACCCCTCCCCCTCTCCTTCCTCTCTGTCTCTCTCTTCCCCTCCCGCAGCCAAGGCTCCACTGGAGCAATGTTGGCCTGGGCGCAGAGGATGGCTCCATGGCCTCTGCCTCAGGCACTAGAATGGCTCTGGTTGCAACAGAGCGATGTCCCAGATGGGCAGAGCATCGTTCCCTGGTGGGTGTGCCGGATGGATCCCAGTCAGGCGCATGAAGGAGTCTGTCTGACTGCCTTCCCGTTTCCAGCTTCAGAAAAATACAAAAAATAAAAATAAAAATAAGCAAGTGAATAAAGAGAGCACATCTTTATTTTTTGAACATACTTTTAATGAAAGAATTTGATCCATGAAGTTTCAAAACATACAACTAACATACAGCTCAAAAGGAGGTTCTGATTCTTTTAAGTCAAGGATGTAGTTTCAGCAAGTACAAAGGATGTCAGGTGAAATTAGAATTGAGAGAAACCAAAAATAATTTTTAGTATAAGGAAGTCTCATGCAATAAATAGGACATACTTAAACTAAAAAAAAAATTGTTTTCTGTTTATCTGAATTCACATGTAACTGGCCACTGATTCAAACTTAAATAGTGCATGGGAACAGAACAAAACATTTGTTTGGATCTGAACTGCAAATTTAACTGAAAATCCTTTATTTTTATTAAGCAACCCTATAAATTTAGTCACAAATTAAAGGACGGCAACTCAAAGTAGCTGAGACCAATACAGACAAATTTAATGGACCGTTTGACCATCTGTTGGGAGGGCAGGGGGTTCTACTGGGCCTCCTGGCCAGCCAGGCATGGAGCTTAGGCACCGTGGGAAGCTGCTCTTTTATCTGTCTCTGTGTCCTCCGTGCGAGCTCATTCCCTGCTATGGTCCCACTCTGCCAGGCCCTCACGGTTCACCTCTTCCTAGCTTTAACATCACAGAGGGAAAAGTTCTTTTTAATGAGTTGCTATCCCCTGATCCTAGACAAGGTCTGGGTTCATTGCCCAGGTCTGGGCCCCATGCCCAACCTTCAGATCAATGGCTGTGGAGACAGGGAGATGGGATCAGATTATGAAATGTTTCCACACCTAGCCCAAACACTCTACTGACCTGGGCACCATGTCAGGTCACATATTTGAAGAGGAAAAGGAGAAGCCATTTCTCCAAAGTAAGGAGAAGAGAGATTTCCAAAAGGCAGAACGGCCTCCGAAGAGAGAAAATAATAAATATTCGCTACCACCGGGCATCTAAACAAAATGACTTTAATGCCAGAAGTTCTTAAATTGATTTCTTTTCCTTCATTTTGATTGACAGCTTCATGGAATCCTGGGTAATCTGTTCTACTCTGACAAGTATACAGC
This sequence comes from Saccopteryx bilineata, assembly GCF_036850765.1. NCBI lineage: Eukaryota > Metazoa > Chordata > Mammalia > Chiroptera > Emballonuridae > Saccopteryx > Saccopteryx bilineata. The sequence continues at coordinate 65,015,320 of NC_089496.1, forward strand.
CAGCTGCATGCTCCATTTCTTGTGAGTCTTCATAGAAAAATCCCTGAATTAATTTTGGAACACTTTCATGCAACTTTGGGGTCAAATCTTCTCTGAAGTGAGGGCTCCCATGTTTTTGCTCTGAGAGAACATTCCATGTGAGCGAGAGGGGCAAGGCCCCCTCGTTTACCCAGGCTTATGTGCAGTGGCCTGCTCAAAGCTTGCGTAGCCAGTGTCTGATAATTCTGCCAATGACTTTTGGAAATGTATGCAAATCTAAGTGACCAGTTCATAATTTCATCCCCCGAGGAAGCAAGGCAGGCATTTTTAGAATGTAATGCACGCATAACCCAGGGTCTCCACTGAAAACGAGCTTGTTTAAAACAACTCCAGTGGAAGGAATTAACAGTCGAACTAAAAACACCATATGCTTGGAACAGGAAAAGTCGCTCGGAGCAATATGCTGTGATGATATAATTGAGTCAAGATCCAATTGCATCAGGACAAAAGCTCAGGCACTGAGGAAGTTAAGCCTGGTAACTTATGTTGCCTTAGTTAAATTGATATTTCCAAAGCAAGGAGACGCTTGTTGTCTTTTATTTATATTAGGGAAGAAAAACATCCCTGGCTGGACTTCTGCTTTTAGTCAAGATGAACCAGGCAATTTGGACTAGCGAGGATATTCAGGAGAGTGGGTTATATATTCTCTTTGAAGGTATAAAGTTACTCACAGGACAGTGAAAAATGGCTAGGGCTGGATACAGAACAGGACAGAGGTCCAGTGAGAAAGAGTCTGCTATGTGGGGTCATTATTATCTGGGGGGGGGGGGATGTTGCTATTGAGTCCAGGACAGCTGAGAGGAAGAGGGATTGTCAGTGATTCTGACCATCCTGGGAGACCAGAGAGTCAGGAAGTAGGGGTCGTCAAACTTTTTATAAAAACCACCCACTTTTGCAGTGCTGGTAGACCTGGTCCCTACCGCCCACTAGTGGGCGTTCCAGCTTTCATGATGGGCCAATCGCGGCGCTGTTTGGTTGCACGGTAGGGACCAGGTTGACCAGCACTGCAAAAGTGGGCGGTTTTTATAAAAAGTTTGACGACCTCTGGAGGGTGCCCATATGAAAATCCTCCTCTGTGCCGAGTCACAGAAGAGTCACAGTGTAGGAAGAAGAGCACAGCTGGAGTGGACAGGACCCCTTAGAGACTGTGGCTCAGCTTGGAATAGTCTCAATCAGCAAATGATGAGGAGGATTCCAGATTGCTAATGCCACCCATGCCCGGCACAGATACTGCAAATCATATCAGGAGGAAGATACATCAGCCGAGGCTTTGCATTATTTCTGCAAACAGTTTTAAAAGTATATTTTATAACTCATGATAAAATATCACCAGCTTATAAAATGATAAAGAAATTCTGGGGGAAAACTTCAAACACTACACAAAGCCTCTTAAGGGTTTGAGATACTGGAGCTACAAACATAACATTTTAAATCAATGTACTTCCTATGATCCAGGGGAGAGAAGAAATAACCCAGAAATCAAGATGAAAATCAAAAAGAGAAATTTAAAAGGTCTCTGGAATGGAGTTATAATATAAAGTGTATTGTCTCAAAACTTCAGGAACACAGCTAAAGCCGTGCTTAAAGGAAAATTTATAGCCTTCATAAATAAGGATGGCTGCAAAGTAATAATCTTAAAATCCACTTCATGTTAGAAAGAGAGCAACAAACTGAACTCAAAAAAATACAGGAAGCAGAATAATAAAAACAAAGCACAAGTTAATGAAATAGAAAATAAATACATGATAAAATCAACAGAGTAAATGTTGTTTCTTAGGAAAAGTAATAAAATTGTTGTCATTGTGACAAGTTTAATAAAGAAATATTCAAGAATGAACAAATAATTTATGTCAGGTCCATTATTACTGAATCTATAACATTCAAAAAGATAAAAAGACATTTTGAGGAAGTGTATGTCAATAAATTTGAAAACTTGCCAACCTAGTAAAATTCCTAGAAAAATACTATTTGGCCAAGAGAATGCAAAAATAAATAGAAAAGCTGAATATCATTCCTTTTAGCAATAAATTACATCAATGATTTAAAATTACTGCCTTAAGAAAAACGCTAGGAATTTTTACCATTAAAGCCCACAAAACATTAAGGAAAACTCAAAATCTCACAAAAAATATTCCAGAGGATAAAAAGAAAATAATTTTTAATTTTTTTTTTTTTTTGAGGACAGCATAACCTTACTACCAAAATCTGAAACTTGGGAAGAAGAGTAATTATAGTGAAATGTCACTTATTAATATACATTTAAAAATCATTACATAAAAATTAGCAAAATCTAATGACCAACCTGGAATTATTGCAAGACTGCATGGTTAACTAGCATTTGAAATATAAAATTAGGCCGTGGCCAGCTGGCTCAGTGGTAAAGTGTTGGCCTGGCGTTCGGATGTCCTGAGGTCAATTCATCTCCTTCTCCACCTTTTCCCCTCCTCCATCTCTCTCTCTTCTTCTCCCACAGCCATGGGTTGAATGATTTGAGCAAGTTGGCCCCAGGTGCCGAGGATGGCTCCATGGCCTTGCGTCAAGCATTGAGATGGCTCAGTTGCCAAGCAACAGAGCAGCGACCCCAGAAGGACAGAGCATCGCCCAGTAGGGGGTTGCTGAATAAAACCCAGTCAGGGTGCATTAGGGAGTCTGTCTCTCTGCCTCCTTGCCTCTCACGTCACTAAAAAATAAAATTAAATAAGTAAATAAAATGAGATAAAATTATTGTTGTTAACTGCATTGGCAGAATAAATTTTTGAAATGATAGGATTATTTTGTACAGCAGAAACAATGACTTTGTTAAACATCAACATCTTTCATATCTTTTTTTAAAAATCAGCATGATATGACTAGAAGAATGTTGTTACTCTCATAGAGTATATTTGTCAGAACTTATATCTAAAATCATATTTAATAGTGAAATATTCCAAGTTACTCTTGTGAGACTGAGATTAGTAATAGCAATAAATATACACTTACTATGTGTACTAGTCAATGAAACAAACAAGAAAATTAAATCAAAGGCCTAAAGACTGAGTCAATAAAGCTGTAATTATTACAGATATTATTTTTACATACGAAATTCAGAAGAATCAACAAATGCACTTGTTTAGAATCAATAAATGAGTTTTGGAAGGTTGTTTAACACAAACCCACCAATAAAAACTTTAATTGCTATCTGAAAAGTAATAAAATGTCCTGGGTTTAGCATATATAAAGAACATCTATACATCAATAAGATGAAAAAGATAACCAAACTTAAAAAAGAAATAAGAGACTTGGGAAGGCACTTTATAAAAGAAATTAGCAAATCTATAACAGCCTATATTCATGAGATCAATAAGTTTACAAAAGAATGTTCAATATTATTACTTACAAAAGAAACAAAATAAAAATTATAAGGCAATATCACTAACTATCCACCAGAATGTCTAGAATTAAAAAAAGAAAAAACAGCTGTGAAGCAATATAAGCATCCATACATACACTGCTACCAGGAGTGTAATTGGTCACAATTTTTAAGATCTGTTTAACATTTTTTTCTAACACTGAAGATACGCACATTCAAATATGCACCAAGAGACAGTTACAGGAAAAGTTCATAGACATATCATTAATAGCCCTAAGCCAAAAGTGACCTAACAGAATGGGAAACAATTTATGATCGTATAATAGTGGAATATACAAGAATATGAATGAATCATCCACAAAAATAGTTGATGACTCTCTCAAGCATATGTAGATAAAAGAAGCCAGACACACACACAAAAAAACAAAGTTTATAGGAAGCTCAAAAACAGGCAGAATGCAGCTATCCCATTTAGGGGGTGCATATGTAGGTGGTTAATGTATAAAGAGAACAAAGAAATAATTCCTTGGTGCCATCTTTCAGGGAAGGAAGGGAGCGGTGAATGGTATGGAGTTTGCTGGGGACACTGGTAATTTTTGATGTAGGTGCTACTTACACATACATTTGTTTACAATAACTTATTGAGTTCTTTTGTGTCTGGCATCCACAATAACTAATGCTTTAAAGCGAGGCTTAACAGCTGAGACCACGGACCCTCTTGAAGCTTTTAAACTCCACGTCAGGTTGTCTACAATCACAGAGAAGACCCTTAAGCCCTTTCCTCCACCACGTTTTGCTGGAGAAAAAGAGAGTTCCTCCTCTTTGATCTCTCAAAACCCTGATCTCATCTTCTCTCTCCTCTTTTTTTTTTTTTTTCCTGGAAATTAACCTAGTTATCTAATGTTCTATGAACATGGGGGTGCCACTTAAGAATTTCTTCTTTTTTCTTGTATGAGACTTCAAATATGGGCATGAGTGTTTTACTGTGTTGAAGCCGCATTTGCTTCCTCTACAATATAACTGAGTCTCACTCCTGCAACTCAGAAAGGACCAAACTGGCTTGAACTCTCTCACCTGTCACAGATTATACCTTAAGACAAAGAGATGCCCAACACACTTTCTAAAACAAAGAAAACTATTTTTCACAAATGGAACATGTACGCTGTTGCATGTGTTTGACCCTAGGACAAATTGATAGACAAATTTTCTCACGGGTTGCTACACCCTGGAATTTGGCAAAAGTCAAGTTCAGAGGATGACAATTCAAAGCTTATCCCTCTGGTCTGTTGTCATGCAGACTCTGAATAAACAACAGAGACATCTGTGGGAAGGGTTCTATATTCGATGCCTTTTAAAACATTCACATGGTCACTGTGGGATGATGGGCTGGAGTTGAAATCTAAGTTTTGAGAAAGATATAAGAACATGGACCCTATGGGTAATCTAAGTATCAAATAGCCATATCAACTGTCATGAAAGGATCCCAGAACTCAGAAAATAAGGGTTCACATTCTGACCCTGCCTCCTACTAGTATAGGATCCAGGACCGTTTTGTCCGTGGGCCTCAATTCCTCATCTGTACACTGATGGTGGGTGTTATGCAAGTTGAAGTGTCTAGCTAGTGCTTGGGATGTGGGGTGTATAGTAGGTGCTCAATAAATTCTGGCAGGGCACTGACAACAAAGCCCAACAACACTCAGGGGAATACTTTAAAGGGAAGACACAATATTTAAAAAATACATTAAGAGATGACTGATGCTTAATTTGATGGGTTTTACTTTCCTTCTTCAACATGCAAAGGAGGAGAATTAGAAATGGCATGCTCATTGCTGTCCCACAGAGACCATTGCTCTCAGGTCCCATTGAGGCTTTCCTTTCCCTGTTCAAAGATGAATGCCAGCGTCTCACGGGGCTCCAGGAGTAGCCCTCTCTTCCAGGGACAGATAGCTGTTTGATCAATGTCACCGTTGCCCCTGCTGGAGTCACCCTCTCCCGTACCGGTCACATCCACACCCACATCTCCAGTGCCACTGCCTCTTGTGAGCGCCGGATCCCAAAAGTCACAAAACAGATGCTTCCTGCATTCTGTCTGCAGTTCTCCTCTTTGAGAGGAGTATTTTAATAAAGTGGAGAACACTTCAATGCAAAGTCTTGACAGCACACTGCAGCCGTGCTATTTATATCCCAGAAGCTAGTCAACTGGAGGCCACCTGTCAGGCTGCTCTGGCTGCCGCTGGTGCTTGGAGGACATGGGTTCACCTCAAGTGAGGATTGGTTCTCAGCCTCAGGCAGTGAGTGTGTCGCTGTCTGCACAGATACCTACTTTAGCTCTCTGGTTACTGCTGTGACAGCCTGGTGCGCCTGCAGGGGGACACGGCCGCCATAACAACCCTGTCATACGCCAGTTTCAGTCCACTTAGTTGTTCAGGAGTTCATTTTCCATCAGACAGAAAGGGTATCACCGACTTTTCATTGTAAGTATAATTAAACACGTGGCAGCCTGGCCTCATGGAGACTTAATTCGCTTCACAGAGATTGGTACTCTAGTCTCTCTAATTAATTTCCATCCAAGTAATTGGTGTCTCCCTGGAAAATTGTGGTGGAAAAAAAATATGTTCACCACTCCTGCCCTTGTCACTCATTTATTGAACAGTATTTATGAAGCTACCGGTACCAGGCTAGTCACCGAGAATCTCAAAATAAAGAAAAAGCTGACTACAAAAACTCAGGCCCTGGCTAGTTGGCTCAGTGGTAGAGCATTGGTCTGGCATGTAGATTTTCCTGGTTCGATTCCTGGTCAGGGTACACAGGAGAAGCGCCCATCTGCTTCTCCACCCCTCCGTCTTCTCTCTCTCTCTCTCTCTCTCTCTCTCTCCCTTTCTTTCTTACAGCCATGGCTCGACTGATTCGAGCGCATCAGCCCTGGGCGCTGAGGATGGCTCCATGGAGCCTCCACCTCAGGCACTAAAAGTAGATTGGTTGTGAGCATGGTCTCAGATGGGCGGAGCATGAGCCCCAGATGGGGCTTGCTAAGTGGATCCTCGTTAGGGCGCATGCGAGAGTCTGTCTCTGTATCTCTCCTCCTCTCCCTTGGAAAAGAAGTGCTTTTCCCTCTCCCAAGTCTTTGGAAAAACTGTTCCACATGCTTCCATTTTTTCCAACACTCTTTATATCTGCAGTTTTTGTTAGACCCTGACACTCCCCTACAAAAGGCTCCAAACAAGTCTACCAGTGACTTATTCACTTCTAAAAATTAGGTCGATATTGACTGCTTCTCAGTTTTACATGCTTCCTTGAGATGGATGGCTTCTGACCTCAACTTCTTGTTGAAATGTTCATTTTCCTGGTTTTTGTGGTAATGAATTCCCCTGGTACTTTCTCACCTCTCTGGTCAGGTTTTTGTCTTGTCCAATTCAAATCATAATTGTTAAATTTCCTCAGTTTACCAACCTCAGCCCCTCTCTCTTCCTCTGTATATCTCGTCTGTCAATGTCTTGGCGATTGCTCCCAAATATTATCCCCAGTCTATATGTCTGAAGGTAAATCCACCATAGAAATATTCATCTCTGCCTGACCAGGCGGTGGCACAGTGGATAGAGCATTGGACTGGGATGCGGAGGACCCAGGTTCCAAACCCTGAGGTCCCAGCTTGAGCACGGGCTCATCTGGTTTGAGCCCAAGGTCGCTAGCTTGAGCAAGGGGTCACTGGCTCAGCTGACCGCCCCCCCCCCCCGCCCCATCAAGGCACATATGAGAAAGCAATCAATGAACAACTAAGGTGCTGCAGTGAAGAATTGATGCTTCTCATCTCTCTCCCTTCCTGTCTGTCTGTCCCTCTCTCTGCCTCTCTCTGTCTCTGTCACAAAAGAAAAAAAAAAAAAAGAAAAAGAAAAAAGAAATATTCATCTCTTCTACACCTCACATGAATGTTCCACAGGCAACCTTCTCTTAACACCAGATCTAAACTCCACATCTTCTCCCCCAAAACCGTTCTTTATACTGAGGTCACCATCTCAACCAAAGAGATGACCACCTCCCAGTTTCTACGGGCAGGGACGTGCATGTCATTTTCTTCTTTCGCCTCTGTTTTCCATACCCAAATAGTCAACCATCTCTGTCTATTTTAGATTCTAGCAATCACTGGCTCTCCCTACCTTTCTCCATTTCCCAACTGTAGACCGCATTCAGACCTCTCTCATTACCTGTAAACCCCAGCTTCCATGGCCCTTAGTATAAAACGGAAATCCTGACCCTAATCTTTAATGAACTGGCCTCTGCTTAATTGTCCAGGCTATTTTTTAATCAATTCTTGGTATTCTACACATAAACCAGCTCTATTTTCATTTCTCCTCCAAATATGTCTCCGCTTTGCATCACTTTCCTTCTGCAAAGAGGGCTTTTCTTAAGTTCCCACCCATCGTGATTACTGGGACCAGACTTCCTCTAGGAGCTCTGGGGACTCCTGTCTAACCCCACAAGGAAGATGCCCTTCCATCAGGCCCCGACCGTATTTTGAACTTGCCATCTACGGAGGATTGAGTCTAATTGCCTATGACTTTTCTCGCTGGAGTGCCTAAGCTTTATTTTGATTCTGATTACATTGCCAGCCCTAACATGTGCCTAGAACTTCTTTTTAAAAAAAAATTGTGCTGAATAGCGAACGAACCAGAATGCGTCCGAAGGATTACTGGGAGCACGGTGGATGGAGGAGTTCATTTGGCCTTGGGATGATGAAAGGTTTCAGAATGGGAATGACAATTGGAACTGGGCCTTGAAAGGCTGTGAAGAATGCGACAGAATGACATGTCTAACACGGAGCAGATTCACGGTCGTGTTGACCTCCCTTATAACGTGATCAGACCAAATGCAGCTAAGCTGATTTCTCCGACCGACCATCCTCCTGGATTTGAGTCAGACCCTCTTTTAAGTTACGATATTCAAATGAGATGTGAGCCAGCGTTAGACACTCGCAAGAACATGTCGCTTCTCACCAGGGGAGAAGGACACCTAATCCGAAAAGGGCGTGGCTCTTCAGACCAACACTTGGCTAGCCCACAAAAGTCAGATGCAAATCAGAGACCGAACTGAGTATTATTTCCGCTGGCCCGTTTAATCAGCGCAGGTCAGAGAACAAAGACGGGCCGGGGAGCGCACGGGAGGCTCGTGGTGGGAGGATTATTGCGCCCGAGAGCTGCTCACTCAGTTCACGTGGCTGGACTCCTCCTGCTCCCCGTTATAAAAAACGGGCCGGCCTGGGGCCTGCCTTTGGATCACAGCCCCCTTGAAGTGGTAAACATGCTGTTTCCCCCGATATTTGCCCCAGGAGATAAACATCGCTGATGGCTTTTTCTGACAAAGCCAAGAAAGCTAATAATTGCCGTGTCAGGCAAAGGGAGGGAAAGAAAAAAAAAAAAAGTGAAAACTAATTCAGTGTGATCCCTCCTCATGAAAGAGGGAAAGAGAGCAAAGATGATTCACAACTGGAAGCCTGAACTGTCAGAGCCTCTCTGAGGCTCTTTGAGTGAGCACATCCGCCGGGTTATAAATAATGACAACCGACAGTAATTTGCATGGATTAGGGTTGTTAACATTTATCAATTTCTGCATTTTAAAATACTCCCAAATTGATCGGGAGTGTCTCTTTGTAGTGAAGGATTGATAGTGGGGGGAAAAGAATCTGATGAATTTAAAACTCAGATGAGAGAAAGCAAAGCTGTCCAGATCTAAACGGAGATACCATTAGTAGTTCCCATAAATCACGTCGTGTTTATAGTAAGGATACAGTTGAATTACCATCTGGACTTTTTAACCTTGACATTTATTTCCGAATTGTTCCTTCATATTGGGAGTAAACTTAACCCTTCCTTTCATCTCCAGGGTTCGCCTGGACGCCACTTCGTGGAGAAATGATCTGATGGCTGATAGGGACAGAATGTCACGCGTGGCACGAGGTTGGAAGAACCAGAGAGATTCTTGCGGTAACGTTAAGCTATTAAAGAAAGAGAACACGCTTCACTTGAAAACCACATCAGCTGAGAAGAATTTCAAGGGGGAATCAGTGATTGGCGACCAAGGTGGGGGAGTCTGTATTCCAATTGCTTACAGTTTATAGGGCAACAGAAATAGACTCGAGTATATCATTAAATTGATTCATATATATATATATATCCATGTAGCTATAGACAGGCTTGACTATAAAGAGGGAAAACCTCACCTGGATTTTCTAAGCCTCTAATTAATGGCTACATTTTCATCAAGTCACATCTAGAAACTTTTTTAGCTATAAGGTTTTTTTGTTTTGTTTTGTTTTTTCATTTTCTATTGACACTGTTTACAGTGAAGTCAAAATTTACCAAGTCCCCTCTTCCTGTCAATTTCTAGATTTTAAGACTGCTGCAAAGCAAGACTTAGCAGCTGCTGCGATGATGATTGGCGTGTTGAGTGTGAGTCAGGTGCTCCAATAGGAGAAGGGACCGAGGGCTGGGCCGGTGCCGGGGGGAGGGGCGCTGAACAGAGGGTCGGGTGCTGGCCCTGAACCTATAGGGACACCAGCTTGGTCAATCATGTTTGCCTGACCTGTGGTGGCGCAGTGGATAAAGCGTCGACCTGGAAATGCTGAGGTCACCGGTTCGAAACCCTGGGCTTGCCTGGTCAAGGCACATATGGGCGTTGATGCTTCCTGCTCTTCCCCTCTCTCTCTCTCTCTCTCTCTCTCTCTCTCTCTCTCTTTCTCTCTCTCTCTCTCTCTCCCCCCCCCTCTAAAATGAATAAATTTTAAAAAAAACTTAAAAAAAATCATGTTTGCAACCAAGTTAGGGAAAGAGCTCTGATTATTGATATCGTCATTACTAACCTTAAAAATAAAGTCATTAGTGGCCCTTGCTGGTTGGCTCAGTGGTAGAGTGTTGGCCCGGAATGTGGACATCCCAGGTTCAATTCCCAGTCAGGGCACACAGGAGAAGAGACCATCTGCTTCTCCACTCCTCACCCTCTTCTCTCTCTCTCTCTCTCTCATCTCTCTAAAAATGAATAAAATTTTTTAAAAATTAAATAATAATAATAAATAGACATCGCTTTAAAGGAAAAGACTTCTATAATTCGGGGGAAGTCTGTAAACTACAAGGGCGGTAGAACGTAAAGGCAGAAAGACACAGACTGGAGCCAGTAAATTCCAGGTTCAAGTTGCAGCTGTCTACCTGTTTACCGGTAGAAAGAAGGTGTGCAGTCTCTTAAATATCTCGAGTCAGCCTGATCTGTGGTGGCGCAGTGCATAAAGCTTCGACCTGGAAATGCTGAGATCGCCGGTTTGAAACCCTGGGCTTGCCTGGTCAAGGCACATATGGGAGTTGATGCTTCCAGCTCCTCCCCCCTTCTCTCTCACTCTCTCTCTCTCCCTTTCTTTCTCCTCTCTAAAATGAATAAATAAAATTTTAAAAATATATATCTCGAGTCAAAACCTTTCTTATCCATAAAATGAAGTAACAGTATCTACCTGGCAATTTTAACATAAGGTCTGAATAAAAGATAATATAGATACTTTCTTGGTATGTGGTGTGTGTGTGTGTGTGTGTGTATATATATGTGTGTATATGTATATATATATATATGTGTATATGTATATATATATATATTTTTTTTTGTATTTTTCCAAAGCTGGAAACGGGGAGAGACAGTCAGACAGACTCCCGCATGCACCCGACCAGGATCCACCCGGCACGCTCACCAGGGGCGATGCTCTGCCCCTCCGGGGCGTCGCTCTGCTGTGACCAGAGCCACTCTAGCGCCTGGGGCAGAGACCAAGGAGCCATCCCCAGCGCCCGGGCCATCCTTGCTCCAATGGAGCCTCGCTGCAGGAGGGGAAGAGAGAGACAGAGAGGAAGGAGAGGGGGAGGGGTGGAGAAGCAGATGGGCGCTTCTCCTGTGTGCCCTGGCCGGGAATCGAACCAGGACTCCTGCACGCCAGGCCGACGCTCTACCACTGAGCCAACCGGCCAGGGCCTATACAGTATATTTTTAACTGTGTCCTTTACGACATTATGGGGAAATGGCTCGGTGGATTTATACCAAACTACAAGGCTATGTGTCTTAAGTGAAGTTCATGTGAGGGGCTTAAACAAGCCGCAGAGAAAGGGAGAAATGGCGGACCACATGGCTCCTGCTTTCAGATGTCAGCCTCCCCCTGGAAGTCAGAATGGACTGCCATCCAAACAGAAAGTTCCAACGTATGCGCACGAGTGACTTCCCACCCAGGTGTGCTGCATTTCAGGGCAATTGGCAGCTTTGTTAATGGTTAATGATTCTCCTTACCCACCCAGGGGGAGCGGGGGTGGGGGTGGGGGTGGGGGGGGGTGGTACTGACTTCACACAGCCAAGTAGAGAACTTTTCCATTCACTTCACTGGACAATGGGGAAGACAATGAAAGAGAAAAGGGATGTTTTTTCTTCTCTCCCTAGTATGTGAACCCCAGAATTGTCCCACAGTGGATTGACAGCATCTTACTTTTTAACCCTTTTCACAGAAAAGAATTTGAGTTACTGAAGGCACTGGGGTGGAAGTCAGCTCATCACTCCTGCCAAGATGGGGGCCCTTCTAGGCAGGCATTTAGGTTTGGAGAATATTTGTGCAAGACAGCTGGTTCACTTGCATGGGGTTTGTTGGAAAACAATCTGAAATTAATAGAGAATGATGAGTCTAATTCGTATCTGATTGGGGTCACGTTTTAGGAGCAGAGCAAGACAATCACTCAGGCCGGGATCTTTGAAATCATCTCATCCTCTCCTGCTCTAAGACAGCTCTGATCTCGTGATTAACCTGTTTCTCAGAAGTTCAGCATTTCTGGTGCCAAGAGAACCAAAATGGGCATTTTTTTATAAAAATGTGTTCCTCTCCCTGAAGATCTCTCTCTTTCTCTCTCATCTTTAATTTTTAAGGTAAGAGTAATTTATGGGATAAGACACTTCTCTTCTGATTTTATATGTAAACTGGCCCCCATTTGTCACTTTGAACTGTATCCTGTCTGTGCCACCCATAAAGGCAACAATAGAACCGACAAGAAATTTGGCCCAAAGGCGAGACGACCTCTTAATTTAATGGAGGAAGGCTGAGTTTAATCTGCTCCATTTTGATTTTAAGTTTCTGTTCCCTTTTCCTCATAATGAAGAAGAATTTGGCTCAGAAACTTGGCTCACGAGAGTGTGAAGTTTACGTGACATGGACCTCGACCCCTTACCAATTGGGGAATCTCTTTTGTCTGAGGACTTTCGTTAGAAAAAGAGTCTGGCATCCTAAGTACTTTCAAAGGTTGCCTTGATATGTTTCTTTGTATCACTGTTTCTTCCATTTTGAGTGGCAGGATTTTTTTTTTTTTTTTTTTCATGCAGTCCTTATTATAAATGACCTAATATTGTGCTCCGGGGCTGGTGCCTGAATCCTTTTCTTTTTAGTTCCTGGTCAGGCAGGCTACCACCGTTTCCTCTCTCTCTCTCCTTCCTGAATTTACCTAAACCCGAGTCCCAGGCTTTTGTTGGAATGTTTTCTCGCTTCCGCTCTTGTGCGCCCTTGTGTCACATTATCTGCAGAAGGTTGCAACCGACTTCCGTTCCCTGTGGACACAGGAAGGGGAAATGGACAGAAGCGGCCAATCCGACTGGAGGTGCGAGGTCAAGGGTGCGGGGAGGGTGAGTGAACGATCCTCAATAGCTTCCACTGCCATCTGTGTGTTCCCCCTTGTCCCGTCATTCCTCACTATTGTGTCGGGGAGGCTTTTAATAACAGCCAGCAGAACCGACGAAGTGGCCACACCAGGATGAAAGGAACTTGGTCAAGTATTATCCACGCCCAGACACCTGGATGTCTCTATAGCAAATATGCAGCTGCTTCTAGAGGATTCCAGGTACCTGTGGCTGTCCTTATCGGTCAGACACGGCCCCAACTGTCCTCTCTTTAATCCTCCCAGTGGCTCATGGAAATAAGTACTATTTTTTTTTTTTACCACTTTTCCAAGTAAGAAAACAGACTATTGCTGGAGGTTTGTTCCCTTAGAGACCATGCAGCAAGCAGCCGGGCCACCATTCAAAGGGGTCTGTCAGTACCCGGGCCGCTGTGATGAATGCAGCAGTGAACACAGAGGCGACAACTTGGCATGGTGATCTGTGGTTGCTAGACTTTGTGTGCAGAAAACTTCATAAGGTATATAGATTATATAGATGATGAATCACTATCATGTACATCTGAAACTAATGGAATATTGTATACTAACTATATTAAACTTGGGAAAAAAAAAGTGTATGTCCACCTCTCCCTGCCCTTTCCAGCCTCTCTTGTTATGGTGTATGAGCACACATGCTGTTGACTTGGAAACCAAACTTTCCACCTAGAACAACTTTTCCCCATTGAGAGGGCAGTGAGATCGTCTTTTGCATGTAAATGAGTCTCTTCTGGTGCCGCAGGCTAATTCAGGTTAGCCTATTTCCGTTCTTCCACCTGGAGGGCCTTGGACAATGGCTCTCAAGGTGCCTGCACACCTTTCCCCACTAAACCTGTCTTTCCCACACCTTAATTTCTGTAATAGGGCGTGTCTGCTCCACCCTGTCCACTCGCTGGACAGATGGTGGCCCTGTGGCTTCTCCTGCGGTTTATGGTAATGATAACGGGGCCTCAGAGTCACACAGACGGCAGGACCTCGCTCTGAGCAGGGCTCAGGATTCAGGAGGGCAATGCTTGGCGTGACAGGGGGACAGGGACGAGACACGTATCACGCAGAACCCAAGCCCGTGGGCTTAGGCTTTCCAAGACAACAACCGGAGAGAGTGCTCTGAAGAAGTGCAGGAATCGATCAGTAAGTATGCAAACGCCTTCCCGTCGACGAGGTAACACATCAAAGGTAGCATCCGTGAATAGGGAGGGGTGGAGAGAAAGAAACTGGACACGGTGCAGAGGCGTCCTAGCCACCCCTCCTGCCGGCTCCAGTCAGAGGAAGCGGTCCTGCACTTAGCGCCCCCTGTGGCCAAGCCCCCTGCCTTGAGCTAAAGGAAAGAGGTAAAGAATAGACAGGAAATGGAGAATGAGGGAGCCGGCTAAGTGGGGGAGTCAGTGAGGTCACGGGGAAGTCACTTTTTGCATTTACTTTAAATGTAGAGCGCTGTCTGCTCTGTGGTCCAACTGAAGGGCACGGAGTGAAAGCATTTCACAGAGGAAACTCACGAGGCAGTGAGGCTAGGTGAGGAGCGGGGAGGGTCCCCGGGGCCTCCTGGCTTCCGGTCCAGCCCAGCTACCTCGCCCCCTCAGGCGGGGCCACATCCAAGACCGCAGAAGGCCCACTGGGCATCCAAACAGCAAAACTAAACAAAACTCACCAACTTTTTTTTGCAGCCTTAACAAAAGCAACAAAAAGGGGCATTTCAGAGACATGAACCAGGTCATATTTTCAAGTCAAAGAACATCATAAAACACATACTGTTCCAATTTGGGGTTCTTAGAAGACATGGAAGGGAAAAGGTTAAGTGTGTATATACCTGAAACATTCGAAACTAAAATGCAAGGGTAACTGAGAGCTTTTGCTTATCCCCATTTTTATCACAGTCTTCTGTCCCCACCTGCTTTTGAAGTTACATCCTTAAATGTCTTTCTTATTGATAAAACAGAAAGAAAAAACAAATAAAAAGTTATTTTCCTCTTACTTTAGAAGTAAGATGGAGTCACTTTAGAAAATTGGGAAAATACACAAACATATCAACCTGTCAGGGCAAACACACGCGTATGTTGGAGTATGTATGGGGTGACCGAGGGGTGTGGTGGCTTGGAAACACCCACGTCTAACCCCACTTGGGCCCTCCCTATGGGAGTGTCTCTAGGAGCACGATAGTGCCTCGTTCTTTCTATCACGATAGAGTTACTGAGAATCCCCACCTCCTAGAATCGCCTGAGAGATCAAAGGGTGAGTGTCTACTGCAGAGGTCAGGAACCTATGGCTCGCCAGCCAGATGTGGCTCTTTGGATGGCTGCATCTGGCTCGCAGACAGATCTTTAATAAAAATAATAATAATGTTAAAAATATAAAACATTCTCATTCATTACAATCCATTCATTTCCTACCGCTCATGTTCATGGTTGCAGGCGGCTGGAGCCAATCACAGCTGTCCTCCGGGACAACACCAAACTTTTATTGGATAATGCGTAACGTACACGGGTCATTGTATGGCTCTCACAGAATTACATTTTAAAATATGTGGCGTTCATGGCTCTCTCAGCCAAAAAGGTTCCCGACCCCTGGTCTAGTGCCTGCCTGGGTGCACCCTACAGGTTTTATTGAGCACTGACTGTTTACACCACTGATTACAGACTGATGACTTGGTATCCTGTGCATTATGGCCTTCTGTGTTTCACTGCTTATTAAAGTCTTTTCAAATGTCGATCAGGAAAAAGCTTAGTAATTTTATCTATGTGGATCCTAAGAAGGCGAACTGATATAAGCATTCGTAGATATTTTACCACTTTGATTTATTGTACATAGATTTTTTTATACTACAGTCTATCTGATGTTGCTGTTTAGTAGGTAAATACTTTCAGTATGTTGACTTTATATTTGGCCATTTTAAAGAATTGTTTTATTAGTTCCAGTGGGGTTTTTTTTTTCAATTAATTCTCTGGAATTTTTCAGCTAGACAGTTATTACAAATGGTAATAATTATGTTTATTTCCTATTTCTTCTTTTCTTTGCCATGTTGCATTTGTGGGCATTTTAAGAACAAGGTTACACAGTAATAGTAATACTTAGAATTACTCTTCCCGCCTTGAATGGAATGTCTCTAATGCTTTACTTAAGCATAACATTGGCTACTTATGTTATCAAAACATAGTAACACTCTAGAGAAATATCACTCAATCAATATACTTGTTGAATTTTTTATTATAAATGTATCTTGAACTCTATCAATTGCCTTTTGGAAGACTCTGAGATAAGTAGATATTTCCTCCTTGAGATATGATGATATTGAAGATTCATTTCTTTACATTGAATGATCCTCATAGTCATAGAAGAAATCTTACGTTATCATGGAACATTAGTGAGTACTGACATGGTATTCGTTCATTATATGCACTGATTTTCATCGAGTGTGAGAGCAGTTTTCTTGGAAGTGGGGAACCTTACATATACGAAGATACAGAGACTAACTGACCCTGCCGAGCTTAGCAGGGCAAGCGATGCTGGGAAAGGAACGTGGGGCAAGAGATAATGTGCAGGGAGGTAACGGAACTTGAAACAGCAGCATGAATACTTACGACAGCTTTTCCTAAATTTTCCAACCATGAACAGGCTTCACTCTTTCCCACTACAGGGACTGTATAAAGCTAAACTTGTCACACTCACTTTTTTTTCCTTCTTTTCCAAGTGACAGGAGCTTAGATAGAGAGACAGACTCCTGCATGCACCCTGACTGGGATCCACCTGGCGACCCCCCATCTGGGGACTGTCTGCCAATGGGGCCATACTCACAACCAAGCTTTTTTTTATTTATTTTTTTTATTTTTTTGACAGAGACAGAGAGAGAGTCAGAGAGAGGGACAGATAGGGACAAACAGACAGGAACAGAGAGAGATGAGAATCATCAATTCTTTGTTGTGGCACCTTAGTTGTTCACTGATTGCTTTCTCATATGTGCCTTGACCCGGGGGCTACAGCAGAGTAAGTGCCCCCTTGCTCAAGCCAGTGACCTTGGGCTCAAATCACTGACCTTGGGCTTTAAGCCAGTGACATTTGGGCTCAAGCCAGTGACCATGGGGTCATGTCCATGATCCCACTCTCAAGCCAGCGACACCGTGCTCAAGCTGGTGAGCCCGTGCTCAAACCGGATGAGCCTATGCTCAAGCTGGAGACCTTGGGGTTTCAAACCTGGGTCCTCCACATCCCAGTCCAATGCTCTATTCACTCCACCACTGCCTGGTCAGGCGCAACGAGGCTATTTTTAGTGCCTGAGGCATAGGCTCCACAGAGCCAACCTCAGCACCCAGAGCCAGTGCACTCAAACCCGTCGAGGCACGATCACAGGAGGAGAAGAGGGGGGCAGGGTAAGGGGAGGAGAAGCAGACAGGCTCTTCACCTGTGTGCCCTGACGACGAATCAAACCCGGGACTTCCACTGGGCCGACACTCTACCACTGAGCCAACTAGCCAGGGCCTTGTCACACTCACTTAAATCCTTCCAATGGCACCCATTGTGCAGCACACAGAACCACCTAGCTCTACTCGTGTAGGACGTGAGGCCCTCTGCCTCAGCACCCCTGCCTGCATCTATGTTTTCTTTTTCTTCTTTTGTTGAATTTATTGGGGTGACTTTGGTTGGTATAATTATATAGGTTTCAGGGGTATGAGTCAATGATACTTCATGTGTACACTGTATTGGGGTTCACCACCCCAAGTCAAGTCTCCCTCCATCACCGTCCACCCCCCTTCCACCCTCTCCGCCCTCCGCCTCAGGCTCCCTTCCTTCTGATAATCACCACCCTGTTGTCTGTGTCTGTGAGGCCTTGTTTCCCTTGATCCCTCCGACATGTTCACCCAGTCTCGCAAGCCCCTCCCCTCTGACAGCCGTCGGTCTGTCTGTCCTCTACCTGCGAGCCCGCCTCTTTGGATTCATCCTGCCCAACCACGTCCTCTGGGTTCATGCCTGGAGCTCCCCGGGGGCATCCTAGTCCGCAGCACCTCCTGGCCCTGCAGCAAGGAGCCCGCTCACCTGCACGGTGCTTTGCTGCCTCTTCCCAAGGTCAGCACCTCAGCTGCCTTTCTTGCCTCTGCTGAAACAGGACCCCAGCCAGGACCACTTTCCTCCCTGCGTGCCCCCCGAGGGCCCGTCGTCAGGGCGACTGCAGACCCCATCATGTTGTATTGAGATGATCTTCTCGTCGGCTTCCCCTCCCGCCCTTCCTCGTGGTAGGCACTGAACTCAACGGCCCCACCATTTGAAACATTTTGCCTAGAAATCTATTTGTCTGTTTTTCCTTTCTATTTACCCAAAACCACCTAGCTGCCTATTAGAGGAGCTTCAGATCAGGATGAGATAAGATCAAGACACATTCGAATATACTGAAGTATGTCACCCATAAAAAAGCAGATCACGTCAACCTTTTGTGACTTTACAGAGAAACAAGGATGGTTTCTGTACATTTCTAAAAGGTTCAGTAGCTCAAAGAAAGAGTTGGTGCTCTTGGAAAATCTGTAGAACTCCCTGCGGGATCTTTTTACTTCTAGTTTACTTCCCAGAACTTACTGAACTTTTGTGAGCTAGAAAACAAAACAAACAAACAAACGGCAGGCAGGATTTTTAAATATCTGCATTGTGTATGAGTTCTCAGAAGTGCTACAGCATATGAAGGCGTCTGTGGTGAGGGTAAGGTATGTTATTCCCTCCAATCAAAGACGTTGCCTTGCCAACAGAAAGTAGTTTGGCTTTGGGTGATGGGCACACAACGCAACACGTTCCAAAACATCCCTAAAAGATTAACACGTCTGAAAGGTGGGCAGACACCAGAGACTGCCTCCCGCAATACCTTACCCTTCTTCAATGTCAAATGCGGCTCAGAGAAGTGAGGGGACAAGCCCCGCCCCACAGCGGGCCAGCAGCGGAGCTGACAGTGACCTCCTGCCCCACGCGCGCCAGCCCAGGCCTCCTGACCATCATAACAAACCCTTCCCCCCAACACTCACTATACATGAAAAATGAAAAAGATATAGGAACTGAAACAAGTCAATTCTTTCCTATCGTATAGGCAAAAGCGAATTACTTCATTTTGCTTTAACTCTCCGGATATCTCGGAACGATACCATTTTCACATTAACAACAACGCGCACAACTGCCTCGGGCCCCGCCCCCTTTTGTCTGCAGGAGGAGTCCACACACCGGACTTCAGAGTTAAGCCACGTGGAGCATTTGCATGGTGTCACCCTAGCTAACATTTTTTTTTTCTGGGTCCCTCTGCCTTCTGTTTCTGCCATATTTCTTTTGTGTAGAAAATCCGGGAGCATTGTGACAGCTCACAGTGAAGCCGGCTGTCAGGGCAGAAATGGCGTCAACCGCTGGGAGCCACAGACTCAGCCTGGAAACCTCTGGCATTACCCCCGGCCGCTGCCAGCTTACCCTGTGCCGTGCATGCCGCCCAGGGGTTTCCTGGGAGGTGGCTTTTTAAGAGAAACATTTATAAAAACTACCCACCGTGCAAATCCAACACCAGTGGGTGGTTTCTGTACAACTTGGAGGAGTGTGTACAATTCTATGAAGAGAAAGCAGTGGCCACCCGGAAAGGTGACCCGCTGAGGGAAATCGGAGCCTGAGCTATCAGAGAGAAAACCCCAAATTGTTGGGGACAGGAACACTGGGATGCTGACTCTTTCTTTCAGGGAGAAATCTGACTATGGGAACAAGAGTCTAAGCATCCACAGAATTCCACTTTTCAAGAGTTCAAAAAATTAACAAACAAACAACAACCCCCCCCAAATGTAAGTATACAAAAAGCAAGTAAGAAAAAGCATGAAGAGATTCAAAGGTGAGAAAAGCAAGTGGAGAAAGATACCAAATTATCCTCAAACGGTTGCAAAGCAATATAATAACATTGGATCATTTTACATGTATTAAATGAAAATTAATTAATTAAAAATTAATGACCAGCCTGACCTGTGGTGGCGCAGTGGATAAAGTGTCAACCTGGAATGCTGAGGTCTCCGGTTCAAAACCCTGGGCTTGCCTGGTCAAAGCAAACATGAGGGTTGATGCTTCCTGCTCCTCCCTCTACACTTCTCTCTCAGTCTCTCTCTTTCTTTCTCTCCCCCACCACCGACTCTCATAAATAAAATTAAAAAAATTAATAATCATTTCTATGCAAGGAAAGGTGCAGTTAAATCAGAGCCTGCATTCATTGGTTTTAATGGGGATAAACTTGTATCAATATTTTGGAAAACAAGCTATCAACAGGTTGAGAAAAACTTAGAAAAGTATTCATACCATT
Organism: Saccopteryx bilineata; assembly: GCF_036850765.1. Lineage (NCBI taxonomy): Eukaryota > Metazoa > Chordata > Mammalia > Chiroptera > Emballonuridae > Saccopteryx > Saccopteryx bilineata. Next base: position 65,035,706 of record NC_089496.1, read on the forward strand.
TCATCCAGATATACTTTAGTATAGTTTTAGCCCTAGCAAAAAGATAAGCTAAGTGCAAAGACAGTTTATTTCATTGACTTACAATAGATTATTATTGTTATTTACACAGAACTTTCGTAATTGAGAAAATTGGAGTCTACTTTAATATCCACCAAAAATTAAATGATTATTTTATATTTAAGGCAAGAAATATACTTACAGTTTCTTTTTCTCCCTCTAAGAAACTATCCTTCTTTTGAGGTTGATATGTCTCAATGTTAACCATATCTGCATTTTTTTGCATTTGAATGAATAAGCAAAATATATGTATATATCGCTATAGCTATATAATATTTTTTATATAAACATATGTTCTTACTAAGAGACATTGATAAGAGTGTGGTGGTTACGGGGGGGGGGAGGAGGGAAAGGGAGAGGAAAAGGGGGAGGGGGAGGGGCACAAAGAAAACTAGATAGAAGGTGACAGAGGACAATCTGACTTTGGGTGATGGGTATGCAACATAATTGAAAGACAAGATAACCTGGACTTGTTGATCTTTGAATATATGTATCCTGATTTATTGATGTCGCCCCATTAAAAAAATAAAATTATTTAAAAAAAATTAAACATATGTTATTTAAACGATAACTTTACTTTAATGTATTTCTCTTTTAAAATAGCTTTCCTTTACTTAGCACTATTATTTTGGCATTTATTGATGCCGATTCACGTACATCTACAGTTTAACAGAATGGTGTCACATTGAATAATAAACTGCAATCTATTCAGTCCTATCTTAAAGACAAATGAGCATAGTGGTTGTGAGTGTGAGCTCTAATCCCTCATGGGTTACCTCTGTTACCTTTGTGACTCGAGGGGGAAATTCTGTAACTGTTGTGCCTTGGTTTACTCACTTGGGCGTAGCGATAGTGCAAACCACACAGAGATGCTTGGCGGGTTAAACTCCATAATGCCAACGAGAAGTTTTAAAGAGTTCCTGGGAACTAGTCAAGCCCCAGCAAGAACGAGCTCTTATTAGAGACAGCGCTGCAGGAAGCCCCCTCATAGCGGATTGGAACACACGCGAAGTCCAGCTCAGATGGAAGGTACCAACGTGCATGTCACAAGCACCGCCCACATTCTAACTGACGTTGTGGCAATCAGACAACAGCCGGGAGAAAGTCATTTGCCATGAAAATATATTCAACAAAACAATCAGTATCTATTCTACAGTATACATTAGTAAAACTTCTTATGGGTTAAAAAACAAACAAAAAAACATATTCTTTTAAAAAGGAGGAAATAAGTCTAAACAGAAAATTCACTAAAAAGCAAACAAAAAAACACTTGATGACCAAGAGTTAAAGAGGCTAATGACTAATTTCAGTTAGAATCCGTGTAAGCAGCCCAATGTACCTGCACTCACACCCCCCCCCAAAAGAAAACCCACCACCAGCCTTTCTCCACCACATCACCTTTCTTCCCAATTAATCGTGTAAATATTGAATCTTTTCTTCTCTAAGCAATATGTGACACCAGCATCTTTCTCCTGGCTTTGGGGTATTCTTTTATAGTAAACCAAACATTTGTTTTCTATGCAGATTTCTCTCTGAGCAGAAATTAACTAGAGCGACTTTTAACACATGGCATGCTCTCCATGCCTGTATGCACGCGTTTGGAAAAAAAAAAAAATCGGTGACATTGTTACCACAAATCGATGAATGTAACAGGTGTCCAAGCACACACGTGTTTTTTGGGAACCACCGGCGATAAAAAGAGTTGACGTAAGCGATCTCCGTTAGCAGAGCAACACGGCTAACAGGCTTTGCATTGTATAGTTCACGCGCACTGAAATCAAACAGGAATTTGGCAACTTGGAGGAGTATGTCTGTGGGCTTCTGCAACGCAGGAGGGAGAAACAGTTCCTACCCCATTGTTGACGTGCTAAGTTCCAAAAGATTTTTTTTTTTTATGTTAACCCCAGGCGTAATTGCCCTTCGGCATCAAAATTAATTGTGTTTTCCGCTAAAAGGCCAGTGCAGCTTAAGGTTGCTCCCGGGGCTCGACAGCCAATACATCTTCAGCAAATGGCTTGATTGCCGTGTGCGGAGGGGGTGCTGAGAAGATGTGCCTGACCGGGACTATACATTACAGTCCAATTAGTGCGAGGACCGCTACCCGCATCTCCCACTGTATCTCGTAACTGTCAGCGTCTCTAATGGAGACCGCGGACACCGTGGGAGGACGTCAGACCCCGCTCTTGGCCAGGCGGACGGGGAATGGCTTTGGCTGTGTACCAAGGGCCTGCCGAGGCCACTGTTCTCCATTTTTCTGTCCTCTCAATGCCTCTGCTGCCCCTGCCATCTAAATTAAGAGTTAAACCAAAGTCGGAACCTTCCAGGTGCTTGTCACCCCAGGCAGTGCCGAGTCTACTCAGAGTTTCAGGCTATGGGACTTGGGTGATTAAAACCCCCTAAGCCTCCGATTCAGCAATTAATAATCAAAATGGTAATTGCATTGCCATTGTTGCATTAGTAGAATTATTATTAAAGAGCATCTTGATTTAAAGAAGCATAACTGACAAGGATAAGTCATTTGTATATGTTTGCTTTTATTACACAATTCTTATAATTAGAGGATCATCGTTTTAAAGAGGATAAATGTTCGGAAGGCAGGACACCCAGCTAAACCCATCACAACTGTTTATCATGTGGTCTTATAAAGTCGGCTCTCCAGGCATTTTCATCACTATACTTTTTTTTTTCTTTATTGATTTTAGCAAGAGAGGAAGGGAGAGGGGGGAGAGAGGAGAGAGAAAGAGACAGACAGAGAGACAGAAAGAGAGACAGGAACGTCGATCTGTTCCTGTATGTGCCCTGACCAGGGCTTGAACCTGCAACCTTTCTGCTTCAGAATGACTCTCCAACCAACTGAGCCATCCAGCCGGGGCTCGTCACTGCCTTTATTCCTCTCTAGTCACTGAGCGTGTTCTCAGCTCACTTGAGTGATAAAGGTTTTCTTATAGGAGTTCTCAGATTTCCACCATGGAAGGACTGGCCCCATTCAACCCATTTTTTTGTGAAGGCTCCTTGTCAACATGGCCTCCCATCAGTGATTCCTGACCTTCCTCTCCTAAAGTCTGACCTTCTCCTCAACCAGAACTCGGAGGGCAGACCCTTCTTTTTCACTCCTAGTCTCTCCATGGCCCTGTCTCATGGACCCTTTCCGGGCTTTCTGTGGCCTCCCATTGGACGTATGACGTGTTCTAACGGGAACACGGGAAGAGCACACACCACCTGATACCCAAGGACGTAGCAATTTCCTTTCTTGGTTCCCCCTTCTTTGAGAACAGAGCCTTTCCTTCCCAGACATCTCGAGAAGCAGCAGACTTATATTAACTGGGTCAATCAATGGGACAAATTCCATAAACTGTCAAAGAAAATTCAACACAGTGAAGGGTCAGGGTCAACCTTGGTCTTGGCTCTCGGTCAAGCCCTTGAAAGGATTTCAGGGGTCCTCCTCAGAGCATGCACAAGATTGCCCCTGGAGTCAGCACTAAGTCTATGGTAAATAAAGGCTATTCCCCATGCTATTTTACTACTTTTCATTTTAGTTCTTTAGGAGTATAATAAGATGGAGAATGATGACATAACACATTTAATGTTTTTATATTCTCTAATACATCATGAAATTGATGAAGTAGGTGTACTTACAATGTTAAAATGAAAAAATATATATATAACTCCATCATATTGCCTACTGTAAAAAATCATCACTATAAATAATTTAGGTCATGGATTCGAAGTGAGGTAGAAAAATATCTTGGCATATAGAAGGTGCTCAGTAATGTTAAGTCTCATTGTTACAAGGTTTCTCATATAGAAGGTGCTCAGTAATGTTAAGTCTCATTGTTGCAAGGTTTCTCATATAGAAGGTGCTCAGTAATGTTAAGTTTCATTGTTGCAAGGTTTCTGTAAACTTTGTTTTACTCTCCTGGGAGATTCACACATATTTTTAATACCATTTATATGGAAAACACATGTTCTCAGTTCCAAATATCCACTTTATAAGTGAGACCTGGGGCCACACATTTGGACACTGTACATCCCCTGCCCTAAACAGGGACAGTAGCTCAACCTGCAGATGGGAAGGGAGAACACAATGCCAGCATCTCACCCCTTCCACCCTCCTTTTGTTTCTCTCTGCTCCCAAGGTGGCCCACATTTCGATGTTGGCAGAAAGGCTGCCAAGTTTCAGTTGACCAAGAGAGACGCGTTCTTCCATACCATTGTATCAAAAAGGGGCCTGGTGGTTCACGAGGGCATGTGAGAAGGAGCGATAGAAAATAACAGAGGAAAAAATGACCCAAACAATTTTATACTTAGAAACAGAAAGGCTTACCCAGAGAAATGACTTAAGGACAAAAGCCCAATACTATGGGTTGCAATGTTTTAAAATAGAGCAAAACAAAGCGAAGTGCGCAGCTCGGGGGTCCAGCCTGATGACCACGCACGTATAGAAGCAAATCCTCAGGAGCTGCTCAAAGCAGTGACAGGAAATTGTTCTTCCCTGCTTCTCGGAATAACAATGTGCTCATGCTATATCACAGGCTGAGTGGTGTGCGTGTGTTTGCATCTAGAAACCTTCACAGCGGAGAGAGTACTTCTAGATCGCTGGTTACATGGGGACTCTCCAAAGAATGTATTATTTTCTATTGAGAGTTTGTTTTCTACATTGATCCCATAATGTATAATTACAAACTAATGTATCATTGCAAAGGGAGATGCATGAGTACACTTTCCTTCTCATTGGTGCATCCCTCCTGGGGTGCTTACAAACAGTCATTGGACAGAGGTCTACTGTGATATGAGCCAAGCCCTGATTGCATCAATGCCACCTCCCAGACCCTCACAGAAGTCTCCTCCCTCCATGTCACTGTCAGCAAATCAAAATCTCCCTGTACAGTAACACGTTGAATAAAAGCATTATTCCCACCCTGGCTGGTTGGCTCAGCAGTAGAGCGTCGGCCTGGCGTGCGGGGGACCCGGGTTCGATTCCCGGCCAGGGCACATAGGAGAGGCGCCCATTTGCTTCTCCACCCCCTCCCCCTCCTTCCTCTCTGTCTCTCTCTTCCCCTCCCGCAGCCAAGGCTCCATTGGAGCAAAGATGGCCCGGGCGCTGGGGACGGCTCCTTGGCCTCTAACCCAGGCGCTAGAGTGGCTCTGGTCACGGCAGAGCGATGCCCCTGAGGGGCAGAGCATCGCCCCCTGGTGGGCAGAGCATCACCCCCTGGTGGGCAGAGTGTCACCCCTGGTGGGCGTGCCAGGTGGATCCCAGTCGGGAGCATGCGGGAATCTGTCTGACTGTCTCTCCCCGTTTCCAGCTTCAGAAAAATACAAAAAAAAAAAAAAAAAAAGCATTATTCCCCAGGTCGCAACAGCTACCACATGAAGAAAATGCTGGGTTTTGGGTGCATTTTTTATTTTCTTTATGAGTTTTACCTGACTTTCTGGTAAATTTCCTGCACTACAGGGTTTCAAGGTCCAGTATCAAGTTCCCCTGCTCCCTGGGGGCCTGCGGCCGGACTCAGCATCTGGACTGGCTTCCCCAGGACCCTGGTCCTCGCCTGAACCACGTGCCACCACCCTGAGCTGCTTGGAAACGCTGGGAATGCTGACAGCAGTCTGACCTGGACAGGTGACCCCCCCCAAGGGGCTCTGTGCCTTCTTGCTTGTCTCCAGGGTGGTTCGTGGAAAGTCCCGTGGCTCTCCACCCCAGCTCCGATATGCCATCTGCCCTCAGCCCAGACTGGCTGGCCCCGACTACATTTAGATGCATTAATAGCACGCGCTGGTAATGAATGGTACAGGAGGGCTCAGACACATCTCTCCCCCAGCCCGGCCTTGTTACCTCTGACAACCACTCGAGGCTGGGAAGAGACCTGTGTCGCTTCCACTCAGCTCCGGCCCAGCAGCTAAGTACTTTCTTACGGGGAACATCAATCTTGGATGCCAAAGCCTGACGATTTGCATTGCAAATCACAGACACGGTGACACCTCGCCACTGGGAGCAAAGCCCGCGCCATCCTCCTTGGTTGGAGCTCTAGGGGGGGAGAAATCCACTTTGTGGTCCAATTACAAGCGCAGGAGAAAGGCGAGGAGGAGGCGGGCAGAAACCGTGCTGCTTGCCTTTGGAACTGCACAAAGGATACTGATTTTTTCAACTTCGGGGTCACCGTTCTTTTCCAACCAGGAGCTAACCATTCCTTCTGGTGCTGAAATGGGCCCCATCCATCTGACTTCCACCCCGCATGCCACACCCTGCCTATGTCTCATCTTTCCCTGACCCGTGTCTTCTATAAGTCCCCCCCACCCTGCTTTCTCAGGTGCCATTCAGACCTCATACTACTTTTATACTCTAGCTTTTAAATCTTTAACAAGAAACCCTGGCCGGATACCTCGGTTGGTTAGCGTGTCATGCCAAGGCACAGAGGTTGCTGGTTCAATCTCTGGTCAGGACACATACAGGAACAGACTGATGCTTCTCTCTCTCTCTCTCTCTCTCTCTCTCTCTCTCGTTCTCAAAATCAATAAAAATAAACATTAAATCTTTAACAAGAATTCATCTACAAAGGTTCTATGAAAGCCAATTAGGTATTCTAAAACATTTCCAAAAAAGGGAGGGGCATTTTTATCCCCAAGGGTTGCAAACCTGTTTGACAATGAGCGTCTCAGTATTTCCTGTGATGCCCTGCAGGCTCGCAGGGCAAATAAACACGCGTTAGCTCCTGCCACATGCATAGGTCTGTGCCGCGGGCAGCAGGTCCAAAGCTCTGGACTTCGTCCACAGGCCCAGAGTGCATGGTCCAGCGCACACTGTTTTGCAACCACAGATCCAGGAGTGGTGCCGGTCCCAGTGCTGGTCCACAATGTTGTACAAACATTATAGACTGGATGATCGATCTTATCTTAGTCTTATTCGCTTATGCTCAGGGTGGTTTCTGCCTTAGCGGTCCCCAAAATAATTCTCCTAGTAGAAAGTTCCCCCCTCTCACAAACCGGGGGTCATCAATATTCTCCCCAAACCACAGGGCTGATCCAGAGGGACTCCGCCCACCCGACAATGACTCCGCCCACCCGACGTAACTCTGCCCTCCTGATGATGACTCCACCCACCCGATGATGACTCCACCCACCCAACAATGACTCCGCCTACCCAACGATGGCTCCGCCCACCCGACGATGGCTCCGCCCACCCGACTATGGCCCCGCCCACCCGACTATGCCTCTGCAGTTTGCAGGTTGGAGTCCACGCGGCCGAACTGCATTTGAGTTCATCATCCCCACCTCGGAACCCTTCCCAAATTAATAGCGCGGCGTAATATTTAGGTTTTCCTGGAGCACAGCACAACCCCTCAGGGCTGCAAAACCAGGCAGGAAATACCCCACAGTCGGCCGTTCTGGCACGATTTCCAGATGTCGCAAGAGAATCTCCAACGCTTTGATTTCTCCAGGAAATCGAGCATTTCTCCCGCAGCTCAGAGTCAGTTCTTTATCTTCTAGTAAGTATAAACAAACACAGTCTTGGCCATCGCCGCTGGGAAGGGGAAGGATAATGCTGGCGTGGTTATCGAAAATTCCACTGCTTCTCGGCCTCCCCCCCCCCCCCCCCCGGGACTTAGCAGCTGTTTCATGCTCCCCCCCCTTCTCTGGTTGTACAACACTTTGTTCAGCCTGAAGTGGGCCAAGCGGAGACCACACTCTCCCCGGACACATGACTTTCGGTCTACGAACTGGAAGCTCTGTTTTAAGCATGAAAACTCTTTCGGTTTACAATCTCCCGGCCCCTCTCCATGTCTAGGGGGGCCACCATCTCCCAGGGCAGTTCAGCAAATGAGGTTGACTTTCTGCAATTAATGAAACACATTAATATCATTACCGTTTTCTCTACTTCTTTCCCCCAAATTTTTAAATAAGGTTTCCAGGCATCTCTGCTTTCTGCTGCAAAGCCCAAAGGAGGATATTGAATAAAAAAAAGGGAATAAATGAGCACTATTTTATACTAAGGGGGAAAAACCATTTTATGGTACTTTTAGTCCTGTCTGCCCTTTCCTGATGAATTGTGTTGACCTAAGACTAAATTGGCTTTGGTATACTTTTCTTAAAGACACAAGATGCTCATTTGCTTTTATATTAAACATTTAATTTAATATAATTCATTTGCTTGATTCTGGACTTATTCAGGCAAATCGTTCCCGTAGCTCTCAGGAAGAGTCAACTCCACTGTTGGTAGCATCAGAAAGTGACAAGAAAGGCTAAGAGGCTCCATGACAGTGTTCGAATACTAGTACAAACCCATGTGTGATTTAAATTATATAAATGCATAAACATTGGGGAACTACATTAAAATGGTAATCCTACAGTGTGAGCAATGGATAAACAGGTTAGTGATCCAATTGAATTCTGTTATGACATTTTAATGGTTATGTGTTTAAATTTTTGTATTGGAAGTCTTTCTATTGAATTTATTGGGGTGACAGTGGTTAATAAAATCATGTAGGTTTCATCAGTACCATTCTATAATATATCATCTGTACATTGTACTGTGTGTCCACCACCCCAAGTCCAGTCTCCTTCCATCACCATCCATCCCATTCACCCTCTCCTGCCTTCCCGCTTTCCATTAATCACCATACTATTGTCTGTGTCCATGAGTTTTTTTCTTAGTCCCTTCACCATCTCACCCAGCCCGACCACCCCTCCCCCCTGACTGCTGTAGGTCTGCTCTCTGTACCTCTGAATCCGTTTCTATGTTGTTTATCGGTTCGTTTTGCTCATTAGATTCCACTTAGCGATATACATTGACATGAAATTTTAAACACATGTAATTCAAAGTTATTTCCATATGACTGCCTTGATCCAAAAACTGAGTTCAGGTCATTTTAGATACAGGTTAACTATCCAGTACATCTTTTGATTATTTCGAATATTGACAGAGATTATGTCTTATGTCCAAGGACTATGTGTCGTGGGCCTACTGTGCACTATGCACAGGAGCACAGACATCGTTTGAGATAGCTACGTAAAGCATACACACGCGCACAGAAGGCATAGCCTGAGTGTCCCTTCAGCAGATTTACCTTTCCAATTACGCTTTCCTTAGGCCCATATTAAAATTAGTTAGCACTCCCTAAGCACAAATCCACTAACGGTGGAGAGAGTGGTTCTGGCGTAGAAGTAAGCACGGGGCATTAGCATTCAGGCTCCTAGACCTCTTTCTTTTCAACATCAAAAGGGCCCTCTCTTGCAGAAAGTGTTGAGATGATTTACTGCCTGGCTAATTCCTCATGTGTTGTGCTGTAAGCATCAGACCCTGGGCTGTGAGAAATGATGTCTTTCAGATGGGAAGTCAGGATGGTCATTAAAGCACCCATGCTCCTTTCCCCCCAGCGCAGGACGCCGGGTACATCTAATGACTCTGGCAGCGTTCCAAGCTGGGGAGCCATGTGCTACCTCGCTTAGACATGGCCCTGAAGCCTCAGCTGAGAAGCTGCTTTTGTTGCCCTCTATGTGTTGGCCCTTCGGAAAGCTGCCAGACAGTTGCTGTGTCACACGACAGATATGATCGATTTCAATAAGAATGTCATCAGGAACATTACGATGGGTTTAGATTTCATAATTTGGATTTACGGTTCAAACGGGCTGGTTTCAGCGGGGATCAGAACTGTAACGTTGCTATACTGCCGACCAGAATCGTCCTGTGGTGCAAGCTGAACTAGCTTGGAAATGGCTTTGTCAGTACGAATCTTGGTCTGATTTAATATGACATGAGTAAGTGTGACTGATGCTGTTTCCCTTTGGTACGGTGCTTTCAAGTTTAAAGGATGGTTAGAGTAGGTTCTTCCCTTGTTGGACAGCTGAGCAATTTGAGGCTCAAAATGTTCAAGAACACATGGTATGGAGGAGAGTCTAATTTCTTCCCCATTCCATTAACTCCCACTCAAATGTGGGTTCTGAGAGGGCTTGGAGCACGTCCGCCCCACCTCAGGCACCTGGAACCCCCTTGGGAACTAAGAGGCACTCAATAAATATTCTGAAGTAATGAGTACAAAAGGAGTTGAGTTTTAAACTCCTGCCTTTCACTAACCTAGGATTTTTCAACCTGGGCCATATTCTAGAAACCCATTTTGGGGTTCTTCCATCCTCTCAAATTAACATTCTAATTCTAGAAATGATTCTATAAAGAAAACAACCCGTGCAAACCCTGCACTGGCTGGGAATTAAATTCTGCCACTCCATCTCAGGGCTGCATTTGCATGTTTTTGTTTTTGGATGTAGTAAACCAAAAGGAAGGTCAAATTACACTTGGGTTTATTATTTAAACACAAGTGTGTCGAGGAGGAATGCCATATTCCCCTTGGAGACAGACATATTGAACGGATCGTGTTTTTATGTTGAACAGCATGAGCCACTTTATTAGCCGTAGGTGTAATGCTAAAAAGACAGTGAAGAATTTTTTTTTTTTTTATTCCCAGTTTCAGCAACAATTGAATCAGATGCCCATGGAATGCAGTTATCGGTAAAGCAGGAACGCCAACGCCACGGTCAAGCGAGCAAGGGGCCTTACAGCTGTACAAACTCATTCATTCAAGTTGGTGTTTGGAGACGGCTGATGTGCAGAGTTTGGATAAAATTTTGAATCTCAATAACCTCAGAGATGCAAACAGAGTCTTGAAGGAATAATTTTTGATATACTACATATATTGTAATACAACATAAAACATTGATAATGACAATGTGGAGGTTGAAACACAGAGATAAATTTACTTCAGAGCCATATTGGAGTCCGCATATTTGAGAACAATATTTGCTTAACCTTATCATTTTAGCAAAGTAAAATCACCCACCATATGGAAAATAATGGTTTATCACATAAATTTAATTTATGGATTTGCTTAGAGCATTTAGTTGAAAAGAAAGTATAAGCATGAAACTTTGTACTTAGATTTATTCCTTTTTTTATTTATTTAGAATTGTACTTTGATGGGGTGACACTGATCAATAAGAGTACATGGGTTTCAGGTGAACATTTTTATAGCATTTGAACTGCTGATTGTGGTGTGTGCCCATCACCCAAAGTCAAGTCACTTTCTGTCACTGTATATTTGTCCCTCTTTACTCCCCTCCCCCAACCCCTGTACTCAGATTTTTATTTGCATATATTTAACTAATATATAAAAATGATGGCTTAAGAAAATATTATGTCCTCTGAAAATTCTTCTCCTTAACAAATTCTAGTATGTGTATGTTATATACATATATTATATATGTATATTTATAGAGATAATTTTAAAATGAGCACTCCATATATATTATATACATGTTTTATATGTAATCTATTTTATTTAACTTATATAATACATTATATAGTTAATACATATAATGCTCATTCCTTTAATTTAGCTATAGCTATATAATTGCAAAATTTCCTGAATTTATCACCTCATTACTGTTGTTCACAAAGTACAAATGCACTTGTATATGTGCATTCAACAAATCGGTCTCAATGAAAGGAAATAATAGACTATCAAAAGAATAAAAAATAAATAAAAACTAAGATGCCAAATTAATATTTTTTTTCTTTTAAGTTTCTTGTGTTTCACTGGCAATATTTCAAATTTAAATAAAAGCATTAGAAGAAACTACTTTAATGCAGCATTACTATATTTAGACATGGTATTATTAAATATATGGCCCCATGCTTCATTTATGAAGAGATTTTTTTAATTGGCATATGACTGACATAGAATATCCTTTAGTTTCAGGTGCACATCAAAGTGATTTGATATTGATGATCAACACAACAATCTAGTCCTCATCTGTTAGTACCCAAAGTTATTACAATATTATTGGCTATATTTCCTATGCTGAATTTTACATCCCCAATGACTTATTTATGTTATAGCTGAAAGTTGGTAAAGGAATATTTTAAGAAATAATATGTATATTAAATATCAGACCCTGGCCAGTTAGCTCAGTGGTAGAGCACCAGCCCAGCATATGGATGCCCCAGGTTCAATTTCCCATCAGGGCACACAGGAGAAATGCCTATCTGCTTCTCCACCCCTCCCCCTCTCACTTCCCTCTCTCTCCTCTCTTTCTCTCTTCCCCTCCTGCAGCCATGGCTCGATTGGAGCAAGTTGGTCCCAGGCACTGAGGATGGCTCCATGGCCTCCCCTTAGGTGCTAAGAAGAGCTTGACTTCTAAGTAACGGAGCAACACCCTAGAGGGGCAGAGCATCGTTCCCTAGGCTAGATCCCGGTCAGGGTGCATGCAGGAGTCTGTCTCTGCCTTCCCTTTTCTCACTGAATATATATATATATATATATATATATATATATATATATATATATATATATATATATATATGGCATTTTTGGAACATTATTCAATTAAAATGTTTCAATAGGCACATAACAATGTTTTGAAGAAAACATTAAAAATTTGGTGAAAAATAGTAGATAATTATTGTAAATAATTCAAATAGAAAAATATAAAGAACATTGTTTTAAAGTTTGGAAAAGGTTAATTAGAAACTTTATAGATATAGATGTTGTTTTAAACTAAACTGTAAAATACATCAGTATTCTCCTCCCTATCCTGACGCTAAAAGTTGGTGAATGCAACCTACATATGCAAATATAGAATTTACTTTCTCTTGCATGCTTGCAGACAAAATTTAAGATTTCTTTATTTAAAAAAAAATGATGTTAAATTAAGATGTTTTTAGTTGAACATGAATCCCACCCCTAAAAGAGAAATAGCAGTAATCATTTAGAGAGCATGCTTTTGGCTTACATACATTTTTTCATCTTATATGCGTATACACTGTTATACATTTATACGATACATTTTCATGGTAAAGCCACTGTTCACTAGGGCCCACGTACGTGCAAACAGCAACTCAGGCAAGGGAGTCAATTTAATAAAGCCAATAACATCAGTTTGACTATTAGAAAAAACTAGCTTATGTGTAAAAAATACATAATTACACAATCGATATTATAATTAGATTTAGCAGTAATAAAACAATTATGGGAGAAAGGAATTAGCAATACATTTAAATAAAGGAACTATAACATCAGTTTTTTTCCCACTGGATCTAATGTATGTTGAGCAATTACGTTCTACTTTTAAAAACCTTAAATTTTAACAAAGCCAGTCAAAAGTAGAAAGGCGTTTTATGTTATTCATTTTAGGAGCTATAGTAAAATACATTATTTGATAGTATCTGTAAATTAATTGAGAAGCCTGCGAGGGGTATTCTTAATAAAGCTGGCCGATTTTTAATTCACGTTGACACCACAGAAGATACCAGCATAATGGCTATTGGTTCAGCATCGGGAGATAATCTGATAGCAGTCTTTGGCATTTGTTCAAGCATAGTAAAACCTCATTAATTCAGACTTCTTCATTTGAATTTCATGACAATTGAAACAAGGTGCGCTATTCTTTACTACCTAGGAAAAAATGTTTCCGATCGGGGGGAAAAAAGCATAATCCCAATACGATTAACATCTACAAGATTAAGATGACAACATAGAGTTGAACATAGAACAAAAAATTTTACAGGTCTTCTGCGCTATATACTTTTTCTGTTTGAGTTATTTACAATAACTACCTACAAGTTTTCACGAAATGGTCAAAATGGTCTTCAAAAAATTGTTTTGGGCTTGTTGAAACCTTTTAAGTGAACAGTGTTTCAAGAATGCTGTTAATTTTCAATATACATCTAATTTCTCAAAATGGCCTTTTATGTACAGAAAAGAAGGGCAGAAAGGGTATATTGATAATAAGGTCACGCTCAGTGAGAATGGTCATGCTAATTATCATCTGATATGCATCTTACACAGATTGAATTATTAAGATTTATTTAGCATGCATATCCTATTGCAGCATATGTGAGTACAAAAAAAAACATAGTTAACTCTTGGGAAAATTAAAGTTTTTGCGTATGAAACATATTCCAATTTCTCTGGATAAATGAGGTTGTGCCATCTAAGATGCTGTAATTTCTGACACTGGTATCACCCCCAAGAAAAGCTGCTCTGAGTCGTTTCTTGATTCAGGTAAACCTTAGGAACATTTAATCACTTTACAAGGTTTATTTTAACAATGAAACCCCTGTAAGAAATGCACGGTAGATCTTAAAAGGAATATACAAGCCTCATAAAAATTATAACTATTATGTTTTATCCTATGCCCTAAAGATGTCTTTGATTATCATCCCTGGAAAATGTTTGGTTCTTTCAATTAAAGCATGAACTGACCAAATTCTCATTTGGAGGAATAAACAATTGCCAAACAGACCCTTCCTATAAAACCAAGTAATTTTTTTTTTTTGTATTTTTCTGAAGCTGGAAACGGGGAGAGACAGTCAGACAGATTCCCGCATGCGCCCGACCAGGATCCACCCGGCACAGCCACCAGGGGCGAGCTCTGCCCACCAGGGGGCGATGCTCTGCCCCTCCAGGGTGTCGCTCTGTTGCGACCAGAGCCACTCTAGCACCTGGGGCAGAGGCCAAGGAGCCATCTCCAGCCCCAGGGCCATCTTTGCTCCAATGGAGCCTCAGCTGCGGGAGGGGAAGAGAGAGACAGAAAGGAAGGAGAGAGGGAGGGGTGGAGAAGCAGATGGGCGCTTCTCCTGTGTGCCCTGGCTGGGAATTGAACCCGGGACTTCTGCACGCCAGGCCGACGCTCTACCACTGAGCCAAACGGCCAGGGCTAAAACCAAGTAATTTAAAGCTTCAAAAATAGTCCTGCCTGACCTGTGGTGGCACAGTGGATAAAGCGTCGACCTGGAAATGCTGAGGTTGCCGGCTCAAAACCCTGGGCTTGCCTGGTCAAGGCACATATGGGAGTTGATGCTTCCAGCTCCTCCCCCTTCTCTTTCTCTGCCTCTCTCTCCTCTCTCTCCCTCTCTGTCTCTCTCTCTCCCTCTCTCTCTCCTCTCTAAAAATGAATAAATAAATAAATAATTTAAAAAAATAGTCCTATTGTCACTTTTAACTTCCAACGCTTGAGGGTTATTCTGGAGAAATCCGAAGATTGACATTCTTTATTTGATTTCATTCTTGTATCTGCTGAAAGTCTGATCACGTTTTCCTAAAACGGCACTGATCTGTATGGGAGAGCCGGTGATTGGGGGGGGGGAACCTCAAAAAAAGATCAATTTCAAAATAATCTGTAGAATATATGGTATAATCTCCTGAGTAACATGCAAACAAAATGTCCATGTAACAAGAAAAACAAGCATTTGCTATTTCAGGGAGTATCCTGGTAAATCACACAGAAAAGCAAGAGCATATGGTCCTAAGGCTATCACCTGTCTGGCTAAACTGTCTCTGAACTAGTGAGCAAGTGGCCAAAAGCCAGGACTTCTTATCCATTGAACAGGACATTAACAACTTCGTTTGGTGTGAGTATCGCATAAGGATTCATTAATTAGTGTTTGCAAAGCACACCAAGGATGAAAAGCTCTAAGCAGTAATGATAACCGATTCCACATTCTCCAGCAAGGCTTGCAGTGATTTCTGCATGAAAAGAAATGATAGAAATACGTTTCCGTATTACATCGACACGGCACTTAAAAGGCGACTCTTCGATGGATGAAACAGAATGCTAAATTGGGAACTGAGAGACAAGGGAGTTTGCAACGGTATTAAGAAGATGCACGGGACAATTAAATGATCGGCAAATGAAAGAGAGAAGCACACTCACAGTTCACATCTGTCCCTGGGCAAGCGAAGTTGGTTTGGTCAAATAATTTAAGACAACGAGATTTTTTTATGCCATTTGCCCCTAACGACTTAGGGTAATCAGAGCTGTGTCACCACATCAGACCATCCACACTGGCTTCATTTTTTAAAAAATGGTCTCCAGGGGAAACATTGACACTGTCTAGTTGTTACCAGACTGGTTTTTCCTTTGCAAAGTAACTAGTATTGGCTTTATTTTATTTGACATAATAAATGTTCAGTTCAAAGGCAAGAATTACAGATATGAGGCTCTATTTTTTTTTTATTCAAATTAGTTTTAGGTTTAAAAAAAAAAGTGGTTTCAGAATGTCAAGTATGAAAATACCCAATGATATCCTTAAATTCTTTCCAGAATTTCTTCAGAATGCAAGCAGACATCCCTTCTGAGCAGATCTGCAGAAGGGGGTGAGGTACTGACTATAACATTTCAGCCCTCACCTGGCTTTATTTATTTGTAACTCCAAAAGGAAGAGTTTTATATCCTTCTTTCTTTCTTTTTTTTAAGGTGAGAGGAGAGGAGATAGAGAGACAGACTCCTGCATGCGCCCCAACCGGGATCCACCTATCAACCTCATTTGGGGCTAATGCTTGAGTACTAAGCTATTTTTAGTGCCTGAGGCCGACACTCGGAACCACTGAGCCATCCTCAGCACCTGAAGCTACACTTGAACCAATCGAGCCACTTGGCTGAGGGTGGGGGGAAAAGATGAAAAGGGGGAGAAGAAGGAGGAGAAAAGCAAATGGTCACTTTTCCTGTGTGCACTGACCAGAGATCGAACCCAGAATGTCCATATGCCCCCCAAAGCTCTATCCACTGAGCCACCGGCCAGGGCCTGCTTTCTTTTTAACTGTACAAATATGTCTTAAAGTATAATGAGTTCAGTAAAAAACAAAAACAAACAAACAAAAAAAACAACAAAATATTTTCCTGACTTTGTAGAACATTTTTTCAATTACATGAAAAGTTCTCTTTTGCAATTGGATGCATCCATCCTACACACATACGTACACATATGATGGACCCCAGTGAATTTGGTAAGGAAGCAAGATATGTTCAAATTAACAATCATCACTTTAAAAAAAACTTTATTTATTGATTTAGTGAGAAAGGAAGGGAGAGTGACAAGAAAATCGATCTGTTCCTGTATGTGTCCTGACTGGGGATCGAACTGGCAACCTCTGTGCTTCAAGACAGGGCTCTAACCAACCAAGGTCTCCAGCCAGGGCAATACCCATCACTTTGAGAACAGATCTTGTTAGGGTGCCGTCAGAGCCCAGCTGGAGAAAGGATGGGGCCCAGGATGGCCAGAGCTATCCCTATAACATCCCTGAGTGCCCCACAGTGACCATGAAGAGTGATGACCACCAGCTTTTAAAAACACCAGGCAGCTGAAGTAAAAGGACCCACTTTCTAAAGAAACTGGAGGTTTAGACTAGACATCGACATATCCAGCTTACCTGGAATATGCCCCAAGCTTCATGAGGTTAGCAATTTTTTTTTTTTTAACTCTCAATCATTCTCCATTTTGATAACTATTTAAAAGAAATAAGGCTCTGGCTGGTTGGCTTAGTGGTGGAGCATTGGCTCCAGCATGTGGATGTCCCAGTTTTGATTCCCGGTCAGGGAAAAAAGGAGAAGCAACCGTCTGCTTCTCCACCCCTTCCACTCCCCCTTTTCTCCCCCCCCCCCCCCAGCCATGGCTCAATTGGTTCAAGTGCATCGGCCCCAGGTGCTGAGGATGGCTCCTTGGAGCCTCTGCCTCAGGTGCTAAAAATAACTGGGTTGTGAGTTGTGCATGGCCCCAGATGGGCAGAGCATTGGCCCTAGAGAGGGGTTGCCAGGTAGGTACTCTTGCCTCTGGTCAGAGTACATGAGGGAGTCTGTCTCTCTCTATCTCCCCTCCTCTTACTTAAAAAAGAAGAAAAAGAAAAAAGAGAAAAAGGAAATAAGTAAACCTATTCATATGATGAAGATTTGTGGAATTTACCTGACGGCGAATGAAGGGAAAGAAAAGAAACTAAAGCCAAAGAAGGTGTATGTCTGTGATGCACGCGGCAGTCTACAGCTTAGAAAACACTGAAGTAAAATGACATATATATATATATATATATATATATACATATATATATATCTCACCACATTGAGTGACAAAATGGTAGCTGTCATAATGCGCCAGTTAACATGTCCAATACGAGCGGATCGTTGAGTGTCCCCCCGGGGACAGGAGACAGAAACATGACAAAGAACAAAGAGCTCGGATCGATAATGCTTGGGGAAATAAGACAGAGAAGGTTATTTACTTGCATTGATCCGCTGCCGCCGTCGCGTAAACTTGGCCTGTTTTTCTTTTGTTAACCTTTAAGCCTGAGTGTACTCAGAGGCAACCAGGGAGCCAACTAACAGGTGTAGATTAAGGATCGAAGGAGGTCACCGTCCCTCTGTCACCACCAGGCACCCATGTAACAACATCCCTGAAGAAATTTAAACATCAATAGCCATAATAAGGGCAAATTTATCAAGCCCGGGCCGGCGCTAGCTGGGAGCCTGCCTGCGTCCAGCCGGTTTGCCCTTGCGAGAGCTCAATTGATTTGGACATTCTTTTACTCGAGTTGATTATCAATTGTGACATCGCAAATTTGTTACCTCCCAAGTGCAGAGCGTGGTGGTGGCTAGGCGTCTCTGAAGTGGAAACACCTGGGCTGAACTGGCCCCGTCACCAGCAGAGAGAGAGAGAGAGAGAGAGAGAGAAGAAGGGGACAGTCTCGCCGGCAGCAAGCAGCACGGGACACCAGAGCTGCCCTTTGGACGCAGCCCAGGCTGCGCCAGGACACGGAGGGGATGGGAAAGCAGCAGGGAGGCCGGCCTTCTCAGACCGGTGGCCAGGCGCAAAGCCGTGTTGAGGAGAGAGCAGGAAGAGTCTCATTCGGTGGTCCTCAACCTTCCTAACGCCGTGACCCCGCAATACAGTTCCTCATGTTGCGGTGACCCCACGCCAAAAAATAATTTTGGGTGGCTACTTCATAACTGTAATTTTGCTACAGTTATGATTCGGAGTGTAAATACCTGATATGCGTGATGTATTTTCCGATGGCTTTAGGTGACCCCGCCAGGGTCGCCACCCACAGGCTGAGAACCGCTGGTCTAATTGAAGGTCGGGTTTGGAAGCCGCACCCTGACTCAAGCTACTTCCCCTCTACCTGGACAGCCCTGAGCCGTCCAACCCCATCGAGCAAAACCAGACCTTCTCCAGACAAAGAAAGCTACTTCCTCTGAAGTCCACGTGCAAAGCTGGTTCTTCTCCCTCTCGCCACCCTGCCTGACTCATTCTTTCCCTTTCTCTTTTCTTCCTTCTTAGATAACAAATCCCTTGGAGATGAAGGTTGGTTTTATATATTTTTCACCTAGGTCCCCTACCACATCCTTGCAAACAGAAAGGACATTTAGAAAACCTTGTTGGAGAATGAGTGAAGAAATACATGAAGAAATGCACTAATGCAGATGGAGATAATCATTCCAGATTGGGTGATTAAGCAATTAATATCAGGACATTTCAAAGGCTACAGTGCCCACTAGCCAGTCTACACCCCAGACTTTAGATTTTGTTTTTGGAGCTATTTTCCTACACCTAAGGCCTCTCTCACTTGCCTGTCTCAGCTGCACCCGCAGGCCTCTCCTGGGGGTCATGGGGCTCCCACGATGGGGGTCATGGGGCTCCCACGACCGCCAGGACTGGTCACAATTAGCCATCCCGTCATTTACACTTTAGTGTAACTCAGGCCTATGGCCCTCAGGGGTGTGTGCATTTGTTAACAATGTGTTAAGAATTTTTGCCTCTGCATCCGTAAAGGATATTGGTATATGTGGTTTTGGTTCTGTGTGGTTTGGGGATCAGGGAGATCCCGGCTTAATTCAGCTGACTGCTTCTGTAAACGAAGCTTTCGGTAGTGAAGGAACGGAATGTCCTTCGAGGAAGCCGTGGACGCACGGTTCCTTTGGACTTATAGAGGAATTCCACATATCATAGCCTGTGTCCTAGGCTGTTTGGACCACTATCACAGAAATGCTAGAGACTTGGGGCCTTCTAAACCACAGAAATTTATTCCTTACAGTCCTGAGGCCGGAAGTCCACCGGTATCACCTGGTGGAAGGGGCTAGGGAGCGTTGTAGTATCTCTCATAACAGAGCTAATCCCACTGATGAGGGGCTCCACCCTTGTGACCTAATCATCACCCCAAAGGTCTCACTTCCTAATACATCAATCACACTGGGGGCTAGAATTCTAACATAAAAATTTTGCAAGAGACACAGCGTTCCGTTGTTGGCACCCTGCTGGTAGCCCCAGCAGCAGTGTGATACAGCAGAGCGGACAGTATTGCCTCTGCACCACTGTTAGGGAAATTGATGCTCCCAGAAGCTACTGATCAGTTCCAAGTCCCCCAGCTAGGAACTGGAGAGCGAGGACCGGAACCCACATCCTCTGTCTCTAAACCCGTACTCTCGGATAACCTTACTTTTTCATCTCTTATCCTCATTATACTATTTCAGGAAAAATAGAAATTATATGGAAAAACGACGTAGGACTTATTCTGGAAAAGAATAAGTGGAAGATGTGGGGAAGCAGATGTGCACGAAGAAAGAACAATTGCTCGTTTCTCTAACAGAAATAAGAGTAATAAGCATACTACAAAGTATACTTATTATACTTCTCACCTACCTTCCCGCGAGACCCAGAAGGCGGATGGAAACTGACCCAGGGCCCTATCCTGCCACGTCCAGAAAGGATAAGCAGTTCAACAGGTTTTAACCGGTCCAGCTTTACGACATATTGTCGACTGTTTCCTACAATGGTGGGAAACACCGTTGTGTCCCTGTGTAAAGCGACAGTGATCGGGATAAGCCCCGTAGCCAGTGGCCCTGTGCAAAGGCAGTTAGCAGCCCCGCCCTCGCCGCCCGCCCCCGCTTTGGGGACAGGGTCTGCGCCCGCCGCCCAGTCCTCATTAGGGCCCGCAGCAGCCTCGCTCTGTGATGTCTGGAAAAGCAGGCCTCACAGCTATGTGTCCTTTTCCCGAACACATTGTTTTTTCAGTCCCCTCTTTGCAGGCGTAGTATCCACACCAGGAAAACAAAATAAACGTCAAACACCCAAACACCTTCTAATGAGCACTAATTAGTGCCTGTGCTGATGAGATTTGCAGAAGGGCTGGTCTGGGAAGGGGGGCTTTGAGAACAGACCCCTTTTCCTGCTCACGGAGGTCCCGGAGGTGGCAGGCAGTGCTGGCACCTGGGGACAGCTTGCGTTCCAGCTCCCCAAGCACGCTGCCTCCTGCAGACAAAAGCTGCAGTGTCTTGGGCTGTTGTACTGGCGTTTGCTGAAGTGACCCCTCCCCCAGAGATGACAAGGAGCAGTGGTGTGATCCCTCTTTGTTAATGGGATTGCGAAAGGCAAGCAGGCAGACACGCTATAAAAATGCCCTTTGGCAGGATCTGGGGAGGACAGGAGACAGGGACACATTTCTGGGGAAGAATAAATGACACCCCCCGCCACAAACATACTCCAGAGTGGGGCCACCAATGTGACCATCTGTTTACATTTGTCACAAACTTCCTCCTAGCATTTGAGAGCTATGGCCTGAGCGAGGTGCTCAGGTGAAGCAGGACTCCTGACCCGCACATGTCACGCGACTAGAGTCACTTTCAAGGACTTCAATCAAACAACATCAGTCACGACATAGGATTTCGTCCATATACTGTAAAATATAAGCAGGAAAAACAGAGGTGTTATTAATATAACAATGAAAGAATGACTTAACGATGCAAGGAAGTTTCCTCAGAGGAAGAAAAGACGTTTAAGCCTTCGACATGAACAGGAAACAGAAAGCAGCCAAGCCGAGAACAGGGAAGGTAGTGAAGAGTATATTTACAGTCCTAGAAGTGAGTGTGAAAAGCAAAAAAAAACAAAAACAAAAAAAAGGCAATGTGGTTGGAGAGTCCAAAGTGGAGCTCATCAGACAAAGAACAAGAGTCCTGTCCCATGTGAAGCAAGGACCCACTGTCACACCTGAAGTAGTTGGATGACACGAGCTGATTATGTTTTAAAAAATTTACCATGGCCACTCCTTAGAGATTGGAGGTCAACGATAAACAGAATAGGGGATCAGAATAGGAGGCAATTGAAATACACAAAGAAGCCCTGGCCCGTTGGCTCAGCCAGTAGAGCATTGGCCCAGCGTGCGCAAGTCCCGGGTTTGATTCCTGGTCAGGGCACACAGGAGAAGTGCCCATCTGCTTCTCCACCCTTCCCCCTCTCCTTTCTCTCTCTCTCTCTCTCTTCCCCTCCCGCAGCCAAGGCTCCATTGGAACAAAGTTGGCCCAGGCGCTGAGGATGGCTCCAATCAAAATGGAGCAACACCCCAGAGGGGCAAAGCATTGCCCCCTGGTGGGCATGCTGGGTGGATACCAGTCGGGTGCACGCAGGGGTCTGACTGCCTCCCCGCTTCTAACTTCAGAAAAATACAAAAAAAAAAAGAAAAAAGAAAAAAGAAAAAGAAATATGCAAAGAAGGAGATTAGAGCTATGAGCACAAGATGTATATAACTATGTATTATATGTGCTGAATACAGATATATTAATGTGTGTGATTTTCCGTGGGCAGAAAATCAAAGGAAGTCAGGACATAGCTCAGAGCAAGTGAGGAAAATGTAAGAAAAGGAACTAACAGGAAGTGCTGATGGTACTCCTTCCTGTCTCCCCTCCACGAGGGGGTGGTCCCACCCTCTGTGAGGTATACAAGCTGGTGCAGCTGCTCTTGTCCAAAGTCTAGTCCACCTGGCTAGCAGGACAAGGGGCTTCCGACTTCTGTCATTTCAGAGTTCATTTGGGGAGAGCCGCTCATTGGCAGAAGCATGACAAGAGTGTGGAGCCACAGGATGGATTGTCTGCGTGGGCTTTGCCGGAGGCAACCAGAGAGAAAAGTGCAGGAGACGCCCACCTACGTCTCCCCTGAACCATCCTGCATCTGACTCACAGTCTCTTCTCGTGACTTTACTTACTGCCTTTGAAACAAACCCATTCCAAACTCCTCCCAAAAGAGTTCCCCAGAGTGCAGCAAGACAGACAACCCATGTCTCCCCCTTAGTTCTGACTTACACACAAGGTCTTTTCTAATCATATCATCATTAGCACGTGGTGGGATCTCCCAAAGCAAAAGCAATGACGGGCCATGGATGCACACGCCGGAATTGACTGAAATCTCAACCTTATTTGGTCCAACCCCACTGTTTGTAGGCAGGAGAGCCAGAATTCCAGCCCAACCAGCCTGTCTCTCAAGCACACTCCCCTAAAGACTGAGTTGTGCCATGAACTTGGGGGTTCCTCAGCCTTGGCGCTGTTGACGTTTTGGGCCAGACACTGTGTAGCGGGTCTGTATGTGCATTATAGGGTATGGAGCTGTGGTACTGCCCTCTGCCCTCTAGATTCCAGTAGCTGCCCTCCAAGACCTTTTGCCAAATATCTCCAGGCTGAGAGGTGGCAACATTGCCCCTGGACAGAACCAGCGGGAGAGGGTGCCCACCGGGGACCCAAGGCCAGCGTTCTAGTAAAAGCAATCCCAGTAATATCGATGCATTCTTCGATGACTCACCACGGCTGTACATGTCATAGTCAATGCAATAAAAGGAGAAAAAGACATAACACCCACAGATAGTTGTATTTGTAAATGTATTGGCAAGGAAAAGATTTCTTTCTGACAGCTTCTATATTGTCTTGGTAGAGTTTAAAGAGACATCAGCCTCTGTCGTCACGGAGGAGGACAGGCGAGGGGGAGGTGTGAGGAGGGAGAAGAGGAGGAGATGGTTCTTGGGACGAGCGGGAGGGCATGCTAACAAGACAGAACAGAGAATTATGGGTCAGATGAGCCCAGGTTGAGGCTGTTAGTCCTGAAGACTTCCTATTTCCATTTCTTAAAAGAATAGCAGAGATTTCTGCCAGTTTATTCGCAATGGCCCTGCCAACATCCTCTGAAGGGCTCTGAGTCCATCTCAGGGGTGTGCCCTTTTCATCCACTTACCTAGAGGCCAGCTGCTCTTTCTTCAGATTGCAGAGAAAAAGCCATTCAAGATTATCACCCCATTTGAGAAAACTCAATGCTGTTAAGCATATATGAATCAATCAAGTATTTATTTTGGAGGGTTTAGCAACATACACCGAAGGGCGCATGTCCCCGCCATAGACTCAACAATGTCTAGGAATTTTCCTTAACATCATAATCGCACAAGCACGGAAAGACCTTCCCAGGAGAGCTGCTATAATAGCAGAGAGTTAGAAACAGCCCAAAGGTCCTCTCTAAACGAATCCTTAAGTAAGTATTTGTACACATATACAACGGCCTCTGATGCCACATTAAAAAAAATAACATTCATGACATAGTATTAAATTTTAAAAACATGCAGATTATGAGTGAACAGGCATGGCATGAGCTCATTCATAAAATATTGTGAAAAGACTGTGAAGATGTGAATAGAGACATTTCGGGAAGACACTCTCGAAGGATCGCCTGTCCATATCTCGTAATGGGATTTGCATAATTTTTATGTTCCCCATGTTTTTGAATCATTTCACTTTCCTACATTGATTCCAATATATTCTGATGAAACAACCAAGTAGTTTCCAGAAGAGTCTGAATGACCGCATGACTGGTGCTGACAGTCAATACCAAAGTCCACGTGCTTCGCCACACGGGACACAGCACCCACTTGAACGGTCAGGTCCCACCGCTTTGAGAAGACTCAGTCCCCTTCAGACACGAGAGAGCCAACCCCTGCGGCTTGCACCTCTAAGCTAGAGCAACAACGCTGTCTGCAGGCATGCTGACCCTGAAATACGACCCTTCTCATGGAACTCTCTGCAGCCACATCAGCAAAACAAATAGTAACACTCAGCTCTGCAGCCCCATTCAGGACTTGTCAGGATGCACTTTTCTAGCCAGTGGACTCAGTGTGCTTGAGAGCAAGCTGCCTGCCCCAGCCAGGGGCGCCCCCCCTCCCGACCCACGCACTGGTACCGGCCGGTGGGCTATTGGCTCCTTTCCCAGCAGTCACTGCTTTCCAAGCACGACATTGGTCACGGCGGCAGTCAGAAAGATGGCACTCACCTGATGGGCGGGCAGAAGCGCCTTCCCCTGCCATATGCTGGGAGTTGTCAGGGGCTGCACACGCCAAGGCTGGTTACTCCCGGTGCCAGGAAACGGGCCTTTCTCCAAGCCGGCTAAAATAATAATACAAATAAAAATTTAAAAAGGACCAATTTTCACATATCAAATTTCGTGTTGAGGAGTTGTGTAACAAGCTCCGCCGAGCAGAGAATTACGGACGTTTTCCTGGCACGGACGCGCTAAACATGAAAGCAAAGCAGTTCTCGGGTGTGGGATGAGACCGGGCTTTAGAGAGATGTCCGACCTCCAGGGATATTATTAGGTCTAGCCCAGCCCCACGCAGAGCTGGAGTGGCTCGCCTAATCGGGGCAGCTTCATGGACGCTGCAAGGCCCACCAGGGTGGGAGGTTTGGTCCTCATCCTGAGAGCCATTCCGGGGGTGAAGGCGTTATCTGATGGGGAGGCCTGCTGGATCCCTACCTGCTCCCTTGGAGGACAGAACAGCATTAAGCCAATGTCCCCAATTGTCATATTTCAGCTGATTAGATGACTTGATAAGACAGATAAGAATTTTTAATGAAGTCGCACAGAATTGGGGACCGTTTGGGGCTGTCACTGCAGAAAGAAAGCCACCACTTGCAGCTGAACAGAAACTCTATGTGCCGGTCCTGGCTGGTATCTCAGGGGGTAGCGCATCAGCCTGGCATTAGAATGTTCCGAGTTCGATTCCTGGTCGGGGCACACAAGAGAAGCGACCATCTGCTCCCCACCACCACCACCCCACTCTCCCTTCAGTCCCTCTTCCCCTCCTGCAGCCAGCGGCTCGATTGGTTCAAGCAGGACCCCAGGCGCTGAGGACAGCTCTGTTGGAGTGCATTAACCTTGAACGCTAAAAATAGCACAATACTCAAGCATAAGTCCCAGATGGGGTTTCCAGGTGGATCCCGGTCAGGGCGCATGTGAGAGTCTGCCTCACTACTTTCCCTCCTCTCACCTAAAGAAATAAATAAAAAGCAAAGAAACCCTGTGTGCGAGTAAGGAGCCAAGCCGGGAACCTGGGCTCTGGGATTCTGAGCAGAGATCTCCAAGGGTCACAGAAAAGAGGAAGGGGTCGGAGTCCCATGAACAATGAGATGGAAGCACCAGCTAGGGCACAGTGTGGGGGCTCAGGCTAGCAGGACCCCCTGAGCTACGCTTGGAGATGCTGTCCAAACAGAGGGGAGGGGCTGGGAGAAATAGAAGGAACCTTGGATGCAAAGGGGCAAAGACAGGGGAACTCACATGCCTGAGCAGAAAGCTCCCAGGCCCGCCGGAACCCAAGGGAGATGCCCAGAGCGGACAGGCTCGGGCAGCTCCAGGATCAGCCAGGGTGCGAGTCAGGGGGCGCACCGTGGCCCTCTCGGGACACGCTGCAGGCAGGCGTTGCCGCTTAAACGTACCCGTCCACCCTGCAGGCTGGCGTGACAGCCAAACCCATTTCAACCCGAGCAAGCAGCCCCGTCCCTCCTCCTTCAGCCGCCTCAGGTCTCCGCCGGGGAGTTTTCAGTTTGCTGTTTCCACCTGGCCATGTTCACACGTGCCAACTTTGTGAGGGAGAGCGTGTGTGACTGTGTGGGAGGCTGTGTTGGTGCACGTGTAGCTTTTAAATGTACTGCTAATTGCAAGTTTATACTCTTAAGACATACTTTATTTTTTTCAATTATAGCTGACATTCAATATTATTTTATATGAGTTTTAGGCATACAACATAGTGGTTAGGCAATTATATAATTTATGAAGTAATTCTGCCAAAATAAACTAGTACCCATCTAGCACCATACATAGTTATTACAGTATTATTGACTATATTTTCTTTCTTTTTTTTTAAAGTGAGAGGAGGAAAGATAGAGAGACAGACTCCCACATGCACCCCTACCAGGATCCACTCCTCAAGCCCCTGGGGGAATTCTCTGCCTATCTGGGACCCTTGTTGGTTGCCTGGCAACCAAGCTATTTTTAGTACCAAAGGCAAGGCTCCAGGGAGCCATCCTCAGCGCTCAGGGGCCAACTCGCTCAAACCAATAGAGCTATGGCTGTGGGAGGGGAAGAAAGAGAGAGAGAGAGAAAGAGAGAGAAGGAGGAGGAGGGGGAAGGGTAGAGAAGCAGATGATCGCTTCTCCTGTGTGCCCTGACCAGGAGTTGAACTTGGGACATCCACATGCCGGGCTGGCACTCTACCACTGAGCCAGCTGGCCAGGGCCATATTATTAACTATATTTTCTATGCTGTACTTTACATCCTGCAACAATGTTGTAACTACCGATTTGTACTTCTTACAGCATACTTTGGCTGACTCATCCATGCTTGCATTGGCTATTTTTTTTTTTTTTATAAATGTTTTTTTTTTTTTAATTTTATTTATTTTATTTTTTACAGAGACAGAGAGTGAGTCAGAGAGAGGGATAGACAGGGATAGACAGAGAGGAGCGGAAAGAGATGAGAAGCATCAATCATTAGTTTTTCATTGCGCGTTGCAACACCTTAGTTGTTCATTGATTGCTTTCTCATATGTGCCTTGACCACGGGCCTTCAGCAGACCAAATAACCCCTTGCTGGAGCCAGCGACCTTGGGTTCAAGTTGGTGGGCTTTTTGCTCAAACCAGATGAGCTCACGCTCAAGCTGGCGACCTCCGGGTCTCAAACCTGGGTCCTCTGCATCCCAGTCCGATGCTCTATCCACTGCGCCACCGCCTGGTCAGGCTGCATTGGCTATTTAACCAGTGTCACAGGCAGGTTAAACTGGAGCCATCATCAAAGACAACGCTACAACCACAGCCCTAACCTTTTGTGGGAAATGAGAAGCAAGCCAACGCCTTCTCTCTTATTCTGGGAAGCTACAACTTAATAATTCTACTAACCTAGTTTTGAAATATGTCTTCAACTCAGAAGTCATCAAGGGGGTAGAAGCCCACAGACAGGACTCTCTGCCCTATCCCACCTGGAGTCAGACCGCTGGACTTCTTCTGATCCTGGCTACTTGTGGACTGGCTGTCTGTGTCTCCAGTTTTCTCACTCAGACAAGGTGAGAAACAGCAGAGCCCGTCTCACATAGGTCAAGTGCTTAGAAGAGCATTGCTTATCATTTGACTACACGTTTTCCCATCTAATTTGTAGCAAAAGGCATTGAAACAAAATTGAAAGACAAAGACGTTAACAAAACAGTGGTGTTTATATGTCTGTTCGCATTTTTTATTCATTTTCTTATTGATTTGCAAGAACCAATAAGTCTCAAAAGAATGTTTAAGAGTCAAAAAAAAATCAACAAAATGGCACAAAACATATTTAAATTTTTTTTTTTTAAAACACACTGAAAACATAATCAGAAATTTTCTCTCTGATGTTGGTTAAAAAAAGTTGATAATTTCATGGCTGACTAGTGGATTAGGAAACAGGTTGCTTTCAACAGGTCGATAGCAATAAAAGTCACTGCGACTTTTTGAAGGGCCACCTAGGAATGTCTTTCAAATTTTAATCTATGGAAATTTACATGCCCAGAATTCTAAAAGCTGAGGATGAAAAATATTTGTGCAAATCCACACAAAAAAATAAATGTTTGTATTGATGGCAGAATTGTTTGCAATAGCAAAAGAAGTGGAAAATATTCTAAATGTCTACCAATAGAGAATTATTTAATAAATCATGATACAATGTCACAATAAATAGCCACTAAAGGATAGATTTATACAGATAAACAGAAAATGCAAGTTGCAAAGCGGTTGTATTAAACTTTTATTTTTGAGCATGCCAAGTTTATTTGTGTTTAGTTCAAGTAGGAGTGGAATATGTCTACGTGTGTGTTTTTGTCGGTGTTCAGAAGGGTCAGAGAAGTCAACTCACCCAAGCTGAAGTTCCCCAGAAATTTTGTGGTTCATAAACGACGGGTAACTGAGCTATTTGTCAAAAAGGCACCAGCAAATGGTGGAAAAAAACCATGGGTTCTAGCATCCTGCAGAGCGGTGTTCAAAATTCAGCTTTGCACCTGCCTGGCTACATGAGATTTTGACTTTACACACCTCAATCTTCTTCTCCAGTTCTTCTAATTTTTTGCAGATTGGTCATAGGAATTACACTAAATTTTATAAATCATATATTGTACAGTGTATTCTTAATAAATGTCATTGCCATCTTTCATGTAACAAGATACACATTTACCCTAAAATATATGAGAGCAGAAATAAGAGATGATTTTTTTTTTTGCTTTTGGCCAGAATAACAACTCATTATAGGTAATGTCAGCATATAATATGTTAATAAGAAGCTTTAATTGCCAATCTCCTTGATTAATAATTTAAGAAAAGGGGAGAACTATTATGCAATAGAAATGGCTAATGGAACAAATTTTTCAAAACTTTGAGTTTGTTGAGGGGAAGACAATTAGCTATGTGGTGGTAGTTACCAAAAAATTCACTCAACAGGATGTATTATGGGCCCCTCTTAGTCTCTGGAGATGTTCTTGTTACAGATTTGCTCAGCAAGGGAGAAAGCCCTATTAAATTGAGGGCAAACTCACCCATTTTTAGTTTTGAATCTGAAAACACACTGATAAACGCATTTTCTTTTTCCTTTTGGGAAATGTGGTGTAGGATGTTAGCAATCCAGGCCAGAGGAACCCTTTGATGCTCTCTTGAGGCAGAAATTTAATAATGAGAAAAATCTATTTTGTATTATTCAGCAAATTATTTTTTAAATAAAAAGGAAACTTCTTCCCACTAGTCCCCTCATCCTCTTCTGCCCACCTAACATGCCATTGTCTATATTCTTAGTTACTCACACATACACACCACCAAAAACGCTTTTTGATTTATAAGTAAATGGACAATTCTGCAAAAGTGCAGGGAACGTTTCTTGGTAAAAATGAGTCTGAGGTCAGTTTTCGGGGTCCTTGGGTTTTTATATGCAATCTAGCCGCGTTTCCTCTCTCTGCTTTGCTTGTTTAACTTACAAGAATCTTGGGCAAAATTTGCTGGTGTTGGCAGTTTTAAGGTATGGATTCGTGTAGGCTATTTACAAGACGCCAAGGGATGTCAAATCCGGAACATGTGATTTTTATCCTATGGTCCTTCTTTTTTTTTTTTTTCTTTTTTTCTGAAGCTGGAAATGGGGAGAGACAGTCAGACAGACTCCCGCATGCGCCCGACCGGGATCCACCCGGCACGCCCACCAGGGGCGACGCTCTGCCCACCAGGGGGCGATGCTCTGCCCATCCTGGGCGTCGCCATGTTGCGACCAGAGCCACTCTAGCGCCTGGGGCAGAGGCCACAGAGCCATCCCCAGCGCCCGGGCCATCTTTGCTCCAATGGAGCCTTGGCTGCGGGAGGGGAAGAGAGAGACAGAGAGGAAAGCGCGGCGGAGGGGTGGAGAAGCAAATGGGCGCTTCTCCTGTGTGCCCTGGCCGGGAATCGAACCCGGGTCCTCCGCACGCTAGGCCGACGCTCTACCGCTGAGCCAACCGGCCAGGGCCCATGGTCCTTCTTTGACAGCAGAAATACTCTGCAGATTATCAGATCCATTTGCTGATATTTAACATCTTTTTCTTTTTTTTTTTTTTTTTTTATCCGCTATGGGTTTTGGCTGTGATGAATTTTAATGTTTCTTCATGCTGAAACTGACAAAAAAATTCTTTAAACATTTAAAGAAAGGAAATGAGAGCTTTACATTTTAATGCAAAGAAAGGCCTTTTCATTTACTTTAAAAAAAATTCACAATTACTTTCCTGCCAAAGAAAGTCAGATTTTTTTTTTTAATTTATTTTCAAAAAGAGCACTTTAGGCCCTGGCCAGTTGGCCCAGTGGTACAGTATCAGCCTGGTTTGTAGAAGTCCCAGGTTCGATTCCCAGTTAGGGCACACAGGAGGAAGTGACCGTCTGCTTCTCTCCCCTCCCCCTCTCTCTTTCCCTCCCGCAGCCATGGCTCTATTGATTCAAGCTTGTAGGCCCTGTTTAGACTCTGCCTCAGGCACTAAAAATAGCTCAGTTGTGAGCATGACCCCAGATGGGCAGAACATCAGCCCAGACAGGGGTTGTTGAGTGGATCCCAGTTGGCGTACATGTGGGGAGTCTGTCTCTCTATCTCCCTGCCTCTCTCTTGGAAAAAAGAAGAAAAAGGAAAAAAGAAAAAGAGCATTTTATGGACATTCCACACACTAAGCAGAGGTACTGAAGATATGGTTATGGCTAATCTGAATGTGTCAATACCTGTGTTGCTCAAGCTATCGCAGTGATGCGATGGGTTCATTCAGGATTCTCTCGTCCCATAAAATGTTAATATTATCTTCAAACTAAAACTGTTATTAAGTAGGTTTCATTTTGAGAGAATATGAAGACTCATCATATTTGAGTACAGGTGAAAGGAAAGGGAGGGGTCTATTTCTTCCATAGTTGTTTTCATGCCGTTCAGCTGTGGATTTCCTCTCTTTGGCTTATTTGTTAAGAGGAGTCATGCCTCTCATATTTCTTTTCCCAATCCATTCTAGTCCGGTTGGGGAGAAAACGTTTTTTACCCTACCCTTCTAGGTTCTTTCGGTCTAATAATTAAATCATCATTAAGATAGATTCACAAGAGGCCCTGGCCAGTTGGCTCAGCGGTAGAGCGTCGGCCTGACGTGCGGGGGACCCGGGTTCGATTCTCGGCCAGGGCACATAGGAGAAGCGCCCATTTGCTTCTCCACCCCTCCCCCTCTCCTTCCTCTCTGTCTCTCTCTTCCCCTCCTGCAGCCAAGGCTCCATTGGAGCAAAGATGGCCTGGGCGCTGGGGATGGCTCCTTGGCCTCTGCCCCAGGCGCTAGAGTGGCTCTGGTCGCGGCAGAGCGACGCCCCGGAGGGGCAGAGCATCACCCCCTGGTGGGCAGAGCGTTGCCCCTGGTGGGCGTGCTGGGTGGATCCCGGTCGGGCGCATGCAGGAGTCTGTCTGACTGTCTCTCCCCGTTTCCAGCTTCAGAAGGGTACAAAAAAAAAAAAAAAAAGATTCACAAGAGAAAATGAGTGAATTTAATTACCTAAGTACATATGAGAGGCCTACATACACTAGCGACTCAGAGACAGAAAGGTAAAATGAGGCACACCAACAATCTGAGCTAAGGAATGACATAGGGGCTTGCTTCTCTCCCATTATCACTGTTTCTTCTCTCTTTCATTTGCACCCTCTTGCTTGTTTTCCTATCTTCCTTCAGTGACCTGTATTAAATGATCATTTGAATTTATTCTTCCTTGCAATGCATTATTCATTTATGAAAAAAAAATTCTTTTTCTTTTAAGTCTTTCCTGAGTAAAATCAACTTTCTTTTCATTTCTTCCTAGGAATTTTTTTGGGGGGTCCATTTCTAGTTTTGCTTTTCAATTTTCAAGCTCAAGTTGGCTTTCCTGTTTATTGCTTATTTGAATATATTTTATTGTTTGAAATATCGTGTCTTCTGTTTCATTGTTTATCAGATGGAATGCTCCTCGTTTTACGCCTATACTTAGTTTCCTGACTTTCTCCAATACTTGATAAAAAATTTGACTATTTTCTTCATTTTATAGTATTGTGGTTTTATACATGATTTCTAGTTCAATGTAATCTTCAACTATTAAGACGGCAGTCCAGAGGTTTTGGCTATTTTTTTATTATTATTTGTTTGCTTGCTAATTTGTTTTGCAGGGGTGAGGCTAGGGGTTGTAAGCATCTCAATTCAAGTTCTCTTTTGACTCTGAGAACCCTACATTTCTCACCTTTTCACTGTGCTTTGTTCACTACCCATTGCCAAATAGCGATTCTCTCTCTCTCTCTCTGTTTTGTGTGTGTCTTTTTTCTCATACCTGTCCCTTTAAGTTATGCCTGCCCTGTTAAACTCAGCCTGCCTCTTCAATCTGCACATCCATTGAAAGCCCTTTGACAGTTCATGCTTTGATCCGCTTGGATACATTTTAGACTTAGGGTAGACTTGCTTTTTCATAGCAGTCCTCTTCACTAACTGTTGTATTTTTTTTCTCCATTTCTCCCCAGATTTTCTTGATACCCTGAAAATCTGTGGAGCCTTCTCTTGTGGACCTTCATTTGGGATGAGGTCTTGGTCAGAGTATGAAAGACCTTAAGCTGGAATTTGTTGAATTTTTTTTTTTTAAATCACAGTGATTTTGAAGGTTTGGCATCACCTTTCTTCAAATTATGCTGAGCATGTAATTTCTATGTAGATCTTCTTTTCTTTTCTTTTTTTTTTTTTTTTAAGTGAGAGTAGGAGAGATACAGAGACAGAATCCCATATGTGCCCCCCCCAAGATCCATCCAACAAGCCCATTAGGGGGCGATGCTCTATCTGGGGCATTGCTCCACTGCTCAGCAACCAAGCTCTTCTTAGTGCCTGAGGCAAGGCCATGGAGCCTTCCTCAGCACCTGGAGCCAACTCACTGCAATTGAGCCATGGCTGTAGGAGGGCGAGAGAGAGAGAGAGAGAGAGAGAGAGAGAAAGAGAGAGAGAGAGAAGTGAGATGGGGATTGGTGGAGAAACAGATGGCTGCCTCTCCTGTGTGCCCTGACCCGAAATTGAACCCAAAACATCCACATGCCAGGCCAACACTCTACTACTGAGCCAACTGGCCAGGGTTAGATCTTATCTCCCTTCTGTTGTTCTGTACTGTTCTCTCCAGTATCAAGGATGCAGGAAGCTGGGCTGCTAACATTGTTTTCGGCTGCCCATGGCTCTGACTTTCTTTGATTTCAGTTAAATTTCTATCATTTCACTACTTGGCTCCTGCCCTTATATCATGGTTCTAATGATATTTTTGTCACAGTTATGCCTTTTGTGACCTTTTGGGTGGAAGAAATTAATAATTAAAAAGAAAAGAGACTGGCTAGAGAAATAAAATGTTGCCCTCTGTTGATTTCCTTTTGAGTGAGACCATTCCCTTTCACGCTATCAACATATTCTTCTATGACATTTTTTACCAAGAGCTTTTTAAAAAGAATAAATATATTTTAGCTCTTTTGATCATCACATTACCACTGTGAAGTATTTACTATCTCTGCTCCACAGATGAAAAACCCTGATATTTAGAAAGGCTAAGTGTTTTGCCCAGGGTCACACAGTTAGTGTCAAAGCCAGGAATTCAATGTCACTTCTATGGCAAGTTTTGAGAAAAAAAAAAAATTAGAAACATCTAAAAATAAACACGCCATATGTGTAGAAACATTTCTAAGCCATTGTGGTCTTTGAGCATCTTTACAGAGTTTCATTAATTAGCGAATAAGTATTATTAAGACTTGACTCAGTAGCAATATTGGCTGTAGTAGACTCGTATCTCTCTAGTTCATTTTAATTCAGGGAATTCTTTTTGGTAAAAAGAATAATAATAATAAATGGGGCAATTCAGCTTGAGACTGTTTTTTTTTTTTTGTTTTTTTTTTTTTTTTTTTTTTTTTTTTAGAGTACATAACATGAGATAAAATGTTTAATCCCATACAGACAATCCAAGGCTGACAAGTGGTTTAGTGTCTGCTCTGACTACTCGGAGACCATTTCCGGTCTAGGGATGGGGGGGAAGTATCCTTCTCCGCTTAACTCCAGCCCTGAACACCATCTGAACTAATAGAGTTGTTCAGATCAACGTTTAGTACAGAATGACTTGATTGAAAAGTTTTTTTTGTCAACTTGAAGCAGTTGAATTTCGGAGATGAAGAAAATTAGCCAATCACTTCTCACTTGCCAAGTGCTCGCTGCTTTAAACGTAATTGTAATTGCTGAGCACAACTCTTCAGGACACGATTCAGTGGTCAACTCCCCTCTGCAGCTAAATATTTCCCCTTCCTTCCCTGCCTTCATGCATTAACGATTCGTTGTCTTAACGCTTAAGCAACTCTTCTCTAAAGCTAATGACTGGTTTACCTGGGAGGGAAAAAACAATGCAACACAATTCAGATAATTCCATCATCGATGTCCACGGAATAGTGCATAGGGTGCTTCCTTAGCAAAATGACACCAAATTCCTCATCAGCTGTGTCTGAAGACTGACCCTACAGCAGAAACCCAATCAGTTAGTGCTCTTATCCGATCACCTTTCTTTTTTCTTTTCTTTTCTTCTCTTTCTTTCTTTCTTTCTTTCTTTCTTCCTCCCTTTCTCTTTCTTTCTCTCTCTCTCTCTCTCTCATTCTTTCTTTCTCTCTTTCTTTCTATCTCTCTCTCCCCCTTTCATTTTTCTGTAAGTATCCCAAAGAAAGAGTGAGAGGGAATCCGTAGAACAGTTTGTTAAGAACGTAAGTGCTAGCCAACAGCTCAAGGTAATACATGAATATTGTCTTCTCATAGCAATTCTAATTTTCCTCCTTTAGAATCGATTGTCTGCTCAAGATCTATGAGGGCAAAGGTCGTCAAAGGATCACAATTTTTGGGTTTGCCTCCCCCTTCTACTTCCAAACATGATATGAAATGTCTTGAAATATGTGAAGAAGCTGATACAGCTATGGTGTCAGTGTAAAACACAGGCCCTGGCTGGTTGGCTTAGTGGATAAATCATTGGCCCAGTATGCAGATGCCCTGGGTTCAATCCCCAGTCAGGGCACCCATAAGAAGCAACTATCTGCTTCTTTTCCCCTCCCTTTCCCCCTTCTCTCCCTCTTCTCCTCCCGCAGCCAGTAGCTCAATTGCTTTGAGTGTTGGCCCTGGGTGCTAAGGATAGCTTGGTTGGTCCAAGCACATCAGCCTCAGGAGCTAAAAATAGCTTGGTTGATTCAAGTATCGACCCCAGATAGGGGATGCTGGGTAAATACCAGTTGGGACATATGTGGAAGTCTGTCTCACTATACCCCTATAAAAACAAATAAACAAACAAACAAATAATAGGCT
Source organism: Saccopteryx bilineata (assembly GCF_036850765.1). NCBI lineage: Eukaryota > Metazoa > Chordata > Mammalia > Chiroptera > Emballonuridae > Saccopteryx > Saccopteryx bilineata. The sequence goes on from NC_089496.1 coordinate 65,071,504, forward strand.
TAGGCATACCAACTGACATACATATTGTCTTCTTTCTTACAAAGGGTTCTATCCGAAGAAAAAACGATGCAATGGAAAATCCTCTCATGTGACACTTGATAATAATAATAATAATAAAACATTCCAGGAGGCACCAGTGCATGCATGGGAACTGGATATGCACACACACGGACGTGTGTGTGTCTAGGAACCATGACCAGCATTTGGAACATTCTCCCTCAGGCAAAGCAAGGACCTGTAAGTAGTACTATTTTTCCTATCAGCCTTGGAGAGTACAGAGGCAGCCCTGTGTGTTATTAATGGATAAAATCTGAACAGCAGCCAACCCCAAGGTGAACCCTATGCATTTAAAACATTTCATCAGACAGCTAAGTATTTTTTTTTTTTTTAGCTGTGGATATCTCTCTAGCCGCCACTCAATAGATCCAGATAGAAGGGAGCAATAGCTGGGCTCACTAATGTGCAAATTGATAGTATGAGCTCTCCACCGAAATATAAACAGCCCTGTGTTTCTTAAGTGTCAATATCACAGGCTGGGCTGGTGTGAGGGAGGGTGACAGATTAACCCTAGAATTATCCCGCAAAGGAAAATGGGAAATGTAACATCTTTGCCCAATCAGGGTGCAGCCTGGGCTCATATGTAGGGTGTTAGGATGCTCTGCGGAATCCTCACAGATAGACTTATGATATTTATAAACAGTTACGACTTTTATAGTTTGTTAAGGTCAAGGAGGAAGGGGGTGGTTTGTAAAGTCACAGAACGAATGCAAAAGCTGCTTGCTTTATTATTTGCTGTTTATTCTCTACTTAATTCCTAAAATGATTTGAGGTCTGTGCTGGTTATTTGCCATTTACTATTCACCCCGGATTCATTGCTGCTGCAACAGGGAAGTCGACGCCTATGGATTTGGCATAACCCTAGCTGCCTGGACAACTGGCTTCTGGCTGGGCTTGACCCAGGGGAGAGAGGACTGGAGGTCAAGAGGAGACTGAGGCCCTGGCTGGTTGGCTCAGTGGTACAGTGTCAGCCTGGCGTGTAGGATTCCCAGGTTCGATTCCCGGCCAGGGCACACAGGAGAAGTGCCTGTCTGCTTCTCCACCCCTCCCCTTCTCCTTCCTCTCTGTCTCTCTCTTCCCCTCCCGCAGCCAAGGCTCCATTGGAGCAAAGATGGCCCGGGCACTGAGGATGGCTCTGTGGCCTCTGCCTCAGGCGCTAGAATGGCTCTGATTGCAACAGAGCGACGCCCCAGAGGGGCAGAGCATCGCCCCCTGGTGGGCATGCCAGGTGGATCCCGGTCGGGCACATGCAGGAGTCTGTCTGACTGCCTCCCTGTTTCCAGCTTCAGAAAAATGAAAAAAAAAAAGAGGAGACTGAGGTTGTGGTATTCGTTCCCGGCTTCCTTCCTGCTATGGACCACATCCTTGGCACCAGCTGTGTCCCTCCTAAAACACAGCTCCCAGAGAGGGTGCACGTCCTTAGACCCAGTACTCCCTGTGCTCTGCTGCCAGTATTCCCTCTCACTTCCCTTTAGGTATGGAGGTGCCAAAGGCTGATAATGCCTCTGTCTGTCACTACATTCCTGGCCACAACTCAGCACACAGTCCCTTCACTAGAGTTTCCTACACTGTGCGTCTGAGATCCCACTTTCTGCTATTTCTAATATTAAGTGGGTTAATGTTTGTAAAATGCTTACAACAGTTCCAGATGCATAACAATTATTCTATATGTATGTCAGATCAATAAAAATGACCTCATATCAGCACAATTCAACTTCTTAATTTCTGGTTGCTACACTGGAGAGCAACAGAATTGTAGGAAAACACCTCTCTAATTTTCTACCTTAAGTGGTATTTTAAAAAGAAGTAATAGGCAGGCCAACATGGAGTCCCTCTTGCTAAGCCGCTTAACCAACCCAAAACTTAATAACAAACCTAGGCGCCGTTTCACTTGGCCCGGGAGTGAAATTTTAAATCAACTGGTCTGGAATTTTCTAATCAACAGCAGGGAGGCAACCTGCCTGACTGGAATCCTGCCTTCCCCTGGGGGAGCGGCCCTGGCTTGAGATAACCCACTCTTTTAAATTCTTAGTTCCACCCCTTTCTGCCTATTAACACCTGCCATGTATACAGCTCACCCAACTCGGGGCACACTTCTGCTGGCCAGGTAGGATGTTGCCCAACCCGGGAAACATTTCCTAAAGCCAGGAAGATCTTCACAAAATTCAATCAAAATGACCACATATAATCATACAACGACCATCGGAGGAATAGGGTACCATGACTGTCGGGGTGTGGTCATGAGCCCACCCCCGGCATACAAGTGTGTGCAGTCAGGGGGTTAGCAGTCAGAGGACAGGCGTCACCCCGGAACACTGCGGCGGGGCCTCAGGGATGCTCCCTCTCCGTGACAATGCGGTGAACTTTTAACCTCCGAGTTGCAGACTGGTTAGAATTCTGCATTTTCTTGTTGCAAAGGTAGCAGCGGGAGAGTATCAGCCCCTTTCTAACGCCAGAGAGCAGGCGTGCACACAGAAAATGCTTCTACGACAAGGCCTAGCTACTTCTAACCTGGCGAGGAGGAAAAGGAGGGAAGGACGCACTTAGAAGAACAAGGAGCATCACCTCTCACCGCCGCAGCCACGCTGTGCGGCCCACTGATGACGGCAGAGGCCATGGCGGTGGGTTTGTCCAGCCCGCCTGTGTTACCCCGAGTAACCAGATCCGCCTTGGTTGATGGGGGCAACAGGGAGCAGTGATTCGGTGGGTTAGAGGGTGAAACAGCAACAGCCTAGCAGAGAACACATCCCTTTATCCCAGACCACCACGGGGCCCTTCTTTGAACTGGATCCAGTTGGATTTCCTACTGAACTTGGCCGAGCTGTCAGGGACCGCTCTGCCCATACACAAGACAACCACCAACACGCCTAGGGAGCGCTGCTAGAAGCAAACCCTGCTTGCATCTCCCACATAAACCGTTCACCTAAATTCCAACTGCTCCACTAGGATCAAGTTCCGTTACAAATGTGTCTACACACATGGTCCTGGGAACGTCTCCCCAGGGTTCTGCAGGGAGACCTCTGTTTGCCTTTTAGGAAAACCCCATCAAGCGGGAGCTCGCCATCACCCCCAATTTGTTACCTCTTTCCCACCTCTACCTCTTCCTACGTCTGAGCTGCTCGGTCCAGAACACAGCTTCGGGGGCTGCAGCCGACTGTGTCGGAACTCAGCAGCCTGCAGAAACTGAAAGGCGCAGTTCTGCTGAAGAGACTGGAGCTGGCGACCGGGCACCCTGTCCTCTGGGGGGTGCTCTCACTCGGGTCAGTGGCAGGTGTGCTTCTTCAGGTTCCAGTTTCTAGTCAGTAACTTTTAGCTTTCATACACACACATACGCGTGTGCACAGACGCGCGCACACATACAAACACACATACGCGTGTGCGCAGGCGCGCGCACACATACAAACACACATACGCGTGCGCACAGGCGCGCGCGCTCTCCAATCCCACACATCTCTGCCAAGGCAAACATTACTTCTACTCTAAACTCATAAGGAAAAGAAAAAAAAAAGAAATATTTTCCTAAGTGCAAGGAAAGAAGTAATTTGTAAGGTAGACTCTTGTAATGGAGTTTAAGTTGAGCTCCTTTGGAATCCAACGCAAATAAGAATAAGACACACGGCTAAGACATTTCCTACATTTTTTGAGCGAGGGAGGTATATGTTAATGAGAGGTTTTGAATTCTGAAATACAATATGGTCGTGACTTTTTAAACACAGAGAAACGGGATTAATAATGAACAGTAATAATACCAGGCCCATCTCAGATCCATGCCCTACCCTATAGATACAACTACTACTGACAGTTTATTTTTATGTTTTTAAGAATAGGTATATAAAAATTCTTTTCTAAATTTGTAATAACTATACAGTTTAAATGACTTTTTTTTGGCTTTATTTAGTGTTGTAAAATAAATATAACAAAATTTACCTCCCTTTAGGTACATTATATTTAACGGTATAGTTCTGTGGTACTTAGTACACACACAATATTACACAACCATCACTTCATGACTGTGTCAAAGGTCATGTGTATTTTTAATTTTCATAGATATTTCCAAGTTCTTGCCAAAATTCCCTACAGTATACACCCTTCTAAGAGTCAAGGGCTTTTCCCTCACACATCCATTAACAATAAGCACAATAAATACTTTGAAAATGTTAACAATCTTATGAGAAAAACACTATATAATTTTATTTTATTTTGCATTTGTTGGAAATGAGGAAGGCTGGCATTTTTCTCTTTATTTAGCCATTTCCTGAAAGACTGGCTTCTTGAATCTTTTGCTCAGTTTTATATTTGATTTTTTTTTTTTTTTTTTTTTTTTGCTTTCTACACTGGTGTTTAGAAACTCTTTGTAAATTGATGAAATTAGTCTTCCATCTGTCATAACTTCTCCAGTTTGTTATTTGTATTTTTACCTTATTTGTGGTATTTTGCCATCAAAACTTTCAAAATTTTATGTGCTTGGATTTATTTATCTTTTCCTATTTGGCTCATGTGTCATGCTTTTTAAGAGGACTTGATTTTAAGGAGAAATACATTTCCTCCCACTCATCTGAAAAGATGGTTTTATGAAATCCTAAATTCCCATATGCAATTAGGATCTATTTCTGGCCTCTCTAGTCCATTCTTTTGATCTTTATATTCTTTAATTGTTTTAATTATTGTGCCTACATAATTGTATTGTACTATTGTACCCATATACCTGTATCACACCAGTATAATATATAATAATTGTACCTGCATAAAATATTATATGCTTAGTTTAGTCAAGGCTCAGACTAGTCTCTTTAAAAATATCTCAATAATTCTCAAATCATTACAAAAATAACCAGACAGAAAATATAATGGGGCCCTGACTGGTTGGCACAGTGGTAGAGCATCAGCCCAGTGTATAGGCATCCTGGGTTTGATTCCTGGCACATCAGGGCACACAGGAGAAGTACCCATCTGTTTTTCCACCCCTCCACAACTCTGTTCTCTCTCTCTCTCTGTCTCTTCCCCACCCACAGCCATGGCTTGGTTGGAGCAAGTTGACCCCTGGTACTGAGGATAGCTCCATGGCCTCAACTCAAAAGCTAAAAATTAGCTCAGTTGCCAAGCAACAGAGCAACATCACCAGATGGGCAAAGCATCACCATGTACGGGTCTTACCAGGTGGATCTTGGTTGGGTCAATCTGGGAGTCTTGTCTCTCTACATCTCCACTCCTCACTTAAGAAAAATAAAAAAAAATACAGTGGAAGTAACTGTAAAATAACAACAATTTTATATATATATACTCCCAATTAGATTCATATATCAATATGTAAATTTACACACACACATACACAGCAAGCTCTACACCTCTTGAGGACCACAAAAGAAAATATAAATGAGACATAACAGTTTATCCACGACTAAGGAAGACAATATTGTACATTTGCCAAATCTCCCTACACTATTAAATAATTGCAATTTAATACCAATCAAAATACCAACAGGAGTTTTCTTTTCAATTTAACAAAACGCCACTAAAATTCATTTTCAAAAAACTGTATGCCTCTTATTAATCGGTCCCTCAGCAACACCAATAACTGGCTAGAGCTTTTGAATTAAGGACCTAATTAACTTCTTAAAGAAGGTCCTTTGTGTGTCCTAGTTTCTGGTGGCGTGTGGTTTTTTTCCCTCCACTTACGGAGAAACATAGATATTATATCTTTACACATATATTTTATGTTGACCAGCTGCTAAGAAAACAGAATCCTCCCCTTTTTCCAAATAGCTAACTAATTTTTTTTCTGTTCTATAGTCCCAGGACATTTCTTTAAAAAGGCCCAAATGCCATATATCACCAACACAGCGAAATAGCACTCTATCTTTTTCTATTTAAAATACAAGCTTCTGTAAAGCAGGTCCTTGGCTTTTATTCTGAGCCACAGTCCCATTGGAACGGGCTCAGAACACGCTTAGCGATCTGAGTGCAAAGCTTCATGTATTCCTGATAAATACTTTCTCTTTTTGCCTTTGTCTTTTCTCATTTTTTTCATCTGCTTTTTGCTTTGTTTTTAATCAGGGAGTATGATTACACATTTAATCTGTGTCTTGCACAGATGATAAGCTGGAGAAAACTTCGAGCTGTCAGGGAATCGGAGGAAATCACACATGGTGTCACATGACTTTGGTAGAGGCCACTACTTTGTTCTCTGCTGTGAACGCATCTCTTTGAAAACTAGGCTACTTCACGAAAATTCCCAGTCTGTTCCTTGTGTAGTGAACTTTGTCAGCGTGCTCAGGCTTAGGGACCCCTTTTACTGGTGACTTGTTGAGGGGGGAATCCAAATCTCCCATCCTAACCTCCCTAAAATGCCAGATGCTATTTTTAATCTACACACTGTGGGATGGTAGAAGATGATGTCCAAACTGATGTCAAAACATCTGAGGACCAAACCTCCAATGATTCCAATGAGAAAGTCATGTTACCCTGGAGAAGCAGACACCGGAAAAGTGGTTTATAGCATTCAAGTGTGCTGTTTTTTCAAACTTCTTTTTGCTAGAGATTACATGGAGCAAATAAAAAATATAAATACCTGTACACACCTTATGATGGGTATCTCAAAGCTGAGATTCTCTCTCTCTCTCTCTCTCTTTCTCTCTCTCTCTCTCTCTCATACACACGGACATATATCCATGATTTTACTAAGTTAATTATTTTTATTAAAATTCATTCTAGTTCCCAAAGTCTAATGATTTAACTATTGAACTAATCAAAGAAAATAATGTTCCCATCTGAACAGTTTTAATTAGCTTGTAATCATGTCTCTTCCTTTGGAAAGATCTGGTTAAAATTGACCCTGAACCAGAAGTGGCAAATAATTATTAACATTTTCCTCAAAATATCAGGGATATAAAAAAAAATAGTTGTTGCAGCAGACATTTATGGTCAATGTCCTCCATGCAAACCAAAAACACCCACCAGTGACCAGAGTTAATTAGGGAAGGGTCAACAGTGGCCAGGTCACAGCCAAGAAATGACTTGATAAGTTGTAACGTAGATAACAGCATTCTAATGAGTTAGAACCTCAGTGAAATATATAATAATATGTATTTTAAAATGCCTTTAAAATAAGTCTTAGGCCCTGGCTGGTTGGGTCAGCAATAGAGCATTGGCCTGGTGTGTGGAAGTCCTGGGTTCTATTCCCAGCCAGGGCACAAAGGAGAAGCGCCCATCTGCTTCTCCACCCCTCCCCCTCTTCTTCCTCTCTGTCTCTCTGTTCCCCTCCCGCAGCCAAGGCTTCATTGGAGCAAAGTTGGCCCGGGGGCTAAAGACGGCTCCATGGCCTCCACCTCAGGCGCTAGAATGGCTCTGGTTGCAATGGAGCAGTGGCCCATATGGACAGAGCATCGTCCCCTGGTGGGCATGCTGGGTGGATCCCAGTCGGGCGCAAGCGGGAGTCTGCCTGACACACACCACTTTCCACTTCAGAAAAATAGAAAATAACAACAACAACAAAAGTCTTAAATACAGGTATGCAACATAATTGAATGACGAGATAACCTGGACATGTTTTCTTTGAACATATGTACCCTGATTTGTTAATGTCACCCTATTAATATTAATAAAAAATATATATATAAAGTCTTAAATAAGAGTTACAAACCATAAAAGAAAAAAAACAGGACAACTTTGCCTACATTAAAATAAAGAACTTCTGTTCATCAAACAAATGATTCCGAAGACATTTGTCCACACTTTGAAGCTAAGAAGTAGTTTAATATATGTCCAAAGGTAAGGCAAGGAAATAAAAGGAAAAAAATAAACTTTTAACTCGTGCTTATTTTCAGAGATGGTTATTATTCTTGGTGTGGGCAAAATTTTAAAGATACAAAATAACTCATCACTTTTTTACCCTTAGGTTTTAACCCCTTTCTCTTGTGTAATGTTTGGCACAAGTATGTCACAAAATAAATAAATAAATAAATGGGAGAACAGCAAAAGGGGAAAAACTGCTATTTCTCAATGCTCATTATTAAAAATATATAAAAAGACACTACTTCTATTTTTCCATAGAAAGGCTAAGAACTACAATAAGTTCACCTTTTTCTTTCTGTGAGAGTCAGTCAAAATATGCACAGTAGTTATGTAACGGGCATGGATTAGTGTTGCTCTATGAAGTCAATATTCACAGTATCTTATACTGACACATCTCATCCGAATCAAAGTGCGTTCGTGATTTTACATTTTCACCTTCTTCCAGAAGCAGATTCTATTTCTGGATATTTCTCAATCTGGATCCCTGTTGAGGCTGAAGAAATGTCCCTGGGAGACTGAGGGCCATCGCGCTAAATGCTGAAGGGTGTTTTTAATCTACATACTGCTGACTGTTGCTGGTATGTAAATATTTTTAATGTCATGTGACTTTGCTGCCCTCCTGTGGCTGCTTCTTGGGGTGCCCAGAGCTTTCATGCCTGTGGGCTCCGGTGACCTCTTCAATAGGTCACCCCCACATGCCTTTACCTGCTGTTCTTGGCCACACTCACAGGAACTACCTCCCAACTCACACCAACCAATGGCCTGAGTGAATCCGTGTTCAACCAAGGAGTTCTGGGAGTTTCTCTGTTTTCATCCAAGAGCTCAGAAACAAGTGGGACAACAGCGCACCAGTTTTCTAAGTCAGTGGTGTATTTTCCCCTTTGATTTTCTTGGTTTTCAACTCTCTCCAAGGTAAGAACTTTCTGATAACCAATTTCAGGGATCGATACTTCAGGTTCGGGGGCTATACAGCTTCTGTTGTGACTACTTAACTGTCATTGTAGACTGAAAGCAGTCATAGACAATGTGTGGATAAGCTTAGCCATGTTCCAATAAAACTTTATTCATTACATTTCATTTCAAAAACACATGGGAAACGGTGGGCACTGGATACACCCCACAAGCTTTCATTTATCAACCTCTATTGTTATTTCCTAGTATATCAATGCTGATCTAGTTTACTGATAAAGTAGGTGATAAACACATCGAAATAAATGAATGACCCTTTGAATTTAAATATAGTATTTCTAAATATTCTATCTATAATTGAATTTGGACAAACATAGCCCAAACATTCACTCCACTTTTTTTTTTTAATTGATGTATGCCTTCTTCACTTCTTCAAATAACCAGCAAGCAACTATTACAGCTGATCTGTACACAGCGATGTTTACGGACACGCTTCTCCACAGAGGAGCGGATCTGTACTTAGTAAGGAGTACAGCATCAATTATTTTTTTTTCCTTCAACACTGCGAATGCCCCAATTCAATGAGCTGCTAGGTCCCACTGATTTGTTGTTTTCTAATAGATAGCTTTCCAACCTGTCACAATCTTTAGTTCAGACTTTAATTTCATGTCATTAAAAATATCTTATATCTTCTGGTATATTCTTCTGTTCTTCCTCTAGCCCAGTGGTTCTCAACCATTCTAATGCCGTGACCCCGCAATACAGTTCCTCATGTTGCGGTGACCCCAAACCAAAAAATAATTTTGGTGGCTACTTCATAACTGTAATTTTGCTACAGTTATGATTCGGAATGTAAATACCTGATATGCATTATGTAGTCTCATTGCCTCTCCGCCTCCTAGGCTTCTGTCCTCCGGGGTTTGCTGCACCCGCCCACTGATGACGTCAGCAAGCGCCAGACACACGTAATGCGCTGCTGTGGACTGTGGAGCATTTCCCTCCCCTGCTTCCCCCGCCCCTTAGGCCCCTGATGATGATGCAATCACGTCTGCGCATGACCGCAGGCATTCAGTTTGGAACCCACGTGCATAACAGCGTGCGTGCGTTCAAGCTGAATAGCGCTGCTGCAGACGGTAGCGCGGCTTCTCAGCAGCTAAAGCCATTAGAAATATGTATTTTCCGATGGCTTTGGGTGACCCCTGTGTTTTGGTCATTCGACCCCCACCGGGGTCGCGACCCACAGGTTGAGAACCGCTGTCTACACCATCACGTAGAAGCATTGCTCAGGTGAGCTTTGTATAATATTGATCTGACTTAGGCACTCACTCCCCTGGCCCAGTGCTTCTTCATAGTCAAGTCCGAGCTCCTCAGGGTGGCACAGAATGCCTTTCATGAACCATTTCCGTCCCCCCCCCCCATCACAACCCTCACCACGTGGCACCATGTTAGCCCCTTTCCATGGCCCTGTAACCATATTAAGCATCGCACGGTTTCCAATCACCACGCCCTTTCATGAAGTCCTTTCCACACTGCTTCCCCTAGCCTTCCTGCTCTTCTCTGTCTCACTTGTTCAGCAGCTCAGTTTTCATCCTTCATTCATTCCTACTTTCTGATTCCAATATTTCAGCAACAAATACATAGTTGCTGAACACGTTCTTGGTGCCATGGTCAAGCGACTTCTCCTGACACCTTCCCTCCATCCCCCTCACCCTTATTCATTCATGCCCCACATCCCTGATGCCCTCTGTGTCCACCTCCACTTTTCACACTCCACAGTCATGGTGTTTTCCACTCCTGGGTTTTACCCATTAGGGCCGTAAACTCCTGAAAGGCAGAAGCAATGCCTTGGTAATCTTTCTCTTCCTAGCACCTGGCATTGTTACATAGTAGGCAATCAATAAGAACTGAATGAGTAAGTGAGCAGACAGGAGAGTGAGCGAGGAGACTAATGAACGTCTCCTGTCCTGACTGATGAACACAGTGTGTTCTACTCTGTTGACGCTGCCCCAAATAACAAGCCACGCTGCTGTCATCAGCTGAACACCAGAAAAGAGCTAAAAAGCGTTGTGGTTCCTCAGACTCTCTGCTTCACTTAACTGACTTGCACAGAGCTATATTCTCAGAGAGCGAAGTATTTAAAAAAAAAAAAAATAAGTGGATGTGGTTGATGCCGACTTCGATTAAGTAACAGCTCCCCCTACCGATCATGGGATGAGTAGGGTCCTCCACCTGAACCATGATGCTTTTATCTCTACATGCCAAGTTGGCAAGTCTACAAGCAAGGTGATCCAGAGACCAGGCAGCCTGCTAGACCGGACATGCCCCAGGGAAGAGGTCAGGGGCAGGGCGCTGGCTCCACTACCAAAGCGGCCCCCCGTCCTCACCCGAGGACAAAGGCGGGCTGGGATTCAGGGCGGGGAGGCATCTGCAGCTACCTTTCCAACAAGTCTTGAAAAGCGCTGATCTGAAAGACTGGAGCAACCCACCGGAGACTCATTTTCAGTATGGCAAAAGTTCTGAAACCCAGGCTGCGAGATCTCAGGAAGCAGCTGGGTTCCTAATTAAAACCCATCGTTAATAGATTTAGCAGTCCAAATTTATGCTTTTCAATTAAAAACTGCTATTGCCGTGGGTGTATGCATGCAAGAGTAAACGTGTGACTGTGTGTGTGTGTGTGTGTGTGTTGTGCGTGTACAAACACACCTACTTTCTGGGCTGGAGGTTGTTCCAGAGATTAAAAGGTAGTTTTAAAAACTGGGTGAAAACCCAAATACAAAGGTTAATTGCATCAATTCTTAATTGTTTGGGTAACTTCCTTGAGTGTCTGTATGTACATGTTCCAGAAATAATTGTGTAAGGACAAAAAAAAAAAAAAAAACCCAAAAAACTTTTCCTCTCACAATTCTTTTAAAGAGACATTTGGAAAGCTACTTTGTAAATGTTAGCTATCTTTTAGGAAGACATTATTTTCAGTTTAAATTAAGAAGACATTCTGAGCCCTGGCCAATTGGCTCAGTGGTAGAGCGTCAGCCTGGCGTGCAGGAGTCCCGGGTTCGATTCCTGGCCAGGGCACACAGGAGAAGCGCCCATCTGCTTCTCCACCCCTCCCCCTCTCCTTCCTCTCTGTCTCTCTCTTCCCCTCCCGCAGCCAAGGCTCCAATGGAGCAAAGTTGGCCTGGGCGCTGAGGATGGCTCTATGGTCTCCACCTCAGGTGCTAGAATGGCTCTGGTTGCAACAGAGCAATGCCCCAGATGGGCAGAGCATCGCCCCCTGGTGGGCGTGCCAGGTGGATCCCGATCGGGCGCATGCGGGAGTCTGTCTGACTGCCTCCCCATTTCCAGCTTCAGAAAAATACCAAAAAAAAAAAAAAAAAAGACATTCTGAGATGCACGTTATTCCTCCACTCCATCCGGGAAGTCAGTAGGAAGCATGCCGACCACCGTGTTCAGTTATATATGAGTATTAGTTATATGAACCATTTCAAGGTGAATAAGCCAAATTTTGTCAAATGAGATGGACAGCCTTTTGTTGGGCATAGATGTACCAAGCAATCATCTATGTGGCTCAGAATCTGAGCACGTAAGTCCCTCTTCACCTGCAGGATGAGTCCATTTGTCTTTAGTTCATTCAGAACTTGGTCTATTCATGTAACCTGGGGGGGGTCTGTGGGTACGAAGTGCTCAGGGTAGGAGACAAGTCCTGGGGACCAGCTCCTGGGAAAACACACCTCCTTCTTCTGCTCACAGAGAAGCTGCTTCACCACTTTTGGCCACACTCAAGGTGCTCTGAGCGATATTTGCACCGTAAGCGTCTAAATACAACTATGATGAATTGAAATATGTGTTTTTAGGCAACAGGATGATAGAACATTTATCAGACCATCTGAAGGAGAGGAAAGGCTGGTATTTTGAAGATTTTTTAAATTTATTTATTCAGTTTAGAGTGGAGAGAGAAAGAAGGGGGGAGGAGCAGGAAGCATCAATGTGCCTTGACCAGGAGGCAAGCCCAGGGTTTTGAACTGGTGACCTCAGTGTTCCAGACCGATGCTTTATCCACTGTGCCAGCACAGGTCAGGCCAAGACTGGTAGATGGAGTCGGGAGGAGGACAGTAGGAATTCTGGGTGTGCGCCTGTGCCTGTAATTGTAGGCAGGTGAGCTCAACTATCTGGAAAACCAGTTTGTTCAAATTTAAATGCCAGAAGCTTGTCTCATAGACGTTATAAAAGTGTACAAATTCAAAATCTCATATGTTGTTAGGAGATTTGAAGATAACTTTGTAAAGCACCTCCTTTAAACACTGGACCCTCTGTGACCCACAGGTGCTATTGAAAAACCAATAAATCAATTTTGGGATAGTTCTTAATTTACATTGTTTCTCCTCTTTCCTCTTGACCCTCATCCTTTGTTAACTCTCATCCTTCTTATTCTTTCTACTTTTCTTTTTTAAAAAATTTTTTCTATTGGTTTGAGAGCAAAAAGAGACAGAGAGAGGAAGAGAGAGAGAGAGAGAAAAAAAAAAGCATTAACTCGTTATTCCACTTAATTGTTCCATGAAGTTATGCACTCACTGGTTGCCCTGCCCAGGGATTGAACTCGCAACCTCGGAGCACAGGGGCCACCCTCGATCCACTGAGCCACTGGGCCAGAGCTCGATTTGTTTTTCAAGTACTGTCAACAAGCTTCTGCTTCAGATTCCAGATTAATGTTGATTAAAAAGGTGAACTTAATCCAGAAAGTTTCTCTGCTTCGCAAAAAGTGCTATGACCCAAAATAAAGGTTGTGAACATCTGTCTAGTCAATAGGATTTGTCTCTAAAGTCCTAGGAAAATATTTTTTTTTAAAAAGCCAGAGCATATGATACTGTGGTAAGAAACTGACACTGTGCATAGGGTAACATCATGTGATTTGAATGTATACCATAATGATTTAGAGCTTATGACGTTAATCTCTAGAGCAAACACTAAAAAGAGAGGGATAGCTGAAATACCAACATATAAGATAAATAGAATATTAAAAAATATTGGATTTGCCCCCAAGGAAAGCAGAAAAGGACAAACCAAAGAACCAATACCAAACAGGATAGAAGAAAACAAAGAGAAAAAAAAAAGAAGAACTTACAAAAAACATAGCTATTATTATATTAAAGGCAAATGGACTAATTACTCCAATTAAGGAGGTTGAAAATAAAAATCAGTGCAAGGCACATGATTCAATCAATAAGTGTAAGGAAACTAATGCAGCTACATCAATACTGGACAAAGCAAACTTTAAAACAGAGAATGTTAACTAGAGATAAAGAGAGGTATTTCATAGCGGTGAAAACATCAATTCATGGCCCTGGGTGGGTGGCTCAGTGGATAGGATGTTGTCCCAGCACACCAAGGTCGTAGGTCGGACACCGGGTCAAGGCACATATGAGAAGCAATCAGTGTGGGAACAACTAAGTGAACTAAGCGGAACAACAAGTTGATGCTTCTCTCTCTCTTTCTCTCTCTTTCTTTCTCTCTCTCTTGCTCTCTCTCATCAGTTAAAAAAATGTTTTAAGATTCAATTCATCAAGTAATTCTAATAATTTTAAATGCATATTTATCATCAAAACACAAGCAACAACACCTAAAAGGAAACTGAAAAAAACTGTTTGGAGATTTTGACGTAATTGTTAAATCCTCACTACAAAATTGATAGGACAAATAAGAGGAAGATGGTATTTACCCATCGACCATCATCACATTGCCAAGTTGTATAATTTAATTCTACTTTTATAATTCAGGGAAAATGTAACCTTTTGGGAAAGGGCCATATTGAATAATTGGTCCTTCTTGTTGTGTTGTTTTGGGGAAAGGGGAAAAGATACCTGGTATGAAAATGAGGAACTGGACTCGGTGGTTGGCTCGGTGATAGAGCATGGGCCAGAATGTGGAAGTCCCGTGTTCCAGTCCCTGTCGGGACACACAGGAGAAGCAACTGTCTGCTCTCCCTCTCCCCCTTCTCTCTCTGTCTCTCTCTCCTTTCCTCCCACAGCCATCGCTCCGTTGGTTTGAGCACATCCGCCCCGGGCACTGAGGATGGCTCAGCCTCTACCTTGGTTGCAAGCATGGCCCCAGATGGGCAGAGCATCAGGCCCAGTGGATCCTGGTTAGAGCACATGTCACAGTCTATCTTTTCTCCTTTCACTTAGAAAAAAAAAAAAAAAAGAAAATGAGAAACATATATATATATATATATGTATATGTGTGTATATATATATATATATGGTATGTTGAAAGGAGCGGTGTTCTTGTTTAAATATTTTTAATCAAAATTCTAATTTGCTCTATTCCATTTCTTTCCCTGCTTCTACTTATATCTCCTCTGTCCCCATATTTTGCCTCCCAAACTTGTGGCATTTGCTTTTCTTCTTTCTTACCACAGGATAGGCAATTCTCCTTCTGAAAGACAACAGATGGGCAAGGAACGTAGCCAGCTCAGGCAGAACCCATCTGCTGTGGGTCCACAAAGACCTATGTACGGCCCATGCTCGGTAGGCAGTGGGTTCCAAAATGGCGCCTGCGGTCCCCCTCCATCATGATGGCTAACTCAATTAGCCACCGTCTTGAGGCTGCAGGCAGGAGAACCAGCCAGAGTGCCCTCTACCCTGGGATCTCCTCATGACGATACAAGGGTGCATAGAGAGCAAGACCCTGACTGGATTAAAGCCATCACACCCCGGGAGGAACTCAAATAAACAATTTAAGAATAGCCATACCCTGGGACTTTCCAACCTGCCTCATTACTCATGCTTGTTCTTCTCTCAGGATCTCAAAATGCTGACCCATTTCCCTGGAAATAATAATTAACAACAACAATAAAAAAAAACAGCAATGATAACAGAACTTTGGAAGGGAGTGAATTAATTTCTCTTATGGCTTTTAATTTTCGTATTATTTTAAGTTTCCACTAAGGACACTATACCACATTTTCTTTTCTTTCCACAGGAATTTTTGCTTACTCCATATTTCTGGGTCAATTAATAAGTGAGCTCCATGCTGTTTGTCAGAAGTCTGTCGGAATTAGGCATTTTTATAAAAAAAGAGAGAAAACTAAACCACAGAGGCTTTGAGTCACCCAGGGCAGAAGTTGGACTTCCTGGCTGTCCGCATTGTGCTCAGGGCGGGGCTGTCAGAATTCACAAACTTGAGCTCAGAAATATTTGGAACCATCTCACGAAGGGCAGAGTCTAGCTAGGTTCTTGTGACAAGTTCATTTAGAATTTGTGAAAAGGTCTTTACCCATCTTGTTAAATGTCCCTCGGTGCATGTATAGGGGAGCAATGACAGTCTTCTATTTCTGTAAGGAAAATAGTTTTTGTGTGTGTGTTAGTATAAACATTTGGGGAAGGTGCACTGGATAGAAGTAATATTCCAATGCAGGCCCTGGTTGGTTGGCTCAGTGGTAGAGTGTTGGCCAAGTATGTGGATATCCCAGGTTTGATTCTTGGTCAGGGCACATAGGAGAAATGAGAGATGACAATTTGCTTCTCCACCCTTCCTCTTTCTCTCTCTCTCTCTCTCTCTCTCTCTCTCTCTCTCTCTCTCTCTCCCCCCTCCTCCTGCTCCTCCTCCTCCTCCTCCTTCTGCAGCCAAGGCTCAATTGGTTCGATAGAGTTGGCCTCAGGCGCTGAGGACTGCTCCGTGGCCTCTACTTCAGGTGCTAAAAAATGGCTCAGGTTACAACAGAGCATATGTGCAAAGCATCACCCCTTAGTGGGCTTGCCAGGTGGATTCTGATCGGGGCGCATGCAGGAGTCTGTCTCTCTGCCTCCCCTCCTCTCACTAAATTAAAAATAAAAAATTCCAATGCATAATAATACACTTTTGCCTTTATTTTAATAAAATGGAAGTGACGTGATGTAGGAAGCTGTGCTCTGGAGTTAGGCCTACGTTCCAATTCCAGATCAATTATGTAAGAGCTGGGCGGCCTCCTCCGGCCACACACAAAACCTTTTTCAACGTCTATGTCTTCAGCGGTACCATGGAGATTTGAAAAGATATCCCTACGCTGGCCAGCATGTTCTGTGGATTAGAGGGAATAAATGTGAAGCGGCTGGTACCTCACCATATGTGTGCTCAACAAACAACCTCTCCACATTACAGCGCAAATTATGGCGGAGCAGGGGCCGACCCTTCTTGCAAAGCCAGGAGGCGTCAGGTATAGGGAACGCCTTGCTCCCCTGGAATGTTGAAATCCCACCGGCTGGGAGTAAACAAATGAATTATTCTGTAATGCAGTCATCCAGGGCCACTCCCTAACTTCCCAGAGGTGTGTGATGAGCACATTTTAGGACAGTTTTCATGTTTAGGGAAACGGGGTGAGAGAGAAAAGATGCCCAGCAAATTCCACAGGGATCTAGCCCATCCGTTCTGAGGACACTCTCGAGCGCCACGCCAACCACCAAACGGGCCCAAAAGGCAGGGATGGGGGAGGGGGGAGGAGCTCTGGGATCCTGCTGCTGACTCCGGAGGTCACGTGGCCCTGACACATAACTTTTACCGAGTTGACTATATCTCACTTCCTGTAAGTGCCTGTCCCCTCCTGCTGGCTTTCAAGGACTCGGCCAATCTCCTTTTGTAAATAGAACAATGCTTTATATTTCTCTCTATTACTCCGGGGCGACTATATCAATAATGCAGGAAACGCATCTGTCCGGCACAATGAGATTATTTTTCTGATTTCGGTTGACATTTATGGTAATAGTTTGGCAAACAATCGACTCCACCATCCACGATCGCAGATTACAGCTGTTTAAAAAATAAAATAAAAAAAAAAAATCTCAGCCACTTCGGGGAAGTTGGCAGATGGATTGTGCAAGGGAGACGTGAAAACATGCCCGGTGCTGCCTGGATGGCAGAAGCGCACTCGCTCCGCCTGCTCGTGAAAAGCTGAGGAGATATTAAGGGGAAAGCGCAAGGTGTTATCTGCGGATGTGCTCTATAATGAGAAGCAGGTGACAAATGATCATGCCCGGGACTGTGTTAGGATAACCCGGCGCTGCCACAGGGTTGCGGGCCCAGCCGGGGGAAGCCTGAAGTATTATTTCAGAGCGCTGCTTTTAATATTGACGAATTTCCCAAGTCACCCAGGAGTTATGGCAGATATTTACAGGGGAGGAAATTGTGGAAGAAGATGATCATCTCTCCCTAGATTGGCCTTGAGGAACAGAGAGACACCAGCTAGTCCACAGTAACACCCCCCCACGCCTAGAATTTCGTGTCTGTTTTAAAGAAAAGTGGTTTAATTCTATCTACTCCTGCAGAGGTGATGAATAGACATTTTTTTTAAAAAAATTAAAAACGCCTTACATTTTAACAAAACATTTGCTTTTCCTAAAAGTTCTTAACAAGCTTTGAGATAGGCCTGGTTTTTGATATCAATTTTCCCCTTTGGTGTTTTGGGGTTTTTTTTCTCCCTTACTTCCGTTTCATAAAAAGCAGAATGCTGATCTTGCTCGTGGCCTGTGACCCTGGCCTCTGGCCACCCATTGTTATTACCCCGGGCCAGGAGACAGAATGCTGGCTTGCAAGAGTCTCCTGAGCTCCGAGATTTCTTCCCGGGCTCATTCCAAGGTGGAGGCGCTCAACAGAGTCCCTGTGAAGGGGGCGGCCACCGGAGCGTGCGCCATCCTCAGACCCAGGTGAGTTCATTTTTCTTGTGAACTTTTCACCTAGGCCCAATTAGTATCCTATTAACCTCCTTAAATATGGAATTGCTAAGGTCCTTAGCATATTCCAAAATGGACTATTAGCCAGCCCATTTCCTGGCTCCATCAGATGAAAATGCCAACGCAGGTCATACAACAGAATTACCTTGATTAATTTCCCCTCTCTCCCACAGGGCATGATGTCACACAAGTTAAAAGAGATTCAAATGAGATGCAGCATTTCGATGATGGATTAAACACGGGATTTTTTTTTTAAATTATGTACAATTCCAGGTTTATAAGGAGTTTCCTTTTAAATGTGACAAACATTTCAAACACGCTGAATGGACTGGTTATACAAATGGTGACTTCCCCGAATGTACTTGTTAATGTGCATGTTCTCCGAGGCCCTAATGTGGGAGCTCGGTTTCTTCTCCCCTGTAATTACTGTGTTAGACCGGCAGCTCTCAGCGTTCTGTCCCTTTCCTGTCCGCAGATGCAGCCTGATTTCTAAAATACACCATGAAGAGGCCGTGTCCACTCCAGAGGCCACTCAGCATGCCATCTGCCAATACAAATAGCCTTGCTAAGGCTAAGAGAAGCCACAAACTTCCCGTCATGTCTCCAATATTCCTAAAGGGCCTGCCTTAACAAAGTACTCACAAAGAAACATTGTGCATTTGAATATCTCATCTGTCAGTGCACTTTCTTTACAATCAGCAGATTGAATGTTTTCATGGCTCGGGCCTCTTCTGAGCACTATTAGCAATTTCCAATATCGCAGCACAATATGTCAAACCAATCTAAATTTTATTAGTGTAGGTTGGCTGATTGAGGTGAGAAAATTTGTTTCTTAAGTGCTGGCTAGAACTAGTTCTTTAAAAGATGCCTTGTCCTCTGTCAAATTATTTGACTTAGAAATAAGAACATCTTTCTCCTCTTTATCACACACAATAATGTACATATGATACATTGTAGAATTGTGCGCCTGCAAGCTGTATAATTTTGTTAACCAGTGTCACCCCAGTAAATTCTAAATTTTTTTTAGATGAGAGGAGGGGAGATGGAGAGACAGCTTCCCACATGCATCCCTACTAGGATCTACCCAGCAACCCCATCTGGAGCCAATACTCGAGTACCAAGCTATTTTTAGCACCTAAGGCTGATGCGTTCTAAGGGAGCTATCCACAGCATGGGGGGGCAAGCTTGAACCAATCAAGCCACTGCCTGTGGGAAGGGAAGAGGAAGATAAAGAGTGGGGAGAAGCAGATGGTCGCTTCTCATGTGTGCCCTGACTGGGAATTGAACCCAAGATGTCCATATGCTGGGCCAACACTCTATCCACTGAGCCACTGGCCAGGGCCAATAAATTCAATAAAAGAAAAGAAAAAAAAAAGGACAAGAACACCTTTGGATGCAGCAGTTAAGCTACATAATCAGGGTTGTGTCTCTCTCTTGTGTTCCTGAGTAACATGGCCACATCCTGCCTCCCCGAACACGGGACCTGACTCAACACTCTCCAGCTCTTTTCTAGACGAAAATGCAACCTGCTTTTCTCATTTCAGGTATGAAACTTTGGAATTGTGTCATGTCTCAACGCTCAGGCACTCCTTCCTATAATAAACTACAAGAGGTATTCATTTCTCTAGCAAGTGGTGAGCAAACAAGGGCTCCAGAAGCAGTGCTAAAGCTCCTGAGGGTCACTTTTCTCAGTCAGGGCTTCACGGGCACCGACGTCACCCGGGCTGGGCTGCGACCCTGTCTAGAGCAAGTACCTTCTAGGGAAGCGATTTGTAACTGGTGTGCCCCTAGAATTTTTAAAACATGCACTGCCTGACTCTTTAGCCAGGGGCACTGACCTCTTTTCCCTTCGACCATCAAATAGAAAAATGACAACAGCCAACAATACTGCAGGAGACTTTCAGTGTGAATGAATCAAAATTATACTTTTTCTTTTCTTTTTTTTTTTTTTTTGGCAGATTGGTAAAAAAAATCTATTTCTTGGCGTGATGCAGAATTTTAGTAATCAGCTTGCATGAGCCATGAGACGAAAAAGGTTGAAAAGCACTGTTCTGGGGGGACCCCCCCCTTCTCCTTTCTGATTGGTCCACTGTTCACCGAGAAAGCAGGTGAACTGCCACCTTTTAGAAACGAAATACCTTGCCGCCGTCAAAGAGATTGCAGCTGTGAACAGGTGTTTGGGTTATGGCCACGCGCATCCTGTCCACGGGGTCCCGGGGCTTCAGAGTCTCGCCTCTCTGCCCTCCGAGATGCAGCTGCTCTCTCTGAGGGATTCAGATTTCTAGGATCTGGGTGTCAAGGTGGCCCCTGTCACCTGAGATATTACACCCTAATATTCTAACATCAGATCCCTCCAATCCTGGCTACATCCGTCAGCTGAACTCGTTAGCCAAAGAGGTCCAAGTCCAATACTGGACGCTACGACATCAGAAAAGCAATGTGACTTCATGATAGCAGTTAGGAAAATACGCTCTAGAACTTTTTCTTTCCCTTTCTTTTCTCCATATGGGCATTCTATAAGTCCCTCTAATTCATTTACGTGGGAGTCTCAACCTCTTAATCTAGGCATGCGGTTTCCAAGCAATAGGACCTGTTTTCTGTGAGTAAAAAGGAAAGAAATTTGAACTCAGAGATTTACACATGGGGTTGTTCTGCCCTGTCTACTTACTTTTTATTGCTGCTATTGTTTATAATTACAAAAGAAACGCATGTTCATTTTTAAATTAATTTAAAAAAAAATTTTTTTTGAGAGAAGCAGGAAGAGAGAGACATGAACACCGAGCTGCTCCTGTATGTGCCCTGACCGGGGATCGAACCAGCAACCTCTGCGCTCTAGACAATGCTCCAACCGAGTGATCTGGCCAGGGCTTAAATTCATTAAAATTAAAGACGGCAGCTCCTTGGTTGCTCTGGCCATGTTTCAGGTACTATCACTGTGGATGATTCGATTAAACACTAGTTTATAGTGAAAATAACCTTTTACTGCCAGCCCACAAATCCCATCCCCTTCCCAGCTGGACACACCAATCACGGTCTTCCATTGTATTCCCACAAAACATCCTATTTTATATACATGCTGATCAGTCACTTTCCCTTTTCTATGAAAAACTGTATTTCCAACACCTTTCCATTCTAGGTCCCATAGGGTGATGACAGTCTGTAGGCATCTGTGTGGTGTCCTACAAGACAGAGACATCATACTTTATTTAAATATTCTGCTCACAATGAGTATTTATTTAGCTTGCTTTCAGTTGTTCACTATTTTATCAATGGTGAAATGGACATCCTTATTCAGGTATCAATGATCATTTGTGTACATTTTCTGGAAACAGGATTCCTATCATCGGGGTTCCGCACCCCCCCGATTAGCCCTCTCCTTTCTGCCCTGTGCGCTCTCAGCAGTGCCCCCCTGACAATAGAATCCTATATATATTTTAATTTTTTCCATTGATTTGAGAGAGTGATAAAAGATAGGGGGGGAGGGGAAGGGAGGGGAAGAGAGAGGGAGGGAGGGAAGCATCAACTTGTTCCACTTAATCATTCCATTCAGTTGTGCACTCACTGATTGCTTCTGGTATCTGACCTGACGGGGTATCGAACCTGCATCCTCGGTGCCCTCGGCTGATGCTTTATCCATTCAACCACCTGGACAGGGCTGATAGAACACAGTATGTATCCTCCTTTCTTGCACAAGAGCCGGCAGCATATCTCCTGACTCTGAGTGGAAATCAGGAGTGTATCCACCTCACAGAGCCACAACTTGTGTCTGTGATGACTCAGTGGCACGGAGCTATGCTGGTTCGTTGGGCACCGGTTGTGGCTGATGGTCCAGCACAGCTTGTGGGCACAGCCCTGTCCCTGCACCCCCATGCAGCCCAGGACAGAAGACGTCTGAGGGTGCTGGTCTGACCTTCTTGCTTCTGTCTGTGCTCATTTCTCCACGTCTTCTTCTGCACAGGCCCCTGCTCTTAGACTGGTTCTTCACGGCGTCTCCCCTGGACGGCCATGAGAGCCACCTAACTGGCACCCCGCCCTCCAACTCTTCTCACCTCCCGTTTGGTACCACACCGCTGCCCCGGGGACGTGCCTAAAACGCCATCTGCCTGTTCCAGCACGGCCCTGACCCCTGAGTGGCGTTCACACTGTCCCTTGTGAGCCTGAGCACCAGCTTCCCCAGCACGGACTTCTCCCCCCCGCCCCGTCCCAAACCCCTTATGGGTTCCAGACAGTACCCCAGCTGCTCAGCCTGTTTCCTCTGCCTGGTCCCGGTCCTTCAAAACCCCCTGTATGCACCACATTGTCACAGAAGGTACCCGATGGCTCTCCCTCCCTTAGGAGGTCACAGGTCTTCCCCTTTCTCCTACTCAGTCCACACTGACACCACCCTGCACCCAATTACACTGTTTGGACATCGCTTGAATTTCCTTTCCCTCTGGTCAATGAACCCAAGCATGGAGTCTATGATGCATTTCTTGATTTAGTACAGTGATCGCTATAAAGTGAATGGTTGTAGAACCCAGCTGTTCTGGAGAAGAATATCCATGTATCCCCTTGTCAGCCTGAGCTAGAGATGGCCAAGTGTGGATGTCTGCATCCCCCACACTACACGGTGAAGAAACCCTCTCTCTCTCTCTTTCTCTCTCTCTCCATCACAGTTTCTTACTCATTTTCAGTGACTATGAGACAGAACTGAAAAAAATCTGACTCCTGAGCCTGGGGTGGGGGTGGGGGATTTGGGATTGTTTTTACTACGTTGCTTTTCCAAGCTTGTTCCTGTGTGTTTTCAGGGGCGGTGCTGAGCCCCGCCCTTGCAGAGCATCCCGATGCCCTGCTTATAGGTTAGGACGGCCGCACCTTCCTGGAACAATATAAAGAGAGAAGAGTTTTCTAAAACGAAACCAGCCAGTGAGGTGTGGTGCTGGAGTAATCTCATCTCTTTCAGAGGCGCTGAATCTGTTATGCGCACTCAAGTGCAGCAATGCTGTAGCTTAAAAAGGAAAGGAGACGGTAGTTGGTGGAGGGATTTTTTAAATTATTATTTTATTTTGTTTTGTTTTTCAATACAGAACTTCCAATCTTGGAAACCTTGTATATTAATAGAGGCAATGTCTTTAAGGAGCTCATTAAGATCATTACGATATATATTTTTTTGAGAGAGAGGAGATGAGATCGACTCCCACATGTGTCCTGACTGGGACACCCCATCTGGAGCTGATGCTCTGTCTATCTTGGGCTGATGCTCTTAATCAAGCTATTTTTAGTGCCTGAGGCAGAGTCTCCATGGAGCCATCCTCAGTGCCTGGGCCAATGCGCTCAAACCAATTGAGCCATGGCTGCAGGAGGGGAAGGGGGAGAGGGGTGGAGAAGCAGATGGTCACTTCTTCTGTGTGTCCTAACCAGGAATCAAACCAGGAACATCCATATGCCAGGCTGAAGCTCTACCACTGAGCCAATTGGCCATGGCTGATCATTACAGTCTTCAAGTGTGTATTAAAATGGATCAAAGAAGTTAACACCGGGTACATCCAGTTGCCTCTTGCCTGGGATAGAGCTAAAATAAACATGGACCTCTGTTTCTAGGCAAATGAATGCCCCGACTGTGATCATTTCTATGTTAGCTCTGATCTGATGGTGTTCATTGTTTTTAGACTTAGGATTCAGGGGAAAGAGTAAAAGGGAAAACTAGCAGAGGTGAGGTATAATCAACCTAAAGAATCTTTCAGAAAGCAGAAGTGAGAAGCATTCAATGGTATGTACGCACCACTCAAATCCATGTAACTCTGTTTTACTACTTAAAGAGCTGACCTCAGGTGTGGGTTAAATTGATGTGCAGGGCACATATTTTATTATGACATTTGGGCTCTCAAGAAGTATTTCTCAAAGTGAAGCCTTCGACCCAGTTGTGGATTATAAAGGTCCTCTGTGGGGTCCTAGAACTTCCCCCACCCCATCCAAATTTGAAACTCATTCTGCCCTGGTTATGTGCAAATTGTGTGACTTTCCATAGGCTGGTGGTAGCTATTAAGAGCTGGGAAGTGGCACTAACACGTGACATCGATAAAACTAAAATTAGCCGGCTGAGAGAGTTGACTCTGGACCTCCCCCTCCAGGGAGGGAGCCACGAAGTCTGGCGGCCCCGGAGAGCTCAGTGATGCTGAGAAACACCCACATGTTCCGCACATGAGCAGATGGTTGAAATTCCCACAGTTTCCAGGAAGCGAGCTTTGATATCAGCACAGCATTAGCGTCGTATTGAGCTGTCCTTGGATTTTCATTTGCTGCCAAGTTGGTATTAATATTTCACTCTCATTGGGTTGTTAGGTTCTGGCGTTATTTTCTTTTTCTTTTTAGTCCCTTTTAAACCAAAGAATTCTATCCGGCCTTTTCTCTTTCCTTCTTTCTTCTTTTTAAATGCTATTGACTTTTCCAAGACTCTAGGGCCAATTGATTTTAGATTATGCTTCATTTTAGATGTTTTATTGCTTTCTTGGGGTGTTATTTATCTTTTCCTCCTATCCTCTGTATTTCTTTTAAACTAGAAATTAGAAATAGAGGGTTGGTAAGACTTACGCTAAACATTTTTGGCAAGAATCAGGCGTCCCCAAACTACGGCCCGCGGGCCGCAATGCGGCTCCCTGAGGCCATTTATCCAGCCCTCACTGCACTTCTGGAAGGGGCACCTCTTTCATTGGTGGTCAGTGAGAGGACCACTATATTTGGCAGCCCTCCAATGGTCTGAGGGACAGTGAACTGGCCCCCTGTGTAAAAAGTTTGGAGACCCCTGCGAGTGTTTCACTGGGCACATGCAGAAGCACGCCCTGTCAGGTGGCCCTTTCATTGGCAAGGCTGTTGGATTTGTTCATTTTGTTAAGTGTGGTAACTCCTCGATCCTTCCACTGTAAAAGTACATGTTTCCTTTTGTAATCAATGAGTACTCTCTAGGGCTACTGTATTTCTTTTCCATTGGGGCTGTAGCAAATGTATCGTAAAACAACACAAACACTGTATCCTAAAACAACACAAATCACTGTCTAAGGGTCCTTAGGTTGGAAGTCCCATCTAACTGGGAAGCCTGGGCTAACGTCAGTGTGTTGGCTGGACTTCCTTCCTGGTGGTTCTGGGAGAATCTGTTGCTGTTCATTTTCCAGCCTCCAGAGGCCGCCTGCACTTCCTGCCCCACCTCCTCCTTCCTAGCCAGCAACAGCTGGTCAAGACCTTCACCGATCACTCAAGCAACTTTGTGATTAAGCTGGGCCTATTCAGCTAATCTAGAATAATCCCCATATTTTATTTTATTATTTTATTTTATTTTATTTTTGTATTTTTCTGAAGCTGGAAACGGCGAGAGACAGTCAGACAGACTCCCGCATGCGCCCAACAGGGATCCACCCGGCACGCCCACCAGCGGTGACGCTCTGCCCACCAGGGGGCGACGCTCTGCCACGACCAGAGCCACTCTAGCGCCTGGGGCAGAGGCCAAGGAGCCATCCCCAGCGCCCGGGCCATCTTTGCTCCAATGGAGCCTTGGCTGCGGGAGGGGAAGAGAGAGACAGAGAGGAAGGAGGGGGGGTGGAGAAGCAAATGGGCGCTTCTCCTATGTGCCCTGGCCGGGAATCGAACCCAGGTCCCCCCACGCCAGGCCAACACTCTACCACTGAGCCAACCGGCCAGGGCCTAATCCCCATATTTTAAACTCAGATGATTAGCAACCTTAATTCTACCTGCAACTTTTATTGCCCTTTGCCATATAACCTAACACAGACATGAGTTCCAGGGATCACAACGTGGATGCCTTTCGGTACGCCATTAGTCTGATGTTAGTAGTGATACTTGGTTACTATGCATGTGAACTCATCTCCAATAACCTTCCACGTCATAGTTTTAACCTCCATTGTATCAGTAACTGGGGGATATATATTTTTGGGCTTAATGTCATTCTTTAATATGTCAAATATTTATGTTATTCAGAAGTCAACCATAGAAATGATGTTATCAGTGAAGTTTCCTCCTCATTCTTATGGTCTCCACCCATCACCTCCCTACTGAGAACCTTCCAAATTCATTTCTGACTAACCTTTCAATGTTTCTCTCTACATCATTCCTTTTTTCCTTCTTTGTCCTTTTATCTTATTTTTTCATTATTTATTTATTTATGTTTAGTGAGAAAGGGAGACAGGAAGGGAGAGAGATGAGAAGCATTAATTCTTTGTTGTGGCTCCTTAGTTGTTCATTGATTGCTTTCTCATATGTGCCTTGACCAGAGGGTGACAGCAGAGCAAGTGACCCCTTGCTCAAGCCAGTGACCTTGAGCTCCAGCCAGCAGCCTTGGGCTTCAAGTCAGCAACCATGGGTTCATGTCTGTGATCCCACGCTCAAGCCAGTGACCCCGCACTCAAGCTGATAAGCCTGAACCCAAGCCAGATGAGCCCATGCTCAAGCCAGCAAACTCGGGGTTTCAAACCTGGGTCCTTCATGCCCCAGTCTGATGCTCTATCCACTGCACCACTGCCTGGTCAGGCTGTCCTTTTATGTATTTTTTCCATTGTCTAGCAGGAAATTTTAGAAAGAATTGAGCCTAATTATTTTTAGACTTCATAAATGTCATTCAATCATTTTATTTTATTAGCACATATATTAGAATGATAATCACTGGTTGTCAGAGTTAGAAGGGACCTTCAACATGATCTATCCCAACATTTCCATGTCACAGGTGTTGGCTGGCAAAAGAGACTGACCCAAGATGGAATAGTGGCATAGTGACACCGGGAATTCTTGTCTCCTAAGCACCCATTTCAAGCTATTTTGCACTATTATTCTGCAAATTTTGATTGGCCAGGCACAGACACCTCAAGTCCACACTAATAAAATACTCAAGAAAAATAGGCATCCCCACTTTCTGCTTCAAGCTTTAAATAATCCAGGAATCCAAAACTTGCCGCGATCGTCCCCCCATTCTCAGTTCAGCAGGAAGCATCTGACAACTTCTCACGGAGCGCAGGGCAGCCTCCTGGTGGAATACCTCCCTCCTCCTCACACGCCAAGGACTTCATTCGGCACTGAGCTGTTAGAAAGCCCGGCACCAGCCCAAAGGAAGGCTCGGCAGCTACATTTCAAAAATAGAGCCAAGCTACGGATGCGGTCCCCAGAGCGAGCCTCCGAAGTGCTAGCCTGCAATGATTCGGAAAGAAACACATTTCTGCACTACCATGTAGTGTGTTCATTACGCCGTTGCAAGGTGCATTAGTCGGGCTCTAGTCTAAGTACCTAAGGGGACGCTGCCGACCACTCAGCCTCACGCACCGGCGTCCCAGGAGCGCGCGTGAACAGCACAGGAACAGCGTGTGGCGCGCCGCGGCGGCGTCTTACATCTCCAGGATGCTACTGAAGCAGTTCGTGGAGGGGAGAAGCAACACTTTGACAGCTGTTGTGAGACTGCACTTGACTTACTACTGTGAGTCGAAAGTGAGCATCAGGTCAAATATAACTGTGAGGTGTAATCACGGACTCCGTTATGGATTAGGGCGCCCAGCAAGGGGGTTCCCCTTTGGAAGGCTTTCTTGCCCTGGTGGAATGAATATTTTGAGGGGCTTCCTGTGCTTGTGTTTTTCCTGTTCTGTGACCAGTTATCAGCCTTTTTCCCTTCAGTTTTTCATCTTACAAAAACAAAAGAAAAACGAAACAGTGAGGTGGACAGGCTCACAGTAGTTGCTGTTTAAATGTGGCATTGGATTATTTTTATGGTAATATCCGCTGATGCACGTTTTAAATCTCTAAAATAGCGTGACAGGGTTCTGGGCATAGTTTCACATGACAAAACATCTTAGGTGGAGAAGGTATTACAGTGAGCCACGGAAGACCTCAAAGATCGTACTAGTGAGTGGGATTCCTCCATCTGTTCCTCCTTCCCCTCACTCCTGGCTCTTCCCCTGACTTCTCACAACCAAAGGGGGTCCCTAGTGGCTCGTGCTTCAACCCAGAGGTCTCCGAGGTTCGACTTGGCTCTCTCCTGACATCCATGGAGACGGACTCTTAGATGCTGTTTTCAGAACATGATTGTGATGACCAAGCAGCTCATTAGGTCCCTGGCGAAGTTATCCAAGAAAGAAGAGGCAAAGAAAAATGAGACTAAACCTTGATTCTTTGGCTGGTTTTTGATGACTAGTTTCTTTATAAGGAATAAAATCAATTTTCCCGTGTCATTTTGGGTCTGGGAAACTGTTAGCCCAAGTTCTAAAGCGAAGCGTCAACAAGGAGACAAATCCCACCCTCGCTAACTGGACAGGAGCCCTGACCCCCTCACTTCATAGAACATAAGGCCAACCAATCACGCAAGAGTCGCCTCTGTATAGCGGGGAGGGTTGCTAGCACCGTGCTCCTCTAGATATGAGAGGACTGCAGAGCGTCAGAGATGAGTAAATTCTGAGAAGACACACTATTCTTGGGGCTCTAGAACAGTGGTTCTCAACCTTTCTAATGCCGTGACCCTGCAATACAGTTCCTCATGTTGCGGTGACCCCAAACCAAAAAATAATTTTGGTGGCTATTTCTATGATTCGGAATGTAAATACCTGATATGCATTATGTATTCTCATTGCTTTAGGCGACCCCTGTGTTTTGGTCGTTCGACCCCCACCGGGGTCGCGACCCACAGGTTGAGAACCGCTGCTCTAGAAGAATCTTAGAAATGTTACCAAATTGAGAATATTGAAACATTTAGATCTGGATTAAAGAACAAACTTAAGTTGAATTATGGTTTAGGTTTGATTCAGAATGAATGAACTCCTTTATAATGTATATTTTCTGGGTATCTTCTAACATATGTAAGTATATATAACAAATACATTTTTGCAAGAAGAAAAACAATAATATAGATAACAAATCAGTTCTTTTACTTCATTCATAAGTATATTATTTAACAAATATTTATATAGCTTTTACCTTGTGTCAAGAACTGTGTTTTACACAAACGGACTGATATCATCCTCACAACAGTTTGAAGAGTTAGATACTATTACTGTCCCTAATTTACCCATGCAGGAAGTTGAGTCACAGGGAAGTTATATAGCAGGGGTCCCCAAACTACGGCCCGCGGGCCACATGCGGCCTCCTGAGGCCATTTATCCGGCCCCCGCCGCACTTCTGGAAGGGTACCTCTTTCATTGGTGGTCAGTGAGAGGAGCATAGTTCCCATTGAAATATTGGTCAGTTTGTTGATTTAAATTTACTTGTTCTTTATTTTAAATATTGTATTTGTTCCCGTTTTGTTATTTTTAATTTAAAATAAGATATGTGCAGTATGCATAGGAATTTGTTCATAGTTTTTTTTATAGTCCGGCCCTCCAACGGTCTGAGGGACAGTGAACTGGCCCCCTGTGTAAAAAGTTTGGGGACCCCTGTTATATAACCTACCCAAGTTCACAGAGTTTGTAATAATAGGCTTTTATTTTCCCCAAAAGAATTTTGTCAAAATATGATACAGAGGGAAAAGTCCTCAACTATGTCTCTTTACCTAATCGTATCTACCAACATTATTTCTGCCAACTCCCTCCCTCTAGGTATGAGGAGGAAGGTAGCATTTCCCATGAGGCTACTTCTGTCCTCCTAGACGGAGACTTGCCAAATGCTTACATTGTATGTGCAGTGGATTCCTCACTGTAAAGATTCTCGTGCGTATTTTGTGTTTTCTAATAAACAGGTGAAAAATGAGACAAGAGACACAGTGGCAGAAAGATTAAAGAAAAAAAGAAAACTTGGTGTGGCGTGAAAAAAAGTCAAACAGAGGAGTTCACTGTAAGCAATTAGGGAGTCCAACTTCAAAGAATGGCCCGTTCCTCTTGCTTTCTGACTCCTGTGTTTTACGGAATCCCTGAGGGCAATAAGCCATTGGCTTTCTATTCCAGAGGTCTCAATTCCCTAGTGTCAAGTTAACTGAACAAGGAGTGTGATGAGCTCTGGTCTCAGATTTGGCACACACACACATACTCACACCCCCACAGACCTTTATGTATAACGTTAAGTCAACTTGGTTAATTCTGTGCAAAAAATAATAATAATAATAATAATAATAAATAGGCCATTCAGTATGAAAGACTTATTCAAGAGCCAGAGTGTTATTCCATAATAATTATCAGAATGGCAACAAAATCATCAACTTAACAACTGCTTTCTATGTTCGAGGCACTATGCTTTGCAGTTATGGGGATTGCCTTATTTAATTACTGCCATAATTGTACAGCAAGAAGTATTATGAGGCCCTGATTGGTTGACTCAATGGTAGAGTGCCCGCCTGGCATGTGGCTATCCTGGGTTCCATTCCTGGTCAGGGCACACAGAAGAAGCAACCATCTGCATCCCCCCAACCCTTTCCTCTCTCTCTTCTCCTCCTGCAGCCGTGGTTCCATTGATTCAAGCAAGTTGACCCCAGGCATTGAGGATGGCTTGGTGGAGCCTCCACCTCAGGCACTAAAATTAGTTTGGTTGTGAGCATGGCCCCAGAAGAGCAGAGCATCAGCCCCAGACAGGGGTTGCCAGGTAGATATCAGGTGGGGTACATGTGGGAGTTTGTCTCTCTATGTCCCCTCCTCTCACTTGAATGAAATGAACCCTCTACAACTAAGTCACAGAACTACTACAGCGTGTTCAGTTCGGTTGGTTGCCCTTCGCCAGCTGGAACCACCTGCTAAGAGAGGAAGTTGACCTCTGTGGCTTTCTTGCTGGTCACCCAACATCTGCCTGCTTCACGGCATCCAGCACTTCTGCTGCAACAGGTGAAACTGGCAACACCCTGGCTCACTTAGAGGTAGACAGGTCTCCAAAGCCAGGACTGAGAGCACTTAGAAACATCAAAACGGGTCCTTTGTTTCATTCACTTGGTGCTAATTTCAAGAGGCAACAGGAAAGCACAGAATAGTATCCAGTCTACTTGGCAGGATTTTCTTTCTTTTTTTTTCCCCCATTGAACTTAATGAAACACATTGATATCCTGTTGTTCACACCAACCCCAGAATCGGCAACATTTACCAAGCAGGAATCATGGTAACACCTTGGCTGATGTTATCATGTACAAATGAACCCTGGCTAGTTATGTTTTTAGACCACGTTTTTAACCATTTTGTTTCTTTATCTAAATCATTAAGAAGATTCCATCTCCAGAGCCTCAACTCTTTATAAAGCTAGGCATTAACCATCACCCCCTCCTAGGAGAACAGCTGCCTACAGCTTATGCAGAAATGTTTTGGGACATCTAGACTGATAGAGCCGAAATGAGCAGGTCTGGACCTGATCGCTCTCTCTGGCCCAGACTTTGGCGAGATGCCACCTTACTACTTACTTGAGCAAGGAGCTTTCATCAGGATGTAGACTCTGTCACTGATGTTTATAATCCACAAAGAGCAACAAAGTATCAGCACCTCCCGCCAATAGATACCCAAATGCAGATGACTTTCACTAGGGACCAAACCTTAAGACTACCCAGAATGACTCAGAGCCATCACTAATGGCTTCTATTTCTCATCTCAAGAGCTTGGCAGGTCCCTGACATTAGAGCAAAAGTCTTTCTACCAGGACCTTGCCAATTTCAGCTTCAATTCCATCAGTAAATAACTTTGACCGGATTGGGAAAATTCCATTAATCATTCATGTTCTGGGAAGAATGTTACACAAAGGGGCTGTCAACAGGGCACGGCAACTTTCCATTTGTTTGGTAATTAAGAACTCCCGGCCATCTAATGGTGCCGACATGCAAATATTCACTGCCGGCCTGGAGCCACGAGAATGAGCTGAGAAAGAATTCGTCTGCACTTAAACCCTTCATATTCCTTGATGAGATGGATCTTTCCTGCTCCCGTTAGGTGAACAGCAGGGCACGCCGCTTCAAGCTGAAATGATCCTCTTTGCAAAAGCTTGTGCTTCTAGCAAGAAGTTACCGACTCTTTAGGACACATTTTTTTTTTTTTTATATATAATTTTATTTTTTTAATGGGGTGACATCAATAAATCAGGATACATATATTCAAAGATAACAAGTCCAGGTTATCTTGTCTTTCAATTATGTTGCATACCCACCACCCAAAGTCAGATTGTCCTCTGTAGGACACATTTTTTAAGCCTGTTTCTGAAATGGGTTTTGTTTATACAAATGCACATGTTCTCTGAATCACACTCTTACATTAACCAAATATAATAAATTGCACTTTGATTTAAAATGTGAATGGGATTTTATGCCCCTCTGCAGGAACCCTATCATTTAGCAGACCAGAAATGCAGGAAGGTTCAACTCTTCCATCAACAGGTCCCCCCATCCTTTTTCACCTGAGTTGTGCATTACTCCATTCACTGTATTTTTCGCTCCATAAGATGCACTTTCCCCCCTCCCCCCCAAAAGTGGAGGGGAAAATGCCCGTGCATCTTATGGAGCAAAAAAAATATGCTATTTTTAAAAACTAGAGACAATTAGATATTTAAAATCTACTAGGAATTCAGCCAGGGCATTAGGAGATGCTATGAAATAGATCCTCCAGTGGACAAGAAGTCCTAACGGGTCTCCAACTGGTTACTAACATCATCAGAAAACCAGAGCCACAATGTCACACTTAGGAATCCAGATGGCATTCAAATGGCCTGGGGCCACATCATTGGCTACTCTCCTCTCTCTTCTTCCTGCCTTGCAAATGTCCACTTGAAATGTCTGCGTAACCGAGCACGCTGATGGGAGAGTCCGGAGCCAAGTGCAACTCCCGTACTGATGACGAGAACGAAGGACAGTCTCACCCACAGAGCTGCGCTCTTCCCCCATGACGAGGTCTTCGAATGGGACACAGCGTACTCTCACTGAGAAAAACGCGCTGCAGAGATTCCCAGACTTCTTTTAACACCTTTGTTTCCATTTCAAGTTTCGGTCTACTTGAATTTCAAGCAGGGCTTCCTGTGCCTCTTTGCAGGTGAACTGTTTTCATCTACAGGTGAACTCAGATGAACTCGAAAGTTCATCAGAGGTTAACTCAAATTGAGGCTTGACAGTGAGCATTGTTTCTAAACACGTGAAAGCGTCAGGAAATGATAGCTGCCCAATATTCATCTCTTTCTCATAGCTCTGCCCTTGTTTGCCTTGCTTTTTGTGTGTGTGTATTTTTCTGAAGCTGGAAACGGGGAGAGACAGTCCCACAGACTCCCGCATGCGCCCGACCGGGATCCACCCGGCACGCCCACCAGGGGGCGATGCTCTGACCCACCAGGGGGCGATGCTCTGCCCCTCCGGGGGGGGGGGGGTCGCTCTGTTGCGACCAGAGCCACTCCAGCGCCTGAGGCAGAGGCCAAGGAGCCGTCCCCAGCGCCCCGGCCATCTTTGCTCCAATGGAGCCTTGGCTGCGGGAGGGGAAGAGAGAGACAGAGAGGAAGGGGGGGGGAGGGATGGAGAAGCAGATGGGCACTTCTCCTGTGTGCCCTGGCCGGGAATTGAACCCGGGACTGCTGCACGCCAGGCCGACGCTCTACCGCTGAGCCAACCGGCCAGGGCTCTGCCTTGCTTTTAACACTGTATCTGATACTTCTTCCCGGTGCTTTGATAATTTTAGGAGCCTTGACCATAAGATAACATCCAGAGAGAATCATTAGACACATTTTTTTTTTCTCAGAGGCCTTTTCTCCAGTTAAAGACAGTTGTTATGTGTGATATTAATCAGTCATGCCTGAAACAAATGCAATTCCAAACATAATAGAAGATCGCCCTGTGCGCTCCCCTCCCTTTCCACACAGTTTATACAAGTGTGCGCTGCTCCACTAGGCAGTTTAAATATTTTTGTTTTTAGATTTTATTTATTCATTTTAGAGAGAAGTTACACAGGGAGAGAGAGAGAGAGAGAGAGAGAGAGAGAGAGAGAGAGAGAAAGGCAGAGAGAGAGGGGGGAGGAGCAGAAAGCATCAACTCCCAGGCAAGCCCAGGGTTTCAAACCAGCGACCTCAGCAGTCCAGGTCGCTGCTCTACCCACTGCGCCACCGCAGGTCAGGCAGTTTAAATATTTTTCAGCCCTTTTCTGTTTTCTCAAAAACACCAGCTACATTGACTATGTATGTTTAAATTTCCACTTTGCCTTTAAAGATACAGAGAAGAAGAAAAAAAAAAGTCAACCCAATAACAAATCATTGCATTGTTTGGGTCTCTGTATCTATCACATTTGTGATTTCTTTTTAGAATTAAAGCGGCCCTGGCCGGTTGGCTCAGTGGTAGAGCGTTGGCCTGGCGTGCAGAAGTCCGGGGTTTGATTCCCCGCCAGGGCACATAGGAGAGGCGCCCATCTGCTTCTCCACCCCCCTCCTCCTTCCTCTCTGTCTCTCTCTTCCCCTCCCGCAGCCAAGGCTCCATTGGAGCAAAGATGGCCCGGGCACTGGGGATGGCTCCTTGGCCTCTGCCCCAGGCGCTAGAGTGGCTCTGGTGGCTAAAGAGCGACGCCCCAGAGGGGCAGAGCATCGCCCCTGGTGGGCAGAGCATCGCCCCCTGGTGGGCAGAGTGTCGCCCCCTCGTGGGCATGCCGGTGGATCCCGGTCAGGCACATGCGGGAGTCTGTCTGACTGTCTCTCCCCTTTCCAGCTTCAGAAAAATACAAAATAAATAAATAAATAAATAAAATAAAATAAAAAATAGAATTAAACAAAGCAGTTCCGTGGGATTTTAGCTCTAAGAGAAGTGTCCCCGTGTTCAACTCACACAAATGGATGATTTGTGTGCGCACGTTTGGGAGCTGGATGAGACAGTTAGAAACGGCCAGGCTGTTAAGTGGAAACATTATGACTCATTTCCCCCCACCCTGATTTTCCACAGAGATCCTGGTGAGTGAGAGGCGCATGGAGGCCGGAGGAGAGTGAGGAGGGAAGGGGACCATTGTCACGCTCCTGCATGGCCCCAAACTATCTCCTTTGCTCTGCGTTCCCACCTCTGTCTCCCGGTCCAGGGCTGCCCAGTGCCAGACCCCTGCCTTTCTATCTCAGATCTCAGCTCCCAATCTTCTCAGTGTTTCCTCACTCCCTGCTTCATGAAACCTGACCTGCCTTGCAGTTTCACCAGGACTAGTAGTGCCCGATGCCCACCCTCCTATCAGAAAACTCCTGCCTGACCTGTGGTGGCGCAGTGGATAGAGTGTCGACCTGGAATGCTGAGGTCGCAGGTTCGAGACCCTGGGTTTGCCCAGTGAAGGCACATATAACAAGTTGATACTTCCCATGTCTCCTCCCCTCTTCTGTCTCTCTCCCCTTTCTCTAAAAATCAATAAATAAAATCTTCTAAAAAGAAAGAAAGAAAGAAAAAATTCTTGACATAGCTTCTTTCTGCACTCAACCTAGAACACTGTGGATAATCCCCCCCCCCCCCCGTGAGGGCCCTGCTGTGTGACACCCTGGGCAGAGGACCTAGTTGACCTGTGTCTGACCTTCTGACCTATGGGACTGCAAGATAATAAATTGGTGCTGTTTTCAGTATTACACAGTCATAGAAAACTAGTACATGGGAAGGTTTTTAGCAACAAGAACTAAGTGTTTTTTTTTTGTTTGTTTGTTTCATTTCAAAACCGGTTCCTTCTTAATTCACAACACCTAGAGTAAGTGTTCAATGCTTACTCGTCGGTCCATTCTCTGATTCATTACTTAAGGAAGATTAATCCTGATCTATCATTTTGAAATGCCATTATAAATGGCATTGTTATTTTTTGTTGTTGTTGTTATTTTTATACACTTTATCTCCAGAGGTCAAAGGGAGGCATTCTCCTCCTCCTGGTCGGGCACATCACCTTCCCTCTATCCGCCCTGCACAAGAATGAGGTTTCTTCTCCACATCCCCCTGCACGATTCAGGATGATGACTGCACTCTCTCTTATCAGAAAAACTGATTGTGGCTCCCAGAAGCTAACCTCTCAGGAAATTGTTATTCCTAAAGTGCTTTGAAATCTTCAGCACAACAGGATATAAAGAGTAAAATGTGTGCTGATGGACACGTATTGAAAACATATGGCCGCAACACGGACGTAAATATCTCCGGCCCACAAATAATGCGCGAGGCAGCGTTTAATTTCCTGGTGGGAAGGCTTTCCATTATTTTCTTCTTCAAACTCCCAGTTCCGTCCAAGTAAAGAATAAACACAATTTTCTTAGACAAGTGAAATACAGAGAGCCAGAGCCATTATTCTGGACCACGTTAGCGTCACAGTGTAGATAAATGTATAAACTTATAGAACCCGCGAAATAATGGTGGAGGAGCGCGGGTCACAATTGATTTTCTGACGGTTAGAAAAGTACTTGGGATAGCAAAGGACCAAGCTCACAGCATATTTCCATGGTAAATCTGGTCGAAACATTTTCTAAAGATGCTTAATATTTTTTTAGAAAAAGATACATAAAGTTTCCATTTTAATGATACACTTCAGTATTGTGAAGTATGTTTATGTTGTGCAATCAATCTCTAGGACATTTTCAGCCTGTAGAACTGAAACTCTACACCCACTAAACAACTCCCCCCTGTACCTCCCCCAGCCCCTGAACCACAGTTCTACTTCCTATTTCTACGAGTCTCACTCCTCTCTGACTCCTCCAGGTGCTTCATAGGGCTGTGCAGTGTTTGCCTTTTCTGTGACTAGATTATTGTGCTAAGTCTAATGTCCTACACATTCCATCCATGTCATAGCATGTGGTAGCAAATGCTGGATAGCTTCTGTCAGATAATCTGGTTATTTAGATTGAAAATGTGCCCCAGATAATGAAGCTATTTCTTGCTGGAGGTTCCTCTCAACACATCATCGGATGCCACGGCCAGTCTCTCCTGACATTCAAAAGCTGGCCCAAGGAGGGGCTGCATGTTTAATTCTCTCTTGGCTGCTCTGAGTTCTAGAAAGAATTTTTTTCACGGGTGGGGGGTGGGGGGTGGGGGGGTGGCTCGAAAATACTTTCTTTTATAATATGTCTACAGTTCATCTTTCTCAAAAGTGAAGATTATAAAATTCCATTGAAATTCTAATATTTTGTTTGTATTTTTAAAATAAAAAAAATTTTGACATTAATACCCGACCATCAGATTCGGGCTATTGCAAAGAATGAATCACTGAGACAGGTCCCTGAAACAAATCACTTAAAATCATTCAAAGTGTTTTAACTGGCTTTATTAACGCAATAAAAAATTATTTTTTTACATAATTTCTCAATTAACAAAACCAAGTCAACACTTTTAATTTGCACAGATAGAATTGTGGTTTTTTTTCCTTTGAAAAACTAGACCCTTGACTTTCCTGAAAATTCCTTGCAGGATATTAAGGAGGCTTCCGTAGCCTCTATATTATCACGGTAACACTTCTCTGTAGCATCTTTAACACGGATTCCAGATCAGGGTCAAACTGGTGCTGGACAAGTGTCCCTGCTGTCCTCATATACCCAGCCTCGTGCTCCGGGGAGTGATCAGTTGTCCTGGTTCCAATGTGACTTTACTAATCTTACAAGATGATGAATAATTAATTAAATACCCACATCTTCTGGAGCCCAGGTTTCCAAAATAAACGCTATTTTATCACACACTGCTCCTTCATACACATACTATATAGATAACAGGGTATTAGAGGGAGTTTCCCTCTGTCTCCATGTCTTTCAAACCTCTCCCCTCACCATGATAGCATCCGCCATATCTAATCCTTACCCCCAAAAAGATATTAAACTATCTTTTCAGGATTTGTATACACACACACACACACACACACTCATTTTGCCACCCTTTCCATCAATCACTTCCAAATTTAAAAATCTATATTTAGATAATCAGCTAAAAGTGTTGGAAACTGAAGAATTTCTTTGGAGAAATTGTTAGAGTTCTTTAATTCTTTGACTCACCCTTCTTCCTAAAGGACAGGGGGACGGAGTGCATGTCTCCCTCTTCTCAGACCCAGTGAGATATTCTTCCAAGAGACCAGTCGGAGAGTTTGATAATTACTCTTAGAGTTTAGGAAAAGGCGCTGGGTGCAGTGGACTAGATCTAAAAACATGAGGTGGTGTTGAGTATGAAATCAAGTTGAAAATTTAAAGAGGAAAGTCAGTAATTACTGGTCAAATGGATAAAAGGGAGAATGGTCCGTGTTCGAGTCTGATGACACTTATACAGCTAGTGCTCAACTTACGACCACGATTGGTTCCAACAGACCAGTGGTAACACGATTTGGTCGTAAGTTGAGTAGTAGGCTCTATGTACAGTACTGTGAAATGATGTTGTAAAAATCTTTAAGTCATATTTTATCATAATTTTCTTTCATTATTGTTATATATCATAATTTTCTTTGTTCATTTTATGCCATTTGTATCATCTCTACACCATTTTGTTTCTTATTTTTACATTCGTCAGGTTTAAGTAAAACACTGCATTACCAGTACAACTGGTTTAATATTTGCAAAGACAATTTCCTCTTGGTAGACATCTTGGGAGGGGTTTGATGAAAAATATCCAAGACACAAAGCACAAATTGCTGTACCGAGTCTGGGATAACAGTTGAAATGGTGCACACGGAGATGGTAGTGCTGCCGGAAGCTGGTCCGCACTGTCGTACGCCCAGCTGGGCAACGCTTGCGCTGCCAGATGCGGAGCAGTCCTGGCTAGCGATTGTGGTCGTAAAGTCAAATGGTCGTAAGTTGCATAGGTCGTAAGTCCATCAATAGGTCGTAAGTCATAATTAGTATTCCTTACTAAACATTTCTCAGAACTAGTTAGGAGCAAGT
The DNA here is from genome assembly GCF_036850765.1 of Saccopteryx bilineata. Lineage (NCBI taxonomy): Eukaryota > Metazoa > Chordata > Mammalia > Chiroptera > Emballonuridae > Saccopteryx > Saccopteryx bilineata. Next base: position 65,110,692 of record NC_089496.1, read on the forward strand.
TGGGAGAGAAGGACAGCCAGGGACATTTTCATTCTTCCCAGAGCTGCCGGGAGAGAGTGATGCTGAGACAATGAACGCAGAAACAAATAGGAGAGTTCTTCAACTTAAGAGAAGTATCTACATTTACAGCACACATTATACTTCATTATAAAAGACTGAGTAGGCCCTGGCTAATTGGCTCAGTGGTGGAGTGTCACCCTGGCATGTGGATATCCTGGGTTCAATTCCGAGTCAGGATATACAAGAGTAGTGCCCACCTGCTTCTCCACCCCTCCCCCTTCTCTCTCTCTCTCTCTCTTTCTCTCTCTCTCTCTCTCCTCTCTTCTCTCTCTTCCCCTCCTGCAGCTATGGCTCAGTTGGTTCAAGTGCATCAGCCCCAGGCGCTGAGGATGGCTCTGTGGAGCCTCTACCTCAGGTGCTAAAGATAGCTCTGTTGCAAGCATGGCCCCAGATGGGGGTTGCTGGGTGGATCCCAGTCACAGGGCATGCAGGAGTCGTCTATGTCTCTATCTCCCCTCACTTGGAAAAGAAGAAAAAATAAATAAAAATAAGTAAAAGACTAAATGCCTTCTCCCTACAATTGGGAACAAGGCCAGCACATCCACTTCCATCACACTTACACAACATTGTGCTAGAAGTTCCAGTCCAGTCCTGCAAGGCAGGAAAAGCATGTGAAAGGCATGAGTGTTAAGGAGGAAAAATAAAACTATTCCTGTTCGCTTATGGCATGATTGTAGGTGTAGAAAATCCTAAGGAATCTGTCAAAAATATAAAAATGATCCCATAGCTACTATTTGTTCAGCAGTGTGGTGGGACACAAGATAAACATGGGAAAACCCAGTATGTTTGTATATGCTAGCAATGAACTTTGTAGACAGCAAAATTAAAACTACAGCATCATTTATAACATACCAAAAATGAAATACAGACAAAACTGACAAACTATGAACAGGACTTCTATGCTGAAAATTGCCAATGCTGGTGAAAGTTCATGGAAATCTAACCAAACTGAGAGGCATACCATGTTTATGAATCAGAAAACTAAACATGGCCCTGACTAGTTGGCTCGGTGGTACAGCATTGGCCCAGCGTGTGGATGTCCTGGGTTTGATTCCCAGTGAGGGCACACAGGAGAAGTGCCCATCTGCTTCTCCATCCTTTTCCCTTCCTCCTTCTCTCTCTCTCTTCCCCTCCCACAGCCATGGATCGATTGGAGTGAGTTGGCCCTGAGTGCTGAGGATGGCTCCATGGCCTCTGCCTCAGGCACTAAGAAGAGCTCAGTTTGCTGAGCAACAGAGCAACGCCCTATATGGGCAGAGTGTCACCCCTTAGTGGTCTTGCCAGGTGGGTCCTGGTCAGAGCACATGTGGGAGTCTCTCTCCACCTCTGCTCCTCTCAATGAATAATTAACAACAATAACAACAACAACAAAATGATGAAGATTGGCAATCCTGCCCAAATTGATGTATAGGTGTAACACAATTGAAATCAAACCCCTAGCAAGGTTTCTTTTTATCGTTAAAGGCAAGCTTGTTCTACAATTTTATTCCAAAATTCACATGGCAATCAATAGAACTATGATGGCAAAAAAAAAAGAAAAAAAAAAATATTTTTTTTTTTTTAAGGAAAACGTGGGAGGAATCAGTCTACTCAACTTCAAGACATCTATCGCTGTAGAAATTGACAGAGGGAATGACAAAGACAATGAAGCTGGAATAATAAGCATACAGTGACTCAAACACCGTGTCTGCCGGTCCGATCATCATTTTAAAGAAGGCCGAAGAATTGATTTGAGAAGTTAAAGATTCACACACTGAGACCTTTACAAGTTCAAAGCCCTTTTAAATGTGAAAGTACTTTTACGAAAGAACCAACTGGGGAAGCTGTAGCTCTTCAAACACTCCCGACATTTGTGGGATGTACACGGGAGACAGGTGCACGCTTCATTTTCTTTCCGGCGGGTCAGAAATTGGTCTGTTTTGCAAAATGCAGGCTCAGGGAAATGCATCAGCAGAAGGACAAGGTGCCTAGTGAATCTGTCAGCGTCCTGTCCAAATCAGAAAGCACCTAAGGTGTTTCAGCAGGGAGGGGTTAAGTGGCAGTAGTTATAAAACCATTAGAATCTCGAAGCAAACAAATCTCAGGGGAGAGCCCTGCAAGATGGTAGGGCTCGCTGGGAGTGGTGGGAACTGCAGGAGCAGCAGCCATCAGTGACTTCAGCACCCTGCTGCACTCAAGCGGGCGATTGGCGGGAAAATTCTGTTAAGTCACCAACTCACTCCTACGATCATCTGCTTCTTTCTTTTTTTTTTTTGTATTTTTCTGAAGCTGGAAACGGGGAGAGACAGTCAGACAGACTCCTGCATGCGCCTGACCGGGATCCACCCGGCACGCCCACCAGGGGGCGATGCTCTGCCCCTCCGGGGCGTCGCTCTGCCGCCACCAGAGCCACTCTAGTGCCTGGGGCAGAGGCCAAGGAGCCATCCCCAGCGCCCGGGCCATCTTTGCTCCAATGGAGCCTTGGCTGCGGGAGGGGAAGAGAGAGACAGAGAGGAAGGAGGAGGGGGGTGGAGAAGCAAATGGGCACTTCTCCTATGTGCCCTGGCCGGGAATCGAACCCGGGCGCACGCCAGGCCGACGCTCTACCGCTGAGCCAACCGGCCAGGGCCTGCTGCTTCTTTCTGATAGTGAAGAACTCTGTGGAATTTTATTCCACGTCCTTCTTCCACATTGAGGAGGATGTGGAGGATGTCCTTCTTCTTTTAACAGAATCTAAAACCAGACTAGCTCTCAGAGGCTCTGGGCACTGCGCTGTCATGGTTTCCACCCCAGTAAGCCAAGCATGGGAGAGAGAATGTGTAAACTCACCCAAGTTCATCTCGCATGGCTGAGGACAAGTCCATGACAACCATGGACTCCTTCTGAGCCACCACATGAAAATCAGAGGAAATTCTGTTTCCTCACATTAAAGGTTTGTATTTGCCTATGGAGAATTATCCTCCTGTTATTGATTATTTGTAGAGACTAACAAGGTTTAAGCAGCTTAGCCCAACATTACCAGGAAGAAGTGGCCGAACTTCAGGTTTGAGGTGGAGTTTTGTTGTTCCATTAGCTGTCAATTTTTCCTTTCCTTTTGAAAGTTTTGAGGAATACAGTCCTGAACTTAAGGTTCTAGGTCAATGTATTCATGTGTAACTAAAGAGCAGGTGACGGTCAAAAATCGACACTAGGACAGGAATATGATGTGTATGTGAGGGAAAAAAAGAAATCAGCTGGGGAGACAGATGGGAGAATGTACAGAAAACAGAAAAATGCATATATTAAACATTTCTAAATGGTAATGTACACCGTGAAAATCCATTTCAAGGGACACAGTCTTTAAACTCCCCAAATTCTTTCATAAGAACAGAGCCACTAGTGGGGATAAACACACTACAGGGTTCTGGTGTAGCTAGTGAAGTTCTATGTCTTGATCAAGGTGGTGATGACAAGGCTGTAGATTTTATAACAGCTTATTAGGCTAAAATTTGTTTGTGTATTGTATTTGTTATTATTATATAAAAACAAAGGGAGATGATGTCATAATCCTACAGGGTACACAGTAGAGTGGAACTCTACATGTATCGTGTACATGGTCACATGGTCATGGGTGCAGATCGGATTGTTTTGGGACCTTGGGCATGTCAACCCCTCTAAAGCCATATCTGCACAATGAAGATACTGGCAGGACTGCAATGGTGATTAAATGGCATAAATTTCTCAAATAGCTGGCATGGTGTTTTGCACTGGAAAAGCACTTGAACACTATCACTTGTCAACTCAATGGCACAAAACTCAGGGGCAGGGCAAAAACTCTGCATTCGTAAGCAAGCAAATAATGTGAGAATCGTGAGAATTAAAGGAAGTAGGAAAATTGAACAAGGGAGTGAGGGGTCCCTGATAAAAAGGAACAGGAAATAAATCCTAAGAGCAGAATGAGGGAGGGGACCCGGATGGCCAGACCGTTGGGATACGGTGTCATGTGTGATGATACAGTATATAGGATTGGCTTTAGAATGCTCAAGGGAGTCTTGCAAAATGATGAATCTTGAGTGTGCCCAAGAGGGACTTTGTCTACACAACCATGTCACTGCAGCTGACCCTCGTCCATATTCCTCCAGTCCCCAAGACGGCACAGGTGGCAGTGACAAAGTAAAGCCCCACAATCTGATATTTTCCACATGAAGAGATGTTGCATGCCACAAGCTCTTGTCCAGATAAATCTCTGCCCTGCCCTAGACATGCGCATTGGCTCCTCTCAGTGCTATTCTTTTCTGTTTGGGGATGACTACTCTACAATTAGTTGAACTAATTATGCATTTAAGCATTAAAAGCATGCATTTCAGCCCTGGCTAGATAGCTCAGTTGGTTAGAGCATCATTCTGATAGAGGTTGCCGGTTCAATCCCTGGTCGGGGCACATACAGGGACAGATTTATGTCCCCCCCCCCCTCTCTCTTCCCCCTTACTCTCTCACTGAAATCAATACATTTTTTTTTTTAAATAGCACACATTTCAAAGAAGGTGGACAGATTCCCCACTTCCTTTACTCTTATGAGTTCTGCTCATTGTAAGCTAACAATTCATTATTCTAAAACACATTTGACTCCTATTCTGAAAAACTGAGATTTAATAACTTTTGTGATTATCATAGAACCATGCATGTATGCACACTCCTGGAAGTAAAAACTAGATATAGTTTAGTCTTTTTCAAGATACTTTTTAGTCTGTGGATTCTTCTAGAAAGATCATTGAATTGCATGCTTCAAATACCTTCCCAATACCCTCTCTCAGAAGCTCGGTGCTCAAGGTCAAATAAGCCATTTGCTCTAGTTTAACAGGGTGACTATGGAGATGAACAGATTTGATATATTTAAATAAAACATTCTAATAGCATGCTCTGGTCTTGGAGACCCCCAGGCAGCATACGTTGTATTTGTTCGACACCGCGGCTTAATTACTCTCATAAATGAATTATACCAATTTCAATTTGAAACCATAAGTGTTACAGTTGAACTAGGGTCAAATTAAACTTTCTGTCAATTATGCAGATTACTTAAGCAATTATGTAAATTATTAATAAATTCTTAATTGATGTAGAATTTTTCTTGAAAAAATATCTGTTTTATGCTATTGGGCTCAAATACCAGGGAAGTGTGGGGACTTGGGGAAAATAAAAAACGTAACTCTAAATATCTGCCTTAAGAATTCTCAGGATAAGAAGTAAATCAGGCTTTCTGATGCTGGAAATTGAATATGTTTTCTATTTAAGAATATTTTAGGGGCCTAGTGGGTTGGCTCAGTGGATAGGGTGTCACCCTAGCGCGTGGAAGTCCCGGATTCTATCCCTGATCAGGGCACACATGAGAAGCGACCATCTGTTTCTCTTCCCTTCCCCCTCCACTCTCTCTTCCCCTCCTGCAGCCAGTGGCTCGTTTGGTCCAAGTGTCGGCCCCAGCACTGAGGATAGCTCGGTTGATTCAAGCACTGGGCCCAGATGGGGGTTACTGAGTAGATCCCGGTTAGGTTACATGCAAGAGTCTGTCTATCTCCCCTCCTCTCACTTAAAAAAGTAAAATAAAATTTAAAAAAAGAATATTTTAGTTTTGTATTGTAAAGATGCACATTCCTCAGTACACAAGATAGCATTGGATTTCCAAGGGCGGGGAGCGAATCGTAGTGATCATAGAAATCAGATCTACATTGTGTCGGTTTTATTATCGTTTCAAAGTTCTTTACAGAGCACTTCTTTTGGCCAGTCCCTAGGGCGGAGCCTGCACAGTGCCACTGGTCCTTTAGAAGAGATCAGCCCTGAGACAGCAATGAGTCAGCAGGCGTCAGTGTGGACAGACCTGGCTGACTCCCCCTCTCATACTCAGCGCTCACGACAATGACCACGGATCCGCTTTGATTGGCTTTCACTCCATGGACCTCACTTTGTAACTTCTGGAGCTACCTTCACTCCAACCTACTCATTATTCCAAACAGACACAGTGACTCTGTTTTTCCTGAAAGAAAACAAACAAAAAACTTAGGTAGGTAGAAAAGCCAACTCTGCTAAACGATTTTTGGTTTCTGGGTTAGAAAGGTAAATAACCCATCTGAGGCCTCCAAAGAGCAAATCTTCACTCATCTCTTTAAAATGCAACAACAAGCACTTGATTCTTCTATTGTATCTTCCAAAATTGCTTTTTGTGTAAACTTTTATACTCTAGAGCAGTGGTTCTCAACCTTTCTAATGCCGTGACCCTGCAATACAGTTCCTCATGTTGCGATGACCCCAAACCAAAAAATAATTTTGGTGGCTACTTCATAACTGTAATTTTGCTACAGTTATGATTCGGAATGTAAATACCTGATATGCATTATGCATTTTCCGATGGCTTTAGGCGACCCCGCCGGGGTCGCGACCCACAGGTTGAGAACCACTGCTCTAGAACCTGACCTGTGGTGGCGCAGTGGATAAAGCAAGGACCTGGAATGCTGAGGTGGCCTGTTCGAAACCACCAGCTTGCCTGGTCAAGGCACCGATGAGAAGCAACTATGAGTTGATGCTTCCTACTCTTTCCCCCTCACCTTTCTCTCTCTTCTCTTTAAAAAACAAAAAAATTAAATAAAATCTTTAAAAAAAAATAGTCTCTAGTAAGATAAATTCTCTTTTTGAAATATGAATGTAGGCTTTGGGGTTAGGTGGTGTCACTCAGGTGACAGAGAGAAAGCCGCTCGGGACTTCACAGGATGTGGGACTTGATAAACCCAGAGAACCAGAACACGCAGTCTGTTAGTCAGGCCCTGGGCAGTCCTGAGCACACCCTGATACCACCGTGTTTTTGGTTCATAGCAACAGTCCCAGGGTCCCCTCTGTGACTCAGTGTTTTCCCATTTCTCTTTTTCGCCTTGTCTGTCTCTCTGGACTGCTGATTCTTTCTATAAGTTTTCATTCAAGCTCCTTCAAGAGTGTAGAGTTGATTGAATGGCTCAGTGGCTCTACAAAACAGTCTGCACACTGGGGAGAATTCTTTTCTTACTATTTTTTTTTTATTGATTGATTTGAGAGAAAGAGAGAGCGAGAGAGAGATTGATTTGTTGTTCCACTCATTCATGCATTCATTGGTTGATTCCTGTAGGTACCCTGGCTGGGGATCAAACCCACAACCGTGGCGTATCAGAATGATGCTCCAACCGCGTTATCCAGCCAGGGTCTTTTTTTTTTTTTTTTTTTTTTTTATTTTTTTTAACATTCTTAAGTCAAGATACGCCATGGGCTTTTGGTTAGTGGTGGCCAGGAGGGGAAGAGGACATGGCAGAGCACAGAAAGCCCAGTCCAGACAGCACGGATGCCGGCCAGCCTCCCCACGAGCTGCTCTACATGCACAGACATCTTCACGAGGAAAAGGGTGGGAGATGCAGAGCCGGCCTCCCATGCATGAAAACCTCAGCTCCCTCCCTCCCTCCCTCCCTCCCTCCTCAGAGCCATCTCCGAGCCTGGCATTTGCTGTAACGAAAGCACTGAGCTCATAGCTTTCCACATAATTTTTTTCCCATCCCAGGTACACTGATGGAGGAGATTTCCAAATCCCAAAACAGAAATGACAAAGGAAACCTAGGTTTCAAAGGGGACGCTTCACCATTCTACCACTCGGCCATGACAAAGCCGGGGTCGGAATGGAAATGAGACATCCCAAGTTCACCTGTGACTAACTGAAGCCCTAATAAAGGTACAGCCTCTGACCTCAGTCCCCTGGGTCCCCTACCTTGCGTAGAAACACAAGTTACGAAACGCACGCCATATCAAACAGGAAAGCACCTGATACTATGCAATGTGCATATTGATGAAGCGATGAGGGGATTCAATGAATGCTAAATTATGGGTCTGAAGAGGATGGTGGCCTTTGTTAAAATCTGCATGCCACGAGCTGCGAACTCCAGAGTATTAACAGAAAGCGCAGGGCCAAGCGCACCTGTCAAACCCTCTTTTTCATTTTATTTTATTTTTTTAATTCTTTACTATACAGAGAGAAAACTTGATAAAATATTATAGATGAAAAGACCCCTTTCAAAACGCGTCTGCTTTGTAGTGACTCCCTCCCTGGCTCCTCTGCTGACTTAAAAGTCATCCCCACCTTGACTAGACGTTGCTGCCTTTAAAAAAAAAAAAAAAAAAAAAAAAAGACGCGGCACCGTCCCCGGGTTTTGACGCAGAACGACCGGACCTGCATTCGGAAATGGCTCATTGTCAAGACCACCAGCACGACTGCCAAGGCGAGAACAGCCAAACAAAACCCCCACCCGATTTCTTTTTTCTAACCCGCCCGGCAACAATGCTCCCCGGGCACGGGCCGCGGCCGCGGTTCCGAGACTGCGTCGGCCTGGCCTGCAGACAGAAAGCTATTCCGGGCATTGAAAACAGCCTTATTACCAGCTTTTTTTTTTTTTTTTTTTTTTTTTCCTTTCTCTCTTTTTTTTTTTTTTTTTTCTTCCCCTTCCCCGTGACATTAGAAAGTCCGAAGTGACATACATTTTTTATAGCTTCATAAAGTCGTCTCCTGACCGGGTCACCCTTCTCATAACTAGGGAGCAGAACGCTTGAAAAAACCCATTCATCAACGTGAAAGGAGACTCTGTCTGTGGCTCCCAATATGCACAGTCTGGCAAGATCCAGCTCAGTGCAAATGCTAACTTACTCTTTTGCTAATGCCAAATGACCCTCTCGCTCCTATCAGCGCGCTGAGCAGGACACGCAGGGCGTGGGGGGGCGTCCCCATCTGCACTGGGGCTGCGACAGACAGCCCAGCGCCAGCCCTTCCTGCTACATGTACTGAACACGTTAAAAAAAAAAAAATTGTTGTATATTCATACTAATTAAATATTCAATTAAACAATGCTAAAATTATGGAAGGGGGGGGAGTTTGTTCTTGCCTAATGGACTAGAGCCTGTTCATTACATTTGCACAGATATACATTAAAATTCCATGGGAAAAAAAAAAAAGAGCAGAAATTGTTCCCGGAGTTTTCATTCCTCTAATGTTCCTCCTCCGTGCTTTGTTCGGACATTCAGCTTAGGATGGTCCAACCTGGGATGGTGGGTGGGTGAAGGAACGCAGGGAAGGTCAGAAACAAGGAGGAAGCTGTTCCTCAAAGTTCCCGTGAGAGACAGAAATGTCCTCCAAGAAAGCAGCATTGTTTCCACGGGATTTCGTGGTGCACATGAGGAACACGTGGGCTTTGGGGTTTGAAAGCTACACACGCTTGTGGCAGATTTCAGGTCTCCAGGTCTCCAAAAACGGACGTCTCTGAGAGATGCAGACCTCTCCGGATCAATGATCAGAACATCCCCAGCATCTCTGCCCTGCACAGGAAACACTGGATTTGTGTCCCGAGTCTTTTGACTTTAGGAACCTGGATTTGAATTTGAGTTAAGATCATAAAGGGGCCCTGGCTGGTTGGCTAAGTGATAGAGCAATGATTGGTCAGGCGTGTGGAAGTCCCAGGTTCGGTTTCTGGTCAGGGCACACAAGAAAAAGCGGCCATCTTTTTCTCCACCCTTCCCCCTCTCCCTTCTCTCTTTCTCTCTCTCTCTTCTCCTTCTGCAGCCAGGGGCTCGGTTGGAGCAAGTTAGCCCAGGCACTGAGGATGGCTCCATGGCCTCACTTCAGGCACTAAAATAGTTCTGTTGCCAAGCAACAGAGCAAAGGCCCCAGATGGGCAGAGTATCCTGCATAGGGTCTTGCCGGTGGATCCCAGTCGGGTGCATGTGGGAGTCTGTCTCTCTGCCTCCCCGCTTTTCACTTAAGGGAAAAATAAAAAGATCACAAAGGAATAAAAAAGTACCAATCACACTCCAGGACTGTGTTTTTATTTGAGAGTCTTGCTCTCATGTTATTGACTAGATCGTATTTATGCATGCTTGTATGTATATGTGTATATGTGTATATATATACACATATATACATATATGTGCATATTATATATGATACCTATGTATTTATGTGTGTATATATATATACAGGGGTTGGCAAAATTAGGCTTACAGCTGTGAATGTAAAACACAGTTTATTCTCGTCTTATTATTTATTAATTATTATATTATTTATTATTAGTAGTAGTATTTTGTATTCTTACTTATGATTTATCTTTTAGGTAACTATGACTGGTAATATACAACCTTCTTGTCCCCACAATGGTATGTATAAATATACATATATATATATATATATATGCGCATAAGTTTTTAGAAGCCATGACGTGATAAACAACAAAACAACTGAGAGAACAACAGAATGATTGCGATAAAATCCTGTGCTGTACATTAGAGAAAATCACACCAAGGCTAGAAACACCCTAGTCTCTATCTTCTCACGTTTTCACGAGACATCGGGTTGGAAGGTCTGGAGAAGGAGACTGCACACATTTTACCAACCACATGGTGCGCATCAGATGTGAAGCTCTCAGCCAATGCCTTGCCAGTGCTGTCACTGCTGACACCTCAAGGGTCACCTCTGGGAACACAGTGGTCACCTTCCCAGGCCAGGCCTGACTGTGGGAGATGGTAATAGCCTTTCCTCCTTTTAGAAACAAAATCCAGGCTCTGGCTGGTTGGCTCAGTGGTAGAGCATTGGCCTGGCATGTGGATGTACCAGGTTCAATTCCCGGTCAGGGCACACGGAAGTGACTATCTGCTTCTCCACCCCTCCCTCTTCTTTCTGTCTCTTCTCCTCCCTCAGCCATGGCCAGATAGGTTTGAGTACATTGGCCTAGGCTCTGAAGATGGCTCCATGAAGCTTCTGACTCAGGTGCTAAAAATAGCTTTGTTGCAAGCATGGCCCCAGATGGGCAGAGCATCAGACAAGGGTTGCTGGGTGGATCCTAGTCAGGGCACATGCGGGCCTCTGTCTCTCTATCTCCTCTTCTCTAACTGGGAAAAGAAGATGAAGAAAAAGAGAAAAAAAGGCCCTAACTGGTTGGCTAGCCCTGGCATGTGGAAGTCTTAGGTTCGGTTACCAGCCAGGGCACACAGGAGAAGTGCCCATCTGCATCTCCACCCTTCTCCCTCTCCTTCCTCTCTATCTCTCTTTTCCCCTCCTGCAGCCAAGGCTCCATGGGAACAAAGTTGGCCCCGGGTGCTGAGGATGGCTCCATGGCCTCCACTTCAGGCACTAGAATAGCTTCAGTTGCAAAGGAACAACAACCCAGATGGGCAGAGCATCACCCCCTAGTGGGCATGCTGGGTGGATCCCAGTTGGGCACATGCAGGAGTCTGTCTCTCTGCCTCCCCACTTCTCACTTCATAAAAATACCAAAAAAAAGAAAGAAAGAAAGAAAGAAAGATCCACAGGGTCATCACAACAAGAGCATTGAGGGCATGAAAAAGAACTAGAAAATAAATCACAATTTCTCATTTATTCTAAGGAGTAAATACAAGGCTGTGGGGAACTTCACCACCTATATTCCTAAGTTTTCTTTCTATTAAAAAAAATCCAAAAATACTGCAGAAATAGCCTTAGAACCCAACCAGGATTCATCTTTGTAAAAAAAAAAATTTTAAGTTCTTTTTTATTTTACAGAGACAGAGAGAGTCAGAGAGAGGGATAGATAGGGACAGACAGACAGGAACAGAGAGAGATGAGAAGTAACAATCATCAGTTTTTCGTTGCAACACCTTAGTTGTTCATTGATTGCTTTCTCATATGTGCCTTGACTGCGGGCCTTCAGCAGACTGAGTAACCCCTTGCTTAAGCCAGCGACCTTGGGTCCAGCTGGTGAGCTATGCTCAAACCAGATGAGCCCACACTCAAGCTAGCGACCTTGGAGTCTCAAACCTGGGCCCTCTACATTCCAGTCTGATGTTCTGTCCACTGTGCCACCGCCTGGTCAGGCTGTAAAAAAAATTTTTCTATTGATTTTGAGAGAGAGAGGAAGAGGGGGTGAGAGAGAGAGAATCAACAATCACTGTTTCACTTAGTTGTTGGTAAGATTTCCTTATTTTTTAATTTATTACATTATATGAATGTGCCATGGGATTTTTTCATCCACTCATCTACTTATGGGAACTTAGGTTGCTTCCAAATCTTGGCTATTGTAAATAATGCTGCAATGGACATAAAAATACATTTATTCTCTCAAATTAGTGTTTCAGTTTCTGTGTCTACATTTCTGGAACTGGGATGTCTGGGTCAGAAGGCAGTTCCACTTTTAATTTTTTGAGGAATCTCCATACTGTTTTCCACGGTGACTCCACCAGTCTGCATTCCCACCAACAGTGCACGAGGGTTCCTTTTTCTCCACATTCTCCCCAACATTTCTTGTTCATTGATTTATTGATGAGAGCCATTCTGACAGGTGTGAGGTAATATTGCACTGCTCTGATGATTAGTGACTTTCAGCTGCTTTTCATACGTCTATTGGCCATCTGTGTGTCCTCTTTAGAAATGTGTCTATTCAGATCCTTTGCCCATTTCTTAATTGGATTGTCTGTACTTGAAATTTCTAAAGGAAAGGACTGAGAAGAGGAAATTTGGCAAATACAATGGCTATGAAATTCCTAGAATATTAATATGTAGACCAGTAACATGAAAACTAAAAAAAAAAAAAATGTAGCAAAAGGAAGGAAACACAAACTAAGAGACAATATTTACAGTACAAGTGACAAAGTCTTAATGTCCCAAAAATATACACAGTAGCACAAAACTCAAGAGGAGGAAAGGGAAGAGAGAAAGGGGAACCTATTTTTTTAGTGAACAATAAAAACAAATAATATATGGAAATTGGAAGTAATTTTTAATAGATTTAAACAAGGGGACAATGGAGTGAAGTCTTTAAAGTACTGAAAGAAAAAAAAATCCAGAATTCTATACTCAGTGATTGTATCTCTGAATGTGAAGGTAAGATAAAGACTTCCTTTAGGAAAGCAAAAGCTTAAAGTATTTATTGTCAACTTGTTTCTCTCAAGAAATGTTAAAGGTCATTCCTTAGGCAAAAGAAATAAGATGTCAGAGAAAACCCTGGATTCAGACAAAGAAATAAATAGCTCTGGAGACGGCAAGAAGAGAGGTAAATAAAAGATTGTTTTAGCCCTGGCCTGTGAGTTCAGTTGTTTAAAGCATCATCTCAAAGTAACAAGGTTGCAGGCTTGCTCTCCATTCAGAGCACATGCAGGAAGTGACTGATGAATGCAAAACCAGGTAGAACAACAAACTAATTCTGTCTCTCTCTCTCTCTCTCAGATGAATCCATTTTAAAAAGACTTTTTCATATTTTAAATAGCTGTACAAAATAATTCAATGATTAAAGCAAAAATAGTAACCATGTATTTTTTGGCTTATTGAAAACCACAGGTGGCGCAGTGGGTAAAGCGTCGACCTGGAACTCTGAGATCGCCGGTTCGAAACCCTGGGCTTGCCTGGTCAAGGCACATATGGGAGTTGATGCTTCCTGCTCCTTCCCTGTCTCTGTCTCTGTGTCTCTGTCTCTCTCTCTCTCTCTCTCTTTCTCTCTGTCTCTCTCTCTCTATGTCTCTCTCTAGAATGAATAAATAAAAAAATATATATATAAAAACCACACGGAAACCCTACAAAACTACATAGTTAAATAAGTACAACTAATAGGTCAATAGGGGAGGAAAAATGGAATAATAACTTTTAAAAATCAGTCCCATACTAGGCTGAAGAAAGAAGATTTAGTCTGACATAATATAAGTCCCCAATGAAGCCTAATGTAAATAAAAATAATTCCATAGAATTATTTTTGACATTCCAGAGAATGTCATTGATACACTAATTCTATATACCTGGTTCACATGGATTGGACCTATTAGAATATAACTTATTTGTTTCTCAGAATAAGGAAATACAGGAAGATATTAAAAATCCCCTACTCTTGACACCAAATTAAAGCAACTCTGATAAAAAAAAAAAAGGTGAGCCTGGGAGGGATTATCTAAACCAAACCCATGAAATATGGAGGTTCACCCTCTACTTCACAAATTCTATTCTCTGCCTTCCAGAAAGATTTCTCTTCTCAGCAATTTCCTTTGCCAAACCATCGCTGACTCAGAACTGAACTTCTTTCTATCCGGAAAAGCATTTAGATGCTTATACATTTTGATATTTTGTCAAACAAACGCATCTTGCTCAATATACTTTCTTTTGTCCCAAGAAATCTGATGAGATCCTAAACAGCAATAGACAATCCGCACGTCAACATTTCCACGTCACAGAATATCTGATTTCTCACAAGCTAAAGGTTTTGTTTCACTTATTCCAACTTTGCCCGAAAGTTTTATCTTGAAGGTGAAGAATCAAGTATCCTAAAATTGGAAGAAAAGTAATCTGCCAGACCTGACAAGAAAAACCAACCTCTCGGGCACACGTGATAAATCACAAAGTAGGAATCTTCCTGAGCATCCAGAATGGGACGTCGTTTGAACGTGGCAGGTATTCGGTAGCGCTCAGTGGAATGATTTCCAATTAACACCATTATTTGGCGACATATAATTAAGTAAATGTTTTGTTTCTCTAAAAATAATAGGTATAATAGGTAAATAGACAGCTTTATGTGAAAGTCATTTCTGAAGAAGCAGATGGGCAGTTTTCATGATCCTCAAAATCAGATCAGGCCCTGGCCGGCTGGCTCAGCGGTAAAGCATCGGCCTGGCGTGCGGGGGACCCAGGTTCGATTCCCGGCCAGGGCACATAGGAGAAGCGCCCATCTGCTTCTCCACCCCGCCCTCCTTCCTCTCTGTCTCTCTCTTTCCCTCCCGCAGCCAAGGCTCCATTGGAGCAAAGATGGCCCGGGCTCTGGGGATGGATCCTTGGCCTCTGCCCCAGGCACTGGAGTGGCTCTGGTCGCAGCAGAGCGACGCCCTGGAGGGGCAGAGCGTCGCCCCCTGGTGGGCAGAGCGTCGCCCCTGGTGGGCATGCCGGGTGGATCCTGGTCGGGCACATGCGGGAGTCTGTCTGACTGTCTCTCCCCGTTTCCAGCTTCAGAAAAATACAAAAAAAAAAAAAAATCAGATCAGATTTGGTGAATTACTTCAAACTGAAGTTTTTTAGAGAGTTTGCTCAACACCTAGATGTAAAGATGCTTGTTGTCTGGCTGTTTGGCTGTTGGGGGACTGGTTATGTGTGTGCCTTAGTTGCCTGAGCAATTATCTCCAAGATAAAGCTCTCTTATCTGAAAACACAGCGAGAGGTGCCTATCGCACGATCTACTGGATCTGTGTCAGGAACAAAACCTCCCCGGCATTGTGCCATCGCACACATATTAACCACAATGCTTTGTGAGTGCTCCTGCATTTCCCATGGGGCATCTGAAGTCATCGTAAAGGGACTACTCAAGTCTGGAGATTTCCCCAGAAATCGGTTTCTTTTCCCAATGAAAGCCATTGCGTTGGGATTACAAAATTTTAGTAAATTTTGTTACTTGAAATTTTAAATACAACTTCCCCCAGAAATGTAGAATTTTACTTATGGCATTTTGTCTTCAGATACTATTATAGAAACTCTAATAGCAGTTAACATTTATTAAGTGGTTTATTATAGATCCACTACTGTGCTATGTATGCATTTTATTTTATATGTATCTCATTTAATTCTTCATACAAACCAATGAGGCAAGTGCTATTACTACCATTTTAAAGACTGTGAGAATTAGACATATACCAGCTGGCTCAGGATCCCACAGTTAAAAACAGAGAAGCTGGGAAATAAACCTAGACAATCTAAGGCCAGAGATCACATTCCTAACGGTGATAATCCATCACCTTTTGGTGTAAAACACGCATTGTTAAAAGCCCCGTTTGACAACAGGACCGGAATATTGACTCGAGATTCTAGCCTGGGGGGGTTGCCAATAGTTCCAATCCAGGACACTTAAAATAGTGCTGTTTCACCAACACACGGTAGAACTCTGATCCAGAAAGGAAGACCTGCTATTTCACAGAACAGGCTCAGTAAAGTAATTTATTCGTCTCATGGGTTAGGGATAGAACTGAGGGTGTCAAGCTGAGTTAATAGAAGCCCAGATGTTGGTTGGCACAAATCCTCTCAGTTAGCAGGAGAAATGAGGGAATTACGGGTTCAACAGCGACATCAGCCCAATGATAAGCGAATAGAATCTTTTTTTTTTTTATTTTTTTATTTTTTACAGGGACAGAGAGAGAGTTAGAGAGAGGAATAGTTACGGACAGACAGACAGGAACGAAGAGAGATGAGAAGCATCAATCATCAGGTTTTTTGTTGCGACACATTAGTTGTTCATTGATTGCTTTCTCATATGTGCCTTGACCGCGGGCCTTCAGCAGACCGAGTAACCCCTTGCTTGAGCCAGCGACCTTGGGTCCAAGCTGGTGAGCTTTTTTACTCAAGCCAGATGAGCCCGCTCTTAGGGACTCGAACCTGGGTCCTCCGCATCCCAGTCCAATGCTCTATCCACTGCGCCACCGCCTGGTCAGGCGCAAATAGAATCTTTTATGCTTGAGGAGACCTCTGGCATAATTAAGTTTAGGGAAATCCGTGTTTTTTATATTTCCAGGAAATGCCCAATACAAGTAGAGATCTGAGTGCAAGTAGATAGTAGAAAATAAACAACAAAGGCAAAGGTATTTCACTTAAGCCAATGCTCACTAAGAAAACTACTAATTACATTCAGAAGCACTCCTGATCTCATAAGCAGCCATTTCTTACTAAAGGCTTTTTGTGTGGAAGCAAGCCACAGAGGTTAGCTTTGAGTTCCCTCCTCCACAAATAAACCAATATAAAAGCGACCTAGGGCCTGACCTGTAATGGCGCAGCGGATAAAGCGTCGACCTGGAAATGCTGAGGTGGTCGCAGGTTCGAAACCCTGGGCTTGCCTGGTCAAGGCACATATGGGAGTTGATGCTTCCAGCTCTTCCCCCTTGTCTCTCTCTCTCTCTCTCTCTCTCTCTCTCTGTCTCTCTCTCTCCCTCTCTCTCTCCTCTCTAAAATGAATAAATAAAATTTAAAAAAATTTTTTTTTTTTTTAATTTTAAAGCGACCTAAAACTTGAGTATCAGAAAAATGACAAAGATGTTTGGATAAAACCATTGAGGAAAAGAATAGTGCCTCCTCCCAAAATACTAGTGTCTTCTCCACACATCACTAAAAGAACATTCTTGGATGATTTTACACACTCCTAACAACCCTGCTATGTTCTTCAAGTGTAGAGTACGTGTTTCCCAAGGGCAGCTTCAGCCCTAGGTGATGATGCAGGGTTCTTACTCTCTCTCATCTGACCGTGAACTCGGACAGCTCGGGCAGAATGAAGGAAGCAGTCTGCGAAGGTGACGATGCCCACCCTGCACCCTTCCCTGGATTTCCAGCTACGGTACCGCTTTCTCTTTCCATCGCTTCTCTCCCTGCTGCCTCGCCGTATTGCTGAACTTTAAGAGACCCAGGAGAAAGAAGAAATAAGACTTTAAATAATTTATTTGAAGAAACAGTCAGTGAAGAGGAACAAATCATGTTTCGCTAAAAAGAACCCGGACCTCTGACACTCCCCCTTTGCGCTTCAGTACCTGGACCTCAAGCCGGATTGCATTAGCGGAATTTTCATTTGATGGCATTTTAATATTCTGCCTTGATGACTTTTTAGCAACATTTACTTTCAGAGGTCTCGTGTGTTCTCTCAGAGGAAATGAAACATGTCAGAGCCCATTACAAAAATCAAAATTTAAATACCTCGACCACGTTCGGGCTTCCACACAATCCCATCAGCGCTTAAGCTGAAACTCGCAGCTATTCATTCTCTTGCTCAGTCCGTAATGAGGATATTTGATGAAGCATTCCAGGGTCAGGGAACACACGTTAGTGATCTAACTTAACCCATGGATTGCCTGGCCACAGAGGACCGGGCGTGGGACTCGATTAAATCGTAATATGCAAATACTTTCCAATGGCACCACAGGAAACTGTTTTGATATATACATATATATATTTAGAGCAACTGCAATTGCTGGAAGTAATGTGAAAGGGAGGACAATAAGACAGTTATAGATTAGGGCCGGTGTTCTTTGGGAATTACAGTACCGCCGATAGGTCCTAGAAAACAACCTGTTTGTTTTTTTAAACTATGGCCACAGTGACTCCGTTATTCAGAATTGCTGTCTTTTGTCATCGGAGAGTCACTGAATGCAATGTTTTTACCCCTCCTGACTCCCCCGACCTCTTCAAGAATTTCAAGCTGGCCAAGAAACCTCCCCAGGTGGTGTTCTGACGGTCTAAGAGCAACGGTTCCCAACCTGTGGGTCGCGACCCCGGCGGGGTCGCCTAAAGCCATCGGAAAATACATAATGCATATCAGGTATTTACATTCCGAATCATAACTGTAGCAAACTTACAGTTATGAAGTAGCCACCAAAATTATTTTTTGGTTTGGGGTCACCGCAACATGAGGAACTGTATTGCGGGGTCAGGGCATTAGAAAGGTTGAGAACCACTGCTCTAGAGCATATTATATTCCACTTGGCGACATGGGGCTGGCCCCAGAGGTTCCTGGATATTGAGCTCGAACGCAGAAGCAGTGCGGGTCGCAGGTACTGTTGGTTTTGACATCCCAGTCAAAGCTTCAAAAGTCTAATTCAGCCTCTGGGTCATTGCTGTTCTTGAACTACAGTCCTTCCTCTCACCCACACTGAACGACTCAATAATCAAGTAGAGAAATCCACTCCTGAGTGAAGCGTGATGGTGCTGTGACCTTCAGGAGAGGGGGTTGCTGCTCCTGTGGGTCAGCCCGCAGGCAACAGGTTAATGTGACGTCTCAGCTCTTCCTTGAGATTTCAGGCAGTGCCCTTCACTGTGACCTCCCTGTCCCCAGCGGTCCCAGTCCCTGCCTTGGCTTCTTCCTTTTAGATCATTAAAGACACTCCCTTTCAAGAGATAAATAAGAGGCCCCGGCAGGAGGCTCCATGGATAGAGCGTCAGCCTGGCGTGCGGAGGTTCTGGGTTCGATTCCATGCTTGGTTGCGAGCAAGGCCCCGGATGAGCAGAGCGCCAGCCCCAGACAGGGGTCCCAGGGTAGATCCTGGATGGGGTACATGCAGGAGTCTGTCTCTCTACCTCCCCTCCTCTCACTTTGAAAAAGAAGAAGAAAAAAAAGGAATAAGTAGAAATAAGGAAAAGACATGAAGATTTTAGTAAGGAGTATTTCTTAGGCTGTTTCTATCATCAGTAAATTTTGTATAATGATTATTGGGCTGGCGAACGGGCAGAGCACCTGTGTAGCCAACAGTGTAGTGAGGTGCATGGCTGTCTCTTAGGAAGTGCCACCTATGGTCATCATCATGACCGTTGGAATCACTGTTACTATTTTTGCTGGTGACAGCTTTTTCTGAAGCACTGACGCTGGTCACAGAGAGGATTCTTTCTCCTCCTGGCCTGGTGGCTTCCCTTCACCTTTCTCCCTTATCTACGTGGCTCCCGCCTCCCTGGTCTCCCTCTTCTGTTAGCACTTCCACTCACACTCATTCTGTAACCTGAGAAGTAAAACAGTGATAAGATCCTCCAGTGATAGTCCTTCCAGGGCAATATATTCTTTACGAAGATATTAACTCTAAGCCAAAGGGATCGAGTTTAGGCGGTGGAGTATGGCGCAGTAGCTGGCCAGGAGAGGGGAGGGTTGGGACATGTTGGATGTTCAGAGCCTTCTCTGAGAAGAAATGAGTGTGATCATCTTCGTCACAGCAGTTATATGGAGTTATATGGAGAAAGGAAGGAATAAAATGAAAAAGGAAAGGAGGGAAGGAAGGAAGGAGAGAAGCAGGGAGGAAAGAAAGGAGAGAGAAAAGAAAAGGGCAGGAAAAGGAAGAAAAGAAAAAAGGGAGGAAGAAAGGAAAGGAAATGAAAGGAAAGGGAAGGGAAGGAAAGGGAAGGGAAGGGGAGAGGAGGGGAGGGGAGGGGAAGGGGGAGGGAGGGGAGGGGAGGGGAGGGAAAGGAAGAGAAGGGAAGGGAAGGGAAGGGAGGGGAAGGGAGGGGAAGGAGAGGGAAGGGAAGGGAAGAGAAAAGAAGAGAAGGGAAGGGAAGACAATTAACTAAAATTGTTGCATGCTTTGTTGTCGCCTAGAACAATGCACAGCGAAATGTCTTTTAAACTTTTACAGATAGTTCTTTCTTATTCGGATTACCCGAGGCTTAGAAAAATGTCAGCTAAAAAGAGATTGTTTTAGAAGTTTCTCAATTCTAAGAATTTAGGGGAAACAAAAAGGGCATCAATTAGACTAGATTGTGACCCAGTGATAATTGATAACTGCTTTCCTCTGTTTGGGAAGGTATTTTTATTTCCAACATTTATTAAAATGGACAAAATTATTTCTTATTCCAGGTAAACTTAAAAAATAAATAAATAAAAATCCAGATATCTACCCAATGGGAAACCCTAGAAATAATTCCAAAAGTTTTATAAGGGGTCTGTGATTGAAACTGAGAAAGAAGAACTTATTTGCTGGTTTTTGCTGGAGGGCAGAGCCTTATAATAATTTACTTCTAAATAAGTGTTTGAATACATTTGCTTGATGATCACTTGTAATTTTTATGACATAATGTGTCATGAAAAGGGAAAGAATGCCGAAGTAGAGCCGGCTCTAGAATTATTGAGATCTACAAAATTTCCCCCACACGTCCGCTAAGTCGTCTAACTTTCATGTCTAGAAAGGTTATTCGACAGCAGCATAATGTCTGTGAGCATGAAGGGAAGCCCGTTTTAGCTAAGAGAGGGGGCCCTGTCTCATCCTGCACCCACTGGAAACTCAGGGGAGACTTCCCTGCTACGTGTCCCTTCACTAGAGACACGTCAGGGCAATAAAGTCTCCGGCAGTCACACCGTGCAAAAATAATGTGGTTATAATTTGCAGTGGTTTTATAAACCTGATCCAGGACCCTGTCTATGGACTCGCCGACCCGGCTCCCTCTTCCCATCGATCGCCACCCTGCCCGCGCATACATTACGAACCCACCAAGTGGGATGCCGGGCTGCTGTTCTGAAACATGAATTTATGCTAATGGCTGTCTGCATATGCTTATATCACATATCTATATTAAGCTTAATAGTCTGTTACATTGCTTCTTAACCCTATGTCCACACATGATTAACTTCCTTGATTTCTTTCAAAACTGTTATTAACACAGGGTATAGCATTTCGCTCAACATGTCACGGTTTCCCTGCCTCACACTAGAGTTCGGGATGATTATGATAAGACTCGGATTCTGCAAGTAGAAAGGCATATCAAAAATAAAGGGCACACACACGAGGATAAGCTCCTTCGCGTTGTGTGTGTTTGTACGACTTGAAGCCGGAAGAGAGCTTCCAAGTCTGAGCTCCTTGGGCTGTAAGCAAAAGGATGAGTTTTGCCCCAAGTTCATGGGAACGGGGTAGATTGCAAACTGTAGTCAACTCCAAGAAACAGAGCACTAGGGTGGTCCAGGCGGACCTATGCAATGAGCCGTGTCCTACTTAAAGTCCCGCTTGAGGCTTTTTAGAAGAATTTCAGAACTTGGCAGCGATAGATTTTCACTGTTCCACTAAAAACCTAATTGATGATGAATGAGGAATCCGCAGACTTTTGGAATCTGCTCTAAAACCCCAGATTTCTCTAACCTTTAACACAGAGCAGGTTAACTCTCAACCTTTAAACCACATTAAGTATATTTCAAAAGCCCAGTCATTTATTTTTTTCCATGTTATATTTTTCTTTTCCCACCAGAAGAGTCATTAGCAATGGCAATCCTTGATGGGCACATATAGCCACGCAGAGGGACAAATAAGACATCTATTCTTGTTAAGGAAATATAGATTAGAGTCTACAATAATTTCCCAGAAGAAGACCACAAATTGTATTTGTTCCATAAATACCCATGCAAAACTGATTTTAATATGTCTTTTCTTTTCCTATTTTTTTTTTTTCTTAAATGCATCTGGGTAGACTTAGTCCCAGAAATCGTAAGCACACGTGTTTACAGGAATCAAGCAGGTAACAGATATGGAGTCAGCAGGTTTTTAAATAATGTCATTTCATTATAATGTTGATGAGATGCCGTAGGAACTTAACTATTGTTTATATCGATTACAGTTGCAGTTTACAAGAACCTAGTAAGTACACTATGCGGTGAAATGAACAACCATGTCTTTTTAGAGGGGCAAGTTTCTTAGATTCACTTTATAGTACCGTCATGCCATTGCTACCAAAACCTACTGATTTCTTCAAGAAAAGCGTGAATTCATTTCTAATGTTTTTTTTTTTTTTAAAAATTAAATTAGGTCCTGACCAGTTAGCTCAGTCAGTTAAGAGCATCACCCCAAAAGGACAAGGTTGCAAGTTCAATTGCTGGTCAGGGCACACCCAGGAAGCAACCAAAAAATGCACAACTGAGTGGAACAACAAGTGCTTCTCTTCCCCCTTCCCTCTCTCTCCCTTTCTCTCTCTGTCTCCCTAAAAATCAATAAAAATCAAGCCCTGGCCAGATAGCTCCGCTGGTTGGAGCGTCATCCCAGAGCGCGGAGGTTGCCAGTTCGATTCCCCAGTCAGGGCACAGAGAGGAGCAGCTTGATGTTCCTGTCTCTCTCTCCTTGTCTCTCTTTCAAAATAAACAAATAAAAACATGAATAAATAATAATAATAATAAATTAAATTATACAGAAAAAAATAATAAATCAGTTTGGCTACCTTTTTGCAAGACTAGACTCAGGCCCCCCGCAGACATCACTGTCTAACAAAACCCCAAGATCCTCATTGATTGCCATTTGCAAAAGAAGTATGGGTCTCTCTGTCTGCAGCTGACTTACTCTACTGTTAAATCCTGTGGCAAGCTGGAGTGTTTCTTCAAACATCTAGCAGACAATCGGGCCATTTCAGATATAATCTGTGAGTTAAAATGTGGGAACCCCTTTTTCGGAAATTAGATTATTTTTATTTGTCAATCAGCATGAACTCCTAATTTTTCTGGAATATTTTGTTATTTTTTAATACCTAAGAACTTTTTTTATGTATCAACAACAGACTTTTTCCAATAAGTAGGATAATAACCCCAATTTCCACTTTTGTGGCACGAATAACAAAGAAAATCCAAAACACACTCTCAAAATAAAGATTAGTAAAATATTTGAAAGCAAGTTACGGATTCAAACATGGTAGAGACACCAGATTCTAATAAAAGACAAATGCAACTCTTCATAACAAACACCTAATTATGAATCTTCTATCAGTAACATTTGTGCTCTGACATGTTTTTCTTTTTCTCTTTTTTTAATTCAGTGAAAGGAGGGGAGACAGAGGCACACTCCCACATGCACCCAGACAGGGATCCACCCAGCAAGCCCACTATGGGGCAATGCTCTGCCCATCTGAGGCCTTGCTCCATTGCTTAGCAACCAAACTATTCTTAGCACCTGAGGCAGAGGCCATGGAGCCCTCCTCCATGCCCAGGGATATAGTTTTCCATTAGCCCTTCTAACTGTTAGATTCAGGGAGTACTGGGGCTGCCAAAGAGTGTAACTATTAAAGGAACAGGGAGTGTTGCAAAGAGTGTAACTATTGAAGGAACAGTAAGTGCTGATATGGCTCCTGTGAGGCTGAGAACAAAGAAGGTCAGAGACCCTTATCAGAAGTTTATGTTTGAAATTCGCCACTAAGCTAAAACCGGCCCCTGTTGCTATGCCGGCCCCTGTTGCTATGCTGCATGTGACCTCCCTAGCCAATAGCTAAACTGCCACATCTGCTTCTGTTCTATGCTTGCTCACTTAGGATATATAAGGGCCTGGCTGTAAGCTCCAGGTGCGGCTTCCATTTGCAGCTCCTTGTGGGCACGGTGTCTCCAGACATCTTGGGAGTTTGCCCCTGCGCAGGTTAAACTGGCCAATAAAGTAACATCTTAACTCCTGAAAGTCTCCGACATTTGTTCTCATACCTGGTGGATGCTACACTAACGAATATTTTGTTTGATTGGAAAAAGACATGTTGCTCAAGTGTGAAGTGCCACTGAGAGCAACATGCTCTAAAATAAGAGCTCCACAGAGGGGGAAAGATGTTGAAACCCATGGTGAAGATAACTACATACATACCCACACCTGGAGCATCGCAATGGCTATTAGCAGGTTAAGAGCTGTGGAGCCTGACCAGGCAGTGGCACAGTGGATAGAGCATTGGACTGGGACACAGAAGACTCAGGTTCAAAACCCCAAGGTCACTGGCTTGAGCGTGAGCTCATCCAGCTTGACCGAGGGGTTGCTGGCTTGAGCCCAAAGGTTGCTGACTTGAAGCCCAAGATCACTGGCTTGAGCCCAGGGTCACTGGCTTGAGCAAGGGGTCACTCACTCTGATGTAGCCCCCCAGTCAAGGCACATTATGAGAAAGCAATCCCTGAAAAACTAAGGAGCTGCAACAAAGAATTGATGCTTCTCATCTCTCTCCGTTCCTGTCTGTCTGTCCCTATCTGTCCCTCTCTCTGACTCTGTCTCTAAAAAAAAAAGAGCGATGGAGAAAGCTGTTTAATACCACTTAACTCAGTGTGTCCCAAATATTTGGCCAAGGAATCTAATTTTGAGTGACACTTGCTTAACTCAACATGCCTAGGTTGCTCAAATCCTGAAAACTTTCAGGGACCTGTCTTCAAGATTGGCACTAGGCTGGCTCATGAGCAATAAGCTCTGAGCCCTTGAATATTCTGCACATGGATTTCCATGCCTGAGGCCTGGGGCCACAGTATACCATTTATCCTAACAATGTGATTGATGATGAAGGCCTTCTTGCTCCGTCGGGGCTGGCTTCTGCTGAACTCAGGATCCAGTGATAAGCAACTCACATAGACTCATCTCTGTGACTGAACCCTAATAAAAACTCTGAACACGAAGGCTTAACTGAGTTTCCCTAGTTGGCAATACTGTACTTAAGTTCTCACACATAACTGCTGGGAGAATCAAGCATGCCTTCATCCGGTTCCACCAGGAGGGGAGGCCTGAAGTCGTATTTCTTGTCTCTAGTGGACCTGGCCCTATGTGCCTGCTGCAGGCTGAATGGTGCTGTCCCTCCTGAATTAATAGATCGAAATCCTCACGTCCGATGGGATGGTCTTAGGAGGTGGTCCTTTGGGAAGTGACCAGGCCATGAGAGCAGTCTCATGAATGGTAGTAGTTCCCTAGAGACCCCCCCCCCCCCGCCCCTCCTTCTAAATAATTTTCCGATGGCTTTAGGCAACCCCTGTGTTTTGGTCGTTCGACCCCCGCCAGGGTCGCAACCCACAGGTTGAGAACCGCTGTTCTAAGTGAGGGGGCAATGAGAACACGGCAGCCCGGCCGCAGGCCCTCGCCCCACCGGGTGGGAACCCTGTGTGGTCTTGCCATCTCCAGGCTGGGAGAAATAAATCCTTGTTGCTCCAAGCCACCCCAGTCTATGGCATTTTGTTTGAGGAGCCCAGATGGACTAAGATAAAGCCTTTCTCTTTGCTGATTTCCATCTGTATCTCCTTTGGCTGTAATAAATTATAGCCATCAGCATAAGAGCCTTTCAAAGTCCTTGAGTTCTTCCAGAAATTTTTCAAGTCTGACAGTGTTCTTTGGGGCCTGCAAACACATTCATTAATATCGCAC
The DNA here is from genome assembly GCF_036850765.1 of Saccopteryx bilineata. Lineage (NCBI taxonomy): Eukaryota > Metazoa > Chordata > Mammalia > Chiroptera > Emballonuridae > Saccopteryx > Saccopteryx bilineata. The sequence continues at coordinate 65,136,321 of NC_089496.1, forward strand.
AGGGGAAAATGGAAGGGTGTTGTGAAGTCCTTTGCACCCAACCCAAACTTACAAAACAAATTATTTTATTTTTAATTTATTGTACTATAAAACAAAATTTAAAAGAGTAAAAGTGATGCTAGTATTGAATCCTCTCTGATGTTGCCTTGGGAGAAAAAATAAACCAAACATCTATGAGACAATGTTGATAAACAGCAGTCTTTGGTACCTTGGACTGGATCTCCTGGTTTTCAATTACTGGATATGAAGATAGAGCTATCTAACTTTGAATGGACATCCATGTACTTCCTTACATACATGAATACACATACCAACAAATACTCTTTTTATTCATGGCTGTTGTTTTTTTTACCAGTCAGTAAAACAAACACTACTACCAAAATAAAGCCTGGAATAGTTGACATCTGAATTACTACTACTTTGTTTTGACCTCACTGGAAAGATGACAAATAATTCTTGTTGAATTATACTAAATGTCTTCCATTCTAAATCTGATCTAAATACATGTAAAACATACATGATGCCAGGACATACCTGTTCTTGGTAGGTGCTATTAAAATGGTAACTAAGATATGTCAGATTTTATTACAAACCAAAGGGTGTTTTTTGTTTGTTTGTTTGTTTGTTTGGTTGGTTGGTTGGTTGGTTGGTTTGGTGGTTGAACAATCAAGAAAAACTTTTATCACTCAACCAGAAAACAAGTAGGCATTTCACCTGGATTAATTCCTAAACGGGCCATTCTCTGGGATCAAAAAGAACATTGGTGATGAAACCCGATTGGAACGAAGTGAGTCCAATACAGTGGAGGGTTAGGCCATGATGGGGACTGAGTGAACTGCACAGAGGAATAAAAAATGGAAGAGGAAATCAGACTTTTCACTAGTGGAAAAAAATGACTAGGCAACTCTGGGATATGTTACAACAAGCTCCTGAATAAAATAAATAGAAAGTATTTTTCAGGCTGTGGGGATTGAATGAATGTCATCCATCTTCCTTGTGTGGGAACTACATCACTCCAACCCACAAGCTCCCTCTACTGAATTAAAATCTCACAGCAATTCAACCGATAAACAGGCTTGAGCAATGACCACTTAACTAGGACAATATCCTGCACAGAACCAACTGGACCCACAACAGCACTGCACTGTTAAGAGCCTCTCCTGCAGCAAGCCGTCTGACAGCCAGTTTCTCTCTTTCCTATATTAAATAGATCGGAAACACATAGGCATACTCACCCTACAATGCGTGAAAGGTAGTTTATTAGGCCACACAGATGAGCTATTAATTGCATTGGGCTCCCAATAAATCCATAACCTGGCATTAAGGAGGAACACGTATAATAATAATAATAATAATATAAGGCAGAATGTGTAAGAAAATCAAGAGACAGATAGGTATTTCTGGCAATAAATTCATAATCATTCACAATAATCCATCTTCCCGCACTGAAAAAGGAAGACTCATCTCTGAATTGATGGACTTTGGGCTGAGAAGCGCATGGAAATATTTGCTCAACCACAAACTCAGGGAGGTCCAGTTGTTGAATGAGAAAGTATGAGGGAGAGAGGAAGACTTCTGTATAGAATAATAGGAGATCGGAGGAAAGACAAGGGTTACTTGAGAGGGACACCGACTGAGAAACAATGAAAAAGATGGAAAAAAGAAAAAAGTGGAGAAGTGAGTATGATCTGGGCATTGGCATAAAATAAGGCATTGAAAAAAAATATCTAAAAAGGATCTTCAAAATGTTTTGCTGAGAGATTGCGGTACAAACTCCATCCATAACATCCGTAAGTATTCGCGGAACATCTTTATCACTCTGCCATAGAGTTGGTGGGTGTTTTAAGCCATTTAAAATGTATTTTTTTATGCCATATATTATAGGTACTCAATAACTGCTGAATTGAATCCTCTCTGTGTTCAATTTCATAGAGAAGCATTCAATTTTGTTTCTCGTGCTCAGCCTAGAAACAATGATAGGAAAATATAATTAAGTGCTGTTCTTTGTTCAATGGGGGTACCTGGTGGAGTTTTAATCTTGATTAGTGGAGCAGTCACACTGGTGGATAGGAAAACTCATGGGAAATAGTAAGTTGGCAACCAGCTGATGGTCATGTGCAGGATCACATGGGCAACTCGCAATGTATGATAGCTGTATGCCAAGCAATCTGATCAGAGATATTCCCTGGAGGCTTAGGCAGAGGATGACATTGGAAGGAATTTCTAGAAATTTTGCTAGATAAGGATAAAAAAAAAATACTATTCATTCATCCCCAGAATCACGGATGTCCCCTTGCTGGCCTTGTCCTAAGTGTGGTACATTTTAACCAGTGGTGTGGTAGCAAGCCAGCCCTGTGGGGAAAATAATCAAATAAGTAAAACTTAATAATAAATAAACAAATAAATGCCCTGATATATGGCATCTGCCAATTTCTGTGGTGTAAATATTTCCACCCTGGCTGTTTACAAGGCACCATTGGTAACAACTAGCTTGCAGTCACAAACTAGCTCCAGCCTACTGCAAAAGATAAGCCCTGATGCTTTGAGGGGGTAACAGCGGCCCCATCTGCTCACGATCAGGGCCTATGTCAGTGTTGGAGCTTACATCTGGGGACAGAGGACAGTCGATGACTCCTCTGCATCCTAGTCATCTTCTGTGACCTGGCTTCCCCTTGGGACAGGGGAGGTCCTGGCCAGGAGGACACTGTTGTGGGCAAATGTCTCACCGTGACCAAGACAAATATTTAGATGAAGTAATAACAGGAAGGGAAACATCTATGGTCTGTTTGTCACTGTTTTTTTAGATACTTCACAAATTTCTTCACCTTTCTAGATGTGATATCACCGTCTACAAAACCGAAATAAGCCTGACCTGTGGTGGCGCAGTGGATAAAAGTGTCAACCTGGAAAGCTGAGGTTGCCGGTTCGAAACCCTGGGCTTGCCTGGTCAAGGCACGTATGGGAGTTGATGCTTCCTGCTCCTCCCCGCTCTTTCTCCCTTCCTCTCTCTCTCTCTAAAAATGAATGAATAAAACCTCAACAACAACCCCCAAAAAATAAACCAAAAAACCAAAAACCGAAATAATGCAACATGGATATGATTATGAGGATACCACATTAAGTTAGACTTTTAAAAATATAGCATCTTGATTCATAAGATTCTGATAGGCTGATGTCTGTAAATACAAACTGTGGATTAGTTAGAATGCCTCAAACAGAAGAAAGACCTAGACAGTTTCACAGGGCTGTTAGATAAGGTGAGAGGAGATCGGGACAGAAAGGGGCTGAGGGGCAGAGGGGGAATTGGGTCCGCAGAGTTCGGGAGCTGATGGCACAGCTCATGTGAGCAATGCGACCGGAGGCGTCCACGGCCGTGCGCAGACACCGCAGTGGCAAGACGCCTTCCCTTGCCCCCTCTTCCTTCCCTTCTCAGCCTCTTCCTCTTGACACCGTGAGCAGTGAGAAGATGACGAAGGACAATTAGCTCTGGTGGCATTTCCACCACCGCTCTTTCTTCTCTGCCTCTGGCTTGTGAATGCCTGAGAATTGCTTTATTGTCAAAAAAAAAAAAAAAAAAAAAAAAAGGTTCTCAGAGAACAGGACTTTTCTTTCCCCTATTCACGCCAGACTGGGCAGCGAGACACACTGTCGGGGCCCCGTTTCCAGCCGCCATTCACATGTGAGCATTGTTCCCGGACCTCCTGGGCTGGCGCTCTGCAGAGACCCTGCCGCTGGCTGCACATGGAGAGGTAGAGACACGTCACAGACAAGCCACCGCTACCTTTCCTTCCAGCTTGGATTTGCCAGGTGCAGCATCAGGGGGTTTTTAGCATCAAAAGCAGAGCCTCTTCTGACCATTGAATCTCCGTGAGGTTGGGACAGAGGGGGAAGGACAGGGTATTGCCATAGGTCTCCTTCCATTATGAAATGCTAACAGAAGAAGGGACCAATGGAGAGCTACCAGGGTACCCCATGTGACAAACGCGGACCCCGAAACTTATTGGTACGAAGGTTTAATTGCAGATTCATACTTGATAGCTATATGCCAGCCATTTAAAGCTTCAGCAGACCTTATTAACCCTTTCCTGCCCTGTGGGGCATTAGGATAAGAAACTGCAGCATAGAGGGGAATTTAGAGTGAGTAATAGGGTTAGCCCTCTATGTAAGTGTCAACTAGGATCCTTACAGGAGAAGAGAATGTAAAAAATCTTGTATCAAATGCTAGAGTAACATGTGATGTCCTCAGCAACCAGGGATAAAGCTTTTCCCTTTCTTTCTCCTTGGGGTTCTTCAAGTGTAGGGAACCAGAAAGAGTCCTCTTTACGTTCATCTTCTAAGAATTCATTTTGAATAAAAAATGGTGATGCCCTCTGCTTTTTAGAAGTTCATGGTTGTTTCTCCATGGATCTCATGCACAAAATGCAGATGTTCAAGAGATGCAATGTATAAAGATATAAAAGGATAAGATTTCTAGAAGTTCATTTAAAATAATAAAATGGTAGGTGAAAATTAAAATAAATAAAAATATAAAAATAAAAATAGACATCCAAAAAGAAAAGAAAAGAGCAGATTTAATTAAAAGTTGAATTAGATAAATTGTGAAACATTTTTGTTATTTCTTGTGTGTGTATGAAAGAGAAGAAATTACATGATAACCTACAATCAAGAAACAAATTACAAGAAGTTAGAAAATATTTTGAATGACTATACTGTGTATCAAAACTTCAGAGATGCAGTTAACACAGTACTTAGGGAATTTTATAGCTTTGAATGTTTGTATTAGAAAGGAAGAAAGATTTCAATCTAATCATCTGAGTTTAAATCTTAAGAAATTAGTAAATAAAGAACCACATTAACCCAAAGAATGTAAAAAGAATGTTAATAGCAGAAATCAATAGAAAGTTAGGGCCCTGGTTGGTTGGCTCAGTGGTAGAGTGTTGGCCTGGCCTGTGGAAGTCCCAGGTTTGATTCCCAGTTAGGGCACACAAGAGAAGCAATCATCTGTTTCTCCACCCTTCCCTCTTATCTCTCTCTCTCTTTTCCCCTCTCACAGCCACGGCTCAAATGGTTCAAGCAATTTGGCCCCAGGCATTGAGGATGCCTCCATGGCCTCACCTCAGGTACTAAAATAGCTCTGTTCAGACTAAAGGAGCAGCAGCCCCAGATGGGGAGAGCGCCACCCCCTAGTGGGTTTGCCCGGTGAATCCTGGTCAGGGTGCACGTCTGTCTCTCTGCCTCCCTATCACTTAATTTAAAAGAAAAAAAGAGAGAAAATAAAAGCTATGAAGCCAAAAGCCAGTTCTTTGAAAATATTTTTAAAATATATATTTTTTAAATTTAGCCAAAGACCCTGGCCAGGTAGCTCAGTTGTTTAGAACACCATCCCAACATGCTGAGGTTACAGGTTCGATACCCAATTAGCTCACACACAGGAAATCAACCAGTGAATACATGAATGAGTGCAACAACAAATCAATGCCCCCCTTCCTCTTGCTCTAAAAATCAATTAATGAAAAAATTAAAAGCTCATCCAAGGGAGAAAAACAGAAAGAGGATTATCAAAATTAGGACATCACTACAGATCATGCAAATGATACCAGGTAAAGAAATACAGTGTGTCCGTAAAGTTATGGTGCACTTTTGAGTGGTCACAGAAAAGCAACAAAAGATGATAGAAATGTGAAATCTGCACCAAATAAAAGGAAAACTCTCCCAGTTTCATACCTATTCAGTGCAGTTCGATGTGGGCTCATGCACAGATTTTTTAGGGCTCCTTAGGTAGCTATCCCGTATAGCTTCTACAGACTCGTCACTGACTGATGGCCTACCAGAACGGGGTTTCTCCACCAAACTGCCGGTTTCCTTCAACTGCTTATCCTACTCAGTAATGTTATTCCTATGTGGTGGCGCTTTGTTATAAATGCACCAATATGCACTTTGGTCATGGATTCGAATTTAGCGAGCCACAGAACACACTGAACTTTCCTCTGTACCATCCACATCTCAACTGGCATGGCCGTGGGCTGCTTCACTGTATACACGGTGTTACATCATCATCTGCGCATGAGCACAGGCTGCCACATCATCCTACAGAAACTGGGAGGGTTTTCCTTTTATTTGGTGCAGATTTCACAATTCTATCATCTTTTGTTGCTTTCCTGTGACCGGTCAAAAGTGCACCATGACTTTACGGATACACTATACTGTGAACAACTTTATGTTGATAAATGTGACAATCTAGAGCAGTGGTCCCCAACCTTTTTTGGGCCATGGATGGTTTAATGTCAGAAAATATTCTCACGGACCGGCCTTTAGGGTGGGATGAATAAATGTATCACGTGACCAAGACAAGCATCAAGAGTGAGTCTTAGACGGATGTAGCAGAGGGAATCTGGTCATTTTTTAAAAATAAAACATCGTTCAGACTTAAATATAAATAAAACAGAAATAATGTAAGTTATTTATTCTTTCTCTGCAGACTGGTACCAAATGGCCCACGGACCGGTACCGGTCCACAGCCAGGGGGTTGGGGATCACTGATCTAAAGGAAATAAATTCCTTTTGCAACAAAGACTACCAAATGAGCCACAGAAAAATAGAAACCTTGAATAACTAATCAATTTTTTTTAAGTTTAAGTTCTAAATGAAGAACTTCTCTCACAGCAGAGTTTGGGGAGAGGAGTCCCCAAGATCACCTTCACCCGGAAACCAACTATAAGTTTACGGGTTCCCAGTCTTACCCCAAGGCTGGGAGCTTTGCTAGAAGGACTCCCAAAACTCACATAATTTTATGATTTACTGCCGTAAAAACATACAAATTAAAAATCAACCAAGGACAGAGACCCATGATACAGAATACAGGAAATTTCTAGAAGCAAAGCTTCAAACTTTCCTCTGCCAAGGCAGTCATGAAAAGCATTTATTTTTTTCCCCCAGCAGAGCTGTGTATTGAAATTCATGGAGTACTGCCAACCAGAGAAGCACACCTGAGCCTTGTTAGTCCAGTTTTCTTGAGCTCAGTCCCTCACATGGATACAGTGGACCACACAAGTGGTCCTGTGGCTGACCTTTAGTCTCCTACGCTCAGAGAGGTGGAGCCCTCACAATGGGGAACCAAAGCCCCACCATCAATTATACTGTTAGACTAGCTGGGGTGGCCCCACTCCCAGGTAAACAATGGCACTCTTATCAGACAGGACATTTCAAAGTATAGAAATTACTTCCCAGGAGCTCAGATCAAAGGGCAGACCTTTAGATAAGACAAATTCTTTACTACACACCCATGAAGAAAACTCCAAACCCAGAGAGCCTCCTTAGCAAATTCTACCAAACACTTATAGAATAAATAATATTAATACAACAAAAACTCTTTCAGACAGCAGAGAAGGAAATATGACAACATTTGATAAGGGCAGTATAACTGAGATGCACTAAAATGAGAAAGACAGTAGTTTGGCATATAGACTCAAATGTTCTCAACAGAATATTAGCTAATTAAATCATCAAAACATAAAAAAAGAGAGAATAAATCATAACCAAGTGAGGTTGATCCCAGAAACTCAATGTGATTTCATCATTCCAGAAACCATTCAGTGTAAAGACCTAAATGAATAGAATAAAGGTGAAAATCATTTGATCATTGAAATAAATGAAGAGAAAAAAAATCATTTGACATAGTATGATAGCTATTAATGAAAAAAAAAAGAACTAAACAAACTAAAAATAGAAACTTTCACTTTTAGCAAACTAAAAAAAAGAAGGGAATTTTCTCTATCTGAGTAAAAAAGATATGAGAAACCTACAGTTAAATCATCCTGAACAGTGAAGAGAACCGAGCCTTTTATCAAGGAGCAAGAACAGGCAAGGATGTCTACTCTCACCACTTATCTTCAGCATTATCTTTCAATCGTAGCCAAAGCAGTAAGACAAGGAAAAGAAAACAGCATCTGGTTTGGAAAGGGAGAAATAAAACTGCCTTTATTTGCAGATTCCATAATAGCTTGCAGGAAAAAAATCCTAGAAATCTAGAAAAAAAAGTTCTAGAAATAAGTAAACCTTAGTAAGTTTAAAGAATATAAGATATATATTAAAAAAAAAAAGCAAAACAATTAAAAAAATTAATTGTATATCTATATACCAGCAATGGAAAATTAGAAAATAAGAATTTAAAAAAATGTCCACTTACAATCACACTGAAAAAAAAATACTTAGAAATAGCAAAATATATGCAAGACTTGTACACTAAAAATTATCTAACAGTGTAAAAGAAAACTTAAGAAGACCTAAATATAGAGAATATACCAGATTCATGGATTGTAACACTTGAGTTGGAAAAAATGATTTTTGACAAAGACGATAAGTAAAGTCAGTGTGGAAAAGGTAATATTTTTCAGAAATAAAATCAGTTTCAACTTTTTCCTCAGGTTGTAAGCAAAATGGGTTAAACATGCCAAGATTGTTAAATGTATTGTAGAAAATAAAATAAAGAAAAAAATTTTTTTGCAGTATCAGCAGAATCCATCCCTGACTCTCGAACACCAGTCCCATCCTCTTGAACAAGTCCATCATCTCCTGTATCATCCAAGATGGCTATATTTAAAAATGTTTAAGTTAATTTACATGCACAGAAAGTTAAAAATAAATACTAGGTTAAGATAAACATCTAAGTGACATTTAATAGGTAAACGTATCTGTTCCAACTTACATACAAATTCGACTTAAGAACCTACAAAACCTATCTTGTTTATAACCCGCGGACGGCCCATAGATCCTTCCTAACTACTTAGACAGACTTTGCTTTGGAACTCTCGTTGGCAGGTCTCCTGCGGGTCCTAATCTTTTCCATGATTCCTTTCCACACAAAACAGCCACCAGGTTAAGAAGAAAACAGTGCTGATGAGTCTGACCATTCCCTTCAGGTAAACGCGATTCACAGAACACATTCATTTCCCCTGCATGTTTGCCTGTGGATTCCCCGTCATCCTTTCCACAGGGGGCTCTTAGTTAAACTATTGCTGAAATTGGAATCTCAAAAGCAATTCGGACGAGGCAGCAACATTTCAATTAAATGAATAATCAAATTCAAAATGTTATTTGAATAATTTGAGTTCTTAAATTAAGTACGCCATTTCTTTTCCTTTTTTTGCAAGTAAGCTATAAATTACATTTTCCGCTACATTGACTGTAAACGGGTAATTAATATTTCAACTTTTCCTTCTCGATGTTGATTTAGAAAATAAAATTAAAGAAGTACAGTACATAACTCAGCACAGCTATCCCAGATTAGATGTGATTGCTCGGCTCCTGTTTACCCTGCTTTCTCTGGAGCGAGTTCCTACGCTTTGGAGTGTTGCCTGGACCAACCAAAGCATGTTGCCCACAGGGCAAAAGTTCACTCACTTTGGGAGCAGTAATTGAAACTTTAGTAAGATAATAAAAATCTATTAAAGAATTAGTAGATTTTTTTATTCCAAATATATGAATTTTTTTTCTTCTTTTTTTTCAAGTGAGAGGACAGGAGATAGACCTCTGCATGTGCCCCGACCAGGATACACCAGCGACCCCTGTCTGGGGTTGATGCTCTGCCCATCTGGGCCCATACTCACAACTGAGCTATTTTTAGCACCTGAGGCAGAGGCTACACAGAGCCATCCTCAGTGCCCGGGGCTGATACATTCGAACCAATCGAGCCATGGCTGCAGGAGAGGAAGAGAGAGAGTTAGAGAGAGAGAAAGGAAAGCGGGAGAAGGAGCAGTAGAGAAATAGATGGTCACCTCTCCTCTGTGCCCTGACTGGGAATTGAGCCCGGGACTTCTACATGCAGGGCAGACACTCTACCACTGAACCAACTGGCCAGGGAAATAATTTTCATGTAAATATGGCACCTTAGATCGAATATATTGTTTCCCTTGTAACTGTCTTAACCATTGGAAGAAAGCCGTTTACTAAGGAATTGAAAAGTTCTTCTTTAGGTTATACTTTCTGAATGTCGTCTTATTTTGGTAAAAAGAACCATGAAATTTTAAAACAGTTGCAAGAGGATTTTGCGGGGGCCGGGCAGTGCTGTAAGTGGTTGTAGACATACTAAGTTGTTTAGATTTGACATTAACATGAGAAGGATGATGCTTCTACTATTCCTACTTAATAGATACTGGAACTCGGAGAAGAGGGGAGTCCACACTGAACTGCGGCAGAGCTGGGCCGGGACACGGGCCGCCTCTCTCCAGAGCCTCAGGCCTCAGCCACCATGTGTGGGCTCGCTCACACAGCTAGACCTGAGTGCGTGTTTACTTCTTGCTGCAACAGAATTCCCACGCTAACTACTAGGAGTCAGGTCAACAGTCCTAGGTGAGGGCATGGTCCTCCATAAGACTTCCCTCCCTTCAGACATCAGCCACAAACTCAGGGGCTCCTAGGTCACCTGTACTTTTGATCAACTTGCCAAAAATTGAGTGTTTCCACTACCCTTCCCCCCTCCGGGTTTGATAAGTTCCTCGGATGACTCACAGAGCTCAGGGAAACACCATGCTATGGTTATAGTTTCATTATAATGAACTCAGATCAGGACCAGCCAATGAAAAGATGCATAGTGTGAGGTCTAAGGGGTGGGGGTGGGAGTTCTAAATGCTAAGTTGCCATGTCCTAAAGACATATCACCTGCCCTGCACATCCATGTGTGGTCATCAGCCAAGAAAGTACACCTGGGGGTGGAAATAATTTTACCTACTTCAGAGAAAGGAAAGCAGTGTCAGAAGTGTTAGGTGCTTCCTGAAGTTAAAGCTGAGGAGGATCTCAGACCTTATGTCAGACCAACGATGCTACTCTTCTTCCATGTGAGATGATCTGAATTGTATTCTGCTGCATGTCTGACATTTTTATTTATTTATTTATTTATTTTCTAAGTAAGAGGAGGGGAGACAGAGAGACAGACTCCTGCACGCCGCCCCCACAGGGATCCACCTGGCAAGCCCCCTACAGGCAATGCTCTGCCCATCTAGTGAAGTTGCTTGAAAACCGAGCCAGTTTTAGCACCTGAGGCAGAGGCTCCACAGAGCTATCCTCAGCACCAGGGACCAACTTGCTGAAATCAATCAAGCTATGGCTGCAGGAGGAGAAGACAGAGAGGGGCAGGTGAAGAGAAAAGGGGAGAGAAAAAGAAGCAAATTGCTGCTTCTCCTGGGTGCCCTGACTGGAAATTGAACCCAGGACATCCACATGCCAGGCCGATGCTCCACCACTGAACCAACCAGCCAGGGCCATGTTTGATGTTTTAGATAGCATGATTTGCCAATTCAAAAAATAAAACAAAACCTCCTATCACCGATTTTCAATATCTGAGAATATTCCTGGCTCTGTCATTTCTTACCATGTCTTCTATTCCCTGACTTACAGTTAGAGTGATGTGCATATTAACCTCATTCATCCACCTACATGGATGATTTTTGTTAATGAACAAAGGAAAAGTCTATATTGCCCAACTCTTGAATGGTGTATCTTGGTATTGATGCCACTTCCATAGAAAGAAACTTTTTATTATATTTGATACAGAATTGTAAAGTCAAAAACACAATTATCACTTATTTAAATCCATTGAGTATTAAATAAAGCCCGGGAAAATATATGCATAATGTAAAGGCTCCCTAATCATCATATTAAAGAAATATTAGTAAAGCTGCTCCTAAATAAGAGCATATGATATCCTGTTTTGAAATAAATGCACATCTGTTATCAGTATTTTCAAAATAAAAGGGAGCTCTTGGGCTTCAGTCTCCATACTATAATGTGAAATAAGGAATCGGTATCACATCTTTAATTTTGTCTCTTTATACATCAGTGATTATTTTTTTCTTTGAAAGAGGCAGGGAGAGAGAGAGACAGGATCGAGCTGCTCCTGTATGTGCCCTGACGGAAGAATCCAACTGGCAAACTCCACACTCTAGGACCACATTCCAACCAACCAAGCTATCTGGCTGGTGCTTATTTTTTAGACAGAGAGAGGAACGGAGTAAGAGGGGAGGGAGAAGGGAAGCACGCAGTCACTCACTCATTGGTTGTTTCCCGTGTGTAGCCTGACCGGGGATTGAACCTGCAACCTTGTCCTTTCAGGATGACACTCTTACCCAAACTGAGCTAACCGGCCAGGGCCGACATCAGTGATTTTTGATGGGAGGATGTGGGAGAAGAGGCACCATGCCACGCTGCAGAGGTAAGAGTTTAAAAGAATCACCCATCCAAACACCAAAGACTTTGATGTTACCAGCCCCCCTTAGGCCTAGCATATATTTGAGAAATATAGTGGCAATATACTGATAGAAATGTGTTGTCTGTCTTGGGAAATAAAAATGAGAGAGAGAGAGAGTGAAAGAGAAAGAGTACACATATGACGAAATGCTCAACATCACATCAATACCGACATCACTAATCAGGTAAGTGTAAATCAAGAATAAAAGAAGATCTCTTTTTCACAATTATTCATATTGTAAGCATGAAGAATTCTTGCTCCTACCAAGCAAGAGCTGGAAAGGATGTGGTTTAATGGAATCTCATACATTTCTCATGGGGGCATAAACCGCTGCAATTAATCTGGGATTGTCACATAAAGGTGACTATCTGCATACCAAGAATTTCTACTCTCAGGGTAGACACAGCCACTTTGCACATGGGTACATGCGGACAAGAGCACTTACTGAAATTCTTCAGTCATCCAGAAACAAGGCAAGGTGTCATTGACAAGCGAGGATCTCAAACTTTGAGGGGTAGTTACACAAAGGAATCACAGTGAGGATCAATAAAGAAAAATGAAACACAGCCACGTGATATAATGAATGACCCTTGGTATAACTGAAATGAAAAGCCCAGAGGACTAGAAACAGAATGACATAGTCGTCTTATAAAGTCCCAAACAGGAAAAAAGGTCTACAATATGTTACGTATTGAGATATATGTACAGTAGTACCTCTACCTGCATGTTGGTGTACGGTGTCTGCCTTGCTCTCTGTGACGGGTTATGGGTCTCTTGGGCAATGTCTCTGGTTTCTTCTGAAGAGCAGTGATCACTTTCAAGCATCCTAAGACATCAGCAGCCTTGGGTTAACCACCCTGAGTACTCAGTGAAGACGAGGAAGAAAAGGTTGGGGAATGGAGTCCAAGTGGCTGTGAGGCTGAGACTGGGTGGGATTCTAATCTGTCCTGCCAGCCCACACGGAACCACTGAGAGCCAGGTTTCTCCTTACCCTGACCTACGACCGATAGTCCCTCTTCTTCTTCCTGTCGTGCTCTCGGGGATGACAAGCAGCTGTGGGTCTATTGTAATCTAAAAGGTATCTTCACTCTCTGGAATTGATTTCATTAGGTTTCTTTGTGTTCTTGGTGCTCTGATGGTTTTTTTAAATAAACCACGATTTTGTAGCTTATCCAGCTTGCTCTGCTCGCTGGAGTAAAAGCAAAAATCTTTCAACTTTCTACATCCTCCTGAGCATAGATAGTACCATTTATCATTTAAAGGTACATCTCATTTAAAGCAATCAACTCTTGTCAAATGCGTCACTGTCATTAATCTAAGTTTATTGTTCCTTTTTTAATTTTTTTTTCAAAATATATTGACTGATTAATTGATACATGTTTAGAATCCTTCCTTATAGGTTTTGTATTATGCTTAGAAAGACCTCCCTTAGCTCTGGATTAGTTACAAGAAAACATCTTCTCATGTTTTCTAATAGTACTTTAATGCATTTATTTTTAGCATAAAATCTTTGGTCCATCTGGAGTTTATTTTGGTGTTGGAAATAAAGAAGGCTACAATTTTATTTTTTCTTTTCCAGATGGCTACTAAGTTGTCCTAATTCATTTATGAACAGAGAATATGAACAGAGTTTTTACACATAAATAATTTTTACACACATTCACACACCCCCTCAAACACATGTACACATACAAGTAAGTGTATGTGCACAGGCCACACTGAAAGGCTGCCCAACCACCTGGCAATAGCAGCAGCTTTTGAACATGACAAATGTGCCTTCAAGACTATTGTCAGGGACACCACCAAATCGAGGCAAGGACAGCAAGTCCACCTTGTGAAGAAAAGAACCCTTTACAGATTTCAGTGACAATCAGAAATCCTGCTGGCTATTTTTTTAAACAAAAGGCAAACCATAAGCAAGGAGGCTTAGAGTTGAACCTGTCTGGTTAATACAAATCTGTTCAGTGCAGAAGGACAGGAAATGCCGTTTCCAACACTACTCTTAACCATCGCCGACATCACTAACAAAGCACCCGCCCCCGCACGCGCATGCGCTCACTCCGTAGTTTTCAGGCCGGCTTTGGTGGACATGTAGGCTTCCCACGTGTAGGTTTCAGAGGCTGCCCGAAGAGGCGGGCAACAAGAGAAGCCAAGGTCACATCCCACTTCCCTTTCTCTGTTGCTCGAAAATCGCTCCCCTTTTGCCCTAATTTATAGATGGGACAAGGGAGGATCCTGGCTAATTTCTTCTTCCACAAAATGAATCTTGAGCCACTTAAAAAAGAAATCAACGCTTATTCTCCTCTGCTATGCCATTTCGATCAACGTGAGGCGTCGGTAATCCAGCCTCATTCTTGAAACAAAACCTGGAAGTTTAGGAGTAAGGGAGACCCTACAGATAAAATAGTCCCATCTTCTCATTTGACACAATGGAAGGACATGATGTCACAAGAGATGAAGGGGCTTGTCCAAGGGCACCCTCGGCATACTGGTGGCAGAACCAGGATTCGGGAGCCAGCCTCCAATTCCCCAGGGCTCTTTTCTGTTTTCCTCATTTGTAAGTGATGACTCAGCCTCTCACTATTGACATTTGATAAAGAATTTGTACCAACCTTTTGCTGCCGCGGCTATAAGTCACTCAACGTGACTGAACTCTCAACGCCTCTCGTTGGTGAAAATTTGCTGTACAGTTCAACATTTTTGAGAATTTCCACCAATCAAATTCTGCCCAAGAAAGACAAGCGCTCCCACTGGTTGTCACCTTTGACAGCGATGCATGAACCCAAACCAACCAAAGACAAGGCGGTTATTCCAAAAGGGGACATGCGTCTTTGGAATAGGTCTGAAGCTAAAAGCTTTGTGACCATCATCTCTCTCTCTCTATGCATTTGCGTTAGTTATCCTTTCATAAAGCAAAACAGAAGGTGGCAAAAGTCGACTGCCATCCCTTCGTTTCTGATGGAACATATTCATCAAAAAAGCATCCAGTCCCCTGAGCTTACAGCCATATGCTACAGGAAAATGTCACCAGTTAGAGATGTATTCATTTGCTGTTTTGAAAACTCTGTTTGATATTCATGCATTCCAAGTGTTTTGACCTAGATTTCTGTAGAGGCATTAGATCTAGTCTTGTGCAGGCAGCTAGACAGCTGTTGCTTATGTAGTCAAAGGAAGAATCTAGAGTTAAAAAAAGAGAGAAGATGAAAAAATGAAAACATTTATTAATGAATGCCAACATTTTGCACAGCCAATATGTTTGATACTATATTAACTAATATAAGCATATGGGGATGCATTTGTTGCAAAGCTTTAAAGAAAAGAACAAAGAAAAAAGTTGGAAACAGCTAAAGTTCAAGGGGAATGGAATTTGAACTTTCTCCTATAAATGAAAGCTTGGCGAAATGGCAACATACTTTAATTATAAGCAAGTGGCTAATGTCATAGCATTTAAGATATTTTCAGACGAGATAGATGATGTTCCATACTCTGCACACATCTTACATCAAACTAAACACTATATATAACAGCAGATCCTTGAAATCTCTACAGATATCATCTTGTTCTTAGCCAGAGTTGTCTATTTTTTAATGTGTATAATGTCTAGTTAATTCAGCTATAAGTTAATATCAAATAATTTAATGTTAGTGATAAAATGAATATGGATAGTAATTTCTCTTCAGCTTTATTTCCTCCCAGCAAGGAGAACAAAGAAGCTATGTCACCCTGTGATGCAGGAGGTCCAGATGTGGAAAATGGATCTGATGTTGTTGCAAGATCCCAAAGAAACCACAAGGAGGACCCAACGGAGCAGACACAGCCTTTATTACTTACATACAGGGGTAGCACCAACGGCAGCAGGTTGGTGAAAGTTCTGCACCCCACTGTGGGGGTTGTGCAGTTTTTATAGCTAAGCCCTGGGTAAACTGCTTAAGCAAAACTCTTTGTCTACGGGTAAGCCAGCAGGTGAGTAGGCAATTAGGAGATAGGGGGGAAGTATATACAATTTTCTGTGATGTTTCTCCTTGATAACACCTGGTAACTCAGTTCCTTTGTCCTTAGTAAAACCTCATCTGCAGTTTTATTACTCTCTCTTCCACAGTTCATGGCCAGGATCCATGACCACAGCACCAGAGACTGGGGAGGGGAAAAGTCCGTGTCCAGCATCGACCCTACATACCCACCAGCCCATATAACTACTCCCATGTCACATATCAAAGTATAACAAACTATTCTTCAGCACCCACTTCTCACCTCAGTAAGATGGAAAGATTCAGCTGAGTTATAATTGAAGAATCATTTAGTTACACACTCCTAGACTCTCTTCTTACTCTATCTATTGGGCCAGGGTGTTGCCTAATATGTATTGATTAGCAGCTAGGGGTATATACCCATTGATCTGCAAAGGGTACTGAGCACCCACTAAAAGCAGGCACTGTGCTAGATTCTAGGAATATAGAGATAAAAAGCAAAGTCCTTATTTTCTGGTGGACAAATAGAGAAGGATTGATGGTTACTCTTCACAGACACAAAATGAGAGAAAGAAATCATTTGAACGTCCCATTCTAAATGACTCTGTATCCCCTTTACAAAATGACCAGAATCCAGCATAGACAAAGTAAACCATCTTCAAAAGTGGATCTCTCCATCCGTCCTCCAGATCAGTGGTCCCCAACCCCCAGGCCACAGACTGGTACCGGTCTGTGGGCCATTTGGTACTGGTCCAAAGAGAAAGAATAAATAACTTACATTATTTCTGTTTTATTTATATTTAAGTCTGAACAATGTTTTATTTTTAAAAAATGACCAGATTCCCTCTGTTACATCCGTCTAAGACTCACTCTTGATGCTTGTCTCGGTCACATGATACATTTATTCATCCCACCCAAAAGGCTGGTCCATGAAAATATATATTTTCTGACATTAAACTGGTCCGTGGCCCCAAAAAAGGTTGGGGACCACTGCTCCAGATCTTTGAGTAAATGGAAAATCACAGAAATCCTATTGTGAAGTAATCAGTGTTATTAAATGCTAACTTATTCAGTAAATACATTTCAACTGAACAGGACAATTACTCTATTTGAGATGCACAATATTATGTCTAAGAGGATTCAGCACTACTGTTACCGGACGCAGGCTGCAGGGACCTCCTCTGAAGGTACCAGAACGGACTCCAGCTACACCAGGTACCACGGTGACTCACAGGGGTGCTCTCTGTGGAAGTCACCCTGTCAGGCGTGCGCTTCCCTGACAGCAGGCCTAAGACCATGAGGTGCTGACACAAAGAGTACGTCCAATGGTGTGGAACAGGGGTCGGAAACTTTTTGGTTGAGAAAGCCATGAGCGCCACATATTTTATTTTATTTTATTTATTTTATTTTATTTATTTTATTTTATTTTATTTTATTTATTCATTTTAGAGAGGAGAGGGAGAGACACAGAGAGAGGGGGGGGGAGACAGAGAGAGAGAAGGGGGGAGGAGCTGGAAGCATCAACTCCCATATGTGCCTTGACCAGGCAAGCCCAGGGTTTCGAACTAGCGACCTCAGCATTTCCAGGTCGACACTTTATCCACTGTGCCACCACAGGTCAGGCTTTATTTATTTATTTCTTAACACCACATATTTTAAAATGTAATTCCATGAGAGCCATACAACGACCCATGTACGTTACGCATTATCCCTTACTGTCTCTAAAAATCAATAAATAAAATTTAAAAAACTGAAAGGTCCCTGCCCTCTAAATCACAATTTTTCAAAGATAAAATCGACAGAAAGTCCCTGTCCTTCCATAAAAAAAAAAAAAAGTACAATTTCTCACCTACTTCCTATACTCTAGATTAGGAAGGTTTTCTACCCCAGTACTATTGACCATATTAATTTTATTAAAGTCCTTCCATCAATTCCACTAAGAGTGATATGGAAAAAATATTTCTTATAGCAGGTCAATTATGTGTGGTATTATTTTCAGTTCAACAAGCATTGATTGACAACTTGCCATCTATCCACATGAATTTAATAACTCTATCCAGTGCTGTGTATATGTGTGTGTGCGTGCATATATGTGTATACACACATCTTTGTACATACACAAATACATCATATCACTTATTCAAAATGAGAACAAAAATCCAGTCTCTATTAGCATTTGATAAACGCTAAGAGCGGTACTTCTTGGTTATAGTCCTCTGTCTTATAAAGAGGTTTTCCCTGTAAGGTATCTAGTGGGGTCCTTCTCCCAGTGTGTCACAGTCGCAGTGAGTGTGGCCTTGAAGAGCCAATGATGTGCAATTGGATTCCTGCCACCTCATTCCACATAACATTTTAATGCCACAGTTTCACATTCGCCTCGCACGCATTATGGTTGGGTAGACTAGACTAGCTTCCACTCTTAGAACAGACTAACTTCCACTCGGGCAACAACTACTCAGGCAGCCAACCAAAGAGTCACTCTGCACGCGGGAAGGATGTTTAGAACCATGGAAGAGAGAAGATGAGTTGTCAACGCACATTCAGTCCTGACTGTTACATGTGTACACATGGGAGGCAACTTAGAGTAATTAGGATCGCAGATCCGACAGCTTCCCTATGAGCTGCCACATTAGGTTAAGAACTGAGGATCACAGAAGACCAAATGTTTCTGTTGCAGCTCTGAAGGATTAATTTATTTTCTTGCCTCCTTTTTCAACTTGGCAAAGGAAGACATCCAAATGCAAAAACAGAAACACTAAAAAAAAAAAAAAAAAAGTGGGAACCAATGCATCTTAGTTAGCTTTCATAGAGGTAACGGGCTAGATACACACACACCCATTGGAGAATTTTGAAAATGGAAGCAGTTGGGTGTTGTTTGATTTCTAATCTGCAGTCTGTTTTCCCACAGATCTTTTAGACTCTGACCCCCCCTCCCCCCCCCGCAGGAGCACGGATTACCGTATCAAAGTGACTACGGGAAACTGAATGATTTTTTTTTTCATGAGTATCCACCCTAACTCCAGCCTTAGAGCTGCATGTGCACCAATTTCAAACCCCAGCAGCTAGGGTACTGAAGCCAGTTTGAACAGATGGATGTACGAGAAGCAGAGTCAAATATATTTCTTCTTAGAATTTGGCTGCTAGAGTCACTCGTGTTACTGTTACTGAGAGAAGTGAATTAGTGAAGCTGTCAGATGTTTACTCTTCTGCAAAGCTCTCTACTAGCGTTCCCTTACTCCACTTGTAAGTAGAATTACTGGGAAGAAAACTGAAACATTCTTTAGGACCTTATTTGGTTTTTTTTTCTCTTGAGTGTCTGGTAGAGAGGTGTGTGGTGTGAGTGTGTGTGTGCGCGCACGCACCCACACTTGCATGTGTGTGTAGGCGGGCAAGGCAGGGTTGGCGTGATTTCAAAGACACTCCCGTGGAGTTAAAAGGATCAACAAGGAGACGAGAGACAGGAGTATGCAGAATGTCGGAAAGACTGACTGTTGATGGAGTTAGGTCCAGCTGGGCGGGCCTTTGGACGCCTGGCCCAAAAGTAGAAAGATGCTTTCCTGGGACCAGTGGGTAGCTACAAAGTCAGGACAAGATTCTGAGGATCTGGGCCCTGGCCGGTTGGCTCAGCAGTAGAGTGTCGGCCTGGCATGCGGGGGACCCGGGTTCGATTCCCGGCAGGGCACATAGGAGAGGCGCCCATTTGCTTCTCCACCCCTCCCTCCTTACTCTCTGTCTCTCTCTTCCCCTCCCGCAGCCAAGGCTCCATTGGAGCAAAGATGGCCCGGGCGCTGGGGATGGCTCCTTGGCCTCTGCCCCAGGCGCTAGAGTGGCTCTGGTCGCGGCAGAGCGATGCCCCGGGGGGGCAGAACATTGCCCCCTGGTGGGCAGAGCGTCGCCCCTGGTGGGCGTGCTGGGTGGATCCCGGTCGGACGCATGCGGGAGTCTGTCTGACTGTCTCTCCTCGTTTCCAGCTTCGGAAAAATACAAAATAAATAAATAAATAAATAAAATAAAAGATTCTGAGGATCTGTGAAGGTTATTAAGATAACGAATTAGCCACAAAGAGTAAAAAAGGGAGGACCTTTTTACTAAAACTGGGAAGAAAGACTGGATGAGATTGAAGAATGAGTCAACATCAGAAATAGTCAACTCAAGCAACTGGAGAGTGACCTGGGTCTGACCTCAGGAAGGAGGGATGCTCCCTGAAACCAGCGCCATGAGACCCTTTTTTTCCTTTGTAGGTGAGATGAGGGGAGGAAGTGAGACAGACTCCCATGTGTGCCCCAACAGGAATCCACCCAGTAACCCATCTAGGGCTGATGCTCAGATCAACCGAGCTATCCTCAGTGCCTGAGGCTGACAATTGGGCTGACCAAGCTATCGCCAGGGCTGGGGCCACGCTGAAACTAATTCAACCACTGGCTGTGGGAGGGGAAGAGGTTGAACAGGGGGCCAGGAAAAACTTAGTGGTTTCATTTGAACACTGGTTGATGAGATTCCACTTACTGACTTCTGTTGAAATCAGTGTTTTTGTTGGCTTGTTTGCTTGTTAGGTTTTTTTGGATTTTTCTCCCATGCAAATGGAGAACTCTTTATTTTCACAAATATGTGTGTCCACACTGGACCCACTGTCCTCTGATTTCATAAATCCAGCAAAAGTATATGACCAACCAACTAGGTGCTTAGAGTCCCTGCCCCACCTTTCGTGAGCTTTGCCTAGGTGGACACAGAACTGTGGAGTGAAAAAGGTGAAATTCAAATCCAAGCGTTTCTGACTTCAAAGCCCGTAACCTTGTCACCACATTTAAAAAAAAAAAAAAAAAAAGGTGAGTGTGAAATGATTCTCAGAGAAAGACCTGCTGAAAAGGCGCCCACACGTCTGTAAGAGGGACTATTCAGGGAGACCAAAGTCGTCACCAGCCAAAAGCAAACTGGAAAAGTTGTTCTTCCCTAACAAATGGGCTCTGGTTCTTCTAATATACACAAAAACATGATGATAAAAAAAGGAAGACTTTAGAGAAATATTTATACATATGGTGGGTGCGGACACCTGGCAAAGCAGGTGAATCAGCTACAGAATGATATGCTTCCTACACATTCAACTGAGGAGAAGTGACACCTTTTACAGTTAAATTTAATGTAAGCCTGTTCTCTAAATTATCACCCAAACTCAGTTAAAAACGAGGGATTCCTTGTTGTTGTTGTTTTCTCTTTTAAGCGCACAGGGAAATTTTAAAATCAGGTGCACACACGAGCTGACCCTCTACTCTGCACAAACTAATTGATGAGGACAGAATTGAAAACTCCTGAGTCTTACCCGGACTTGGGATGGCACTTATATCATCTCCAGAATAAAACACAGTCTTTGCAAGTATAGCTCTCACCATGAGTGTAATGCACGGACGCGGCCACTGTAATGATTATTTAATTGAATATAGATGTTGGTTGAACACCAGTGCAGAACACCATGCATTTTGAATCAATCATGATCCATATTAATTCAGTGCTCATAATAGGCTATTTCCTATAGCAAATGTGGAAGAACAGACTCTCAGCCTTGTGGGAGTTTATAACCTACATAAACACATATCCTACATTTAAATCTTTCACATTTCACTGGGAGAGAAGGGGGGATTTGACAAAAGTTTTAAGTTTGCAGCAATGCGCAATTTATTTTTTTGCATAATGAAGGTGGTGTTTCGATAAAAGTAATTTAATGTTTTGTAGTACCATTAGTTGAGTTCATGGTCATTTTTGCACAAATATTTTTTCAAGACACCCACTATGCATCAGGAATTATTTTAAGTGTTGGGTGAAGGGTCTCAAGCAAGAAAACAAAGGTCTTGCCCTCATGAGTGTGTATTACAGTGGGGTAGACACACAATGAGCAATAACTACAGAAATGGCCGCTGCTATGACAAAGAAAAAAATAAAAATAAAACAGAATCAAAGGACTAGGGAGTGGCCCTGGTCAGTTGGCTCAGTGGTAGAGCATCGGCCTGGTGTGCGGGAGTCCCGGGTTCAATTCCCGGCCAGGGCACACAGGAGAGGCGCCCATCTGCTTCTCCACCCCTCCCCCCTCCTTCCTCTCTGTCTCTCTCTTCCCCTCCCGCAGCCAAGGCTCCATTGGAGCAAAGTTGGCCCGGGTGCTGAGGATGGCTCTGTGGCCTCTGCCTCAGGTGCTAGAATGGCTCTGATAGCGGCAGAGTGATGCCCCAGAGGGGCAGAGCATCGCCCCCTGGTGGGCGTGCCGGGTGGATCCCGGTCGGGCGCATGCAGGAGTCTGTCTGACTGCCTCCCCGTTTCCAACTTCAGAAAAATACAAAAAAAAAAAAAAAAAAAAAGAAAGAAAGAAAAAGGACTAGGGAGTAACAGTAGTGGAGGGGAGTTACTTAATGGAAAGTGATCAGAGAAAAGCATGCTAAGGTACCCACTCATTGTTGACTTAAAAGAACTCTGGAGCTAGTTACATTAATATCTATATGTAGAACATTCCAGAAAGAAAAAGACAAAGGATGTATTCTGGTGCATGAGTATGCTGGAGGTGGAGGAGAAGGGTAGTGTCACTAGGGCAGAATGACCCCTGAAGAGATGAGGACAGAGAAAGGGTGTCAACCACATCGTGGAAGGCAGTGTGGCCACAGTGCTGGCCTTGGGTTTCCCTTCAGATGAGACAGAGTAGCCCGTGGGACTCTGGGAAGAGGGCGAGGATGGTGTTAGACGAATACAGACTGGGATTCCTAGAAAACAAAGGTCTATCATCCAGATCTTGCAGAATCTCAGAGGAACAAAGGTCTGGGTTAAACAGCCTTGGAGAGCCTCTCTTTCAGATGCACTGGTAGGTAGGTGACCTACAATCTAAGCAGTTTCTACTGGTGATAAGGGACTTCAGTTGTTTAGTGGGTTGAGGAGGAATTAACTATAATTTTCTGTACATGGGCTTCCCCTCAATAAAGCATTTCTCCTTCAATACCAGGGTCTTTGAACTTAATAGGGCTGACACAGGTAGTATTTAATACCTCAAGTATACTTGAGCTGACTTGAAATAATGTGGAGATATATGAAAATTAAAGAATGGAAAACAATCAACTGCATTAAAAGTTACCAAGTTATTAAAGTAACATAACAGGGTGGGGCAAACGTAGGTTTACAGTTGTGAGTATGCAAAACATAGAGTTTATACTTGGGTTTCTATTTTATTAATTACTGTATTATTTTCCCTACAAATGACTGTAAACCTCCATTTGCCCACCCTGTATGGTGGGGATTAAAAACAAAACTAAAGAACAATATATTGTATGATAACAACAGCAGAAGGAAAAGGACAAGGGCAATAGAAGCATACTGTTTTTAGGGATATTATTCCTAAAATGATATAATATTATTTGAAGGTAAACTTTGATAAAGAAGCATATTGTTAAACAAAGAAAAACAAAGAAGTACAAGTTATAGATAAAAGGTAGTACAAGAAGGTATTAGTGGAGATGAACTGGTTTAGTAAATTAATCAAAAAGAAGAAGAGAGGCTCCGGCCAGTTGGCTAGGCAGTAGAGCATCAGGTCAGCGTGTGGAGGTCCCAGATTTGACTCTCAGTCAGGACATAAGGGAAAAGCACCCATCTGCTTCTCCACCCCTTCTGCTCTCCCTCCTTTCTCACTCTTTCTTCTCCTCCCACAGCCATGGCTTGAAGTGGTTCAAGCAAGTGGCCCCAGGCACGGAAGATGGCTCCATGACCTTGCCTCAGGTACTATGTAGCTTGAACAAGGGAGCAGTGGTCCCAGATGGGCAGAGCATCACCTGGTAGGGGGCTTGCTGGGTGGATCCCAGTCAGGGCGCATGCGGGAGTCTGTCTCTCTGCCTCCCCACCTCTCAATTAAGAAAAAAAGCAAGGAACAGTGTAAAAGGGAACAAAGAACAGATGAGAAAACTAGAAAACAAAAAGCAAAATAGGAGATTGAAAGCCATCTGTATCAATGTTCTAAGCACTCCAAAGTCTCAGGCAGTCTAGACAAAAAACAAACAAACAAAAAACCAAGAGCCAACTATATCCTGGTTACAATAAATATACTTTTAAGTATAAAGTACATAGAAGTTACTCCGAGCATAAGGACTCTGAATACCAGACAAACAATAAAAAATATTACCAGATATAAATAACAATATAAGTTCAATTCAACAAAAAGTCATAATAATCCTAAATGTGTACCAAACAACACAACTTTAAAAAGCAAAAGCTAACAGAACTGAAAGGATAAATAAATAAGTCTTAGAGTTGGAAGTATATACTCTCCTCTCTCAGTAATTGTTACAATGAATAGGAGAATCAATGAAAATCAGTGAAAAATCAGACTTGAATACTGTTATAAGCAAACTGGCTCTCATTAACACTTATAGAACAGGTTGTACAAAAAAGGAAGAATGCATCCTTGCAAGTTCTAAGTTCTATCAAATATTTAAGGAAAAAATAATCCCACTTCTGCAAAAGAAATAAAATACAACAAAAATCTTTGCAGAAGTTCCACCTTGTTTTTTGAGGCAAGTATCAGCATGATACACCAAAAACAAAAAAAATATGAAAAATAACATAAACTAATAATTAATAATGTCCCAAACTGGTTAGCTAAGTTTTATTGAATCAAATGCACGAATATATAAGGAAAATTATACATCACAACCCAGTCATGGCTGTCCTAGAAATGCAAGAGAGGTTTATCATGAAAAATCGATCGATGGGAGGGCGTCTAGTTTCAGCTTTGACACATTAAGAGCTTGGAAGTTGTGAGCCCTGTCCTTAGAACAAGTAAGACTTGGAAAACAAACAAACAAACCTGAAACCAGTGCCTCTTCCCAGCTCAATCAGAGAACTGAAGTCGTGGGGCAAACCACCACTGTGAAATCTGGGGTGCCAGGCACACTCGGGGAGCTACAGGACCCCCAACAGCTGCTCCCCTGGAGCCTGACAGACTTACAGGAAGACCTGCATGACCACACTGACAGTGACAGGAGAGTAAATGTGGACAAGTGTGACGGAGCAGCTCCTCCTGGGGGCCACAGTCCACCCCATCCTGTTCTGCTTGATGACAACTGGGTGACTCAACAGCACCTTAAACTCAACCTTCCTAATGCTTACCTCCCCTCGCCCAAACCAGATTCCTCTCTTTGGTGTACTCCCCACTCTTTGGTGTACCCTACCTCCCATCTAGTTGCGGAAACCAAACATCTTTTAATTAATTAATTTTTTTTAGGTGAGAAGAGGGGAGATAGTGAGGCAGACTTCTGCATGCACCCTGACCAGGATCCACCTGGCCAACCCCTGTTTGCAGCCAATGCTTGAGTACACAGCTATTTTTAGCACTTGAGGATGATGTGTTCCAACAGAGCTATTTTTAGCACACTGAGGATGATGTATTCTCAGTGCCTGAGGCAACACTCAAACCAATCGAGCCAGTGGCTGTGGGAGGGGAAGAAGGAGAGAAGGGGGAAAGGGAGGGGTGGAGAAGCAGGTGGTCACTTCTGCTGTGTGCCCTGACTGGGAGTCGAACTGGGATGTTCCATACACCGGGAAGACACTCTTTCCATTGAGCCGCCAGCCAGGGCCACAAATCGAAATTTTAAGGTCATGTTGGTCACATCTCTTTCCCTCCCATCTCTTATCATGTCCTGGCTATTTAACCTCCTGACTACCTATTTCTCCAATCTACCCCTTCTTTCCTCTGCCACCTCCATCACTCTGACCGAATCAGCCGTCATCTCCAAACAGAACTAATTATAGTAGCTTCACCTCTCAAGTCAGGTCTTCCTAGAGCACTCAAAGACAAAGAAAACATATATACTTTTCTAAATCCTTTGTCTATACACTTTTCAATGGCATTCATTGATCATAAGACCTAACTGTCTTCACCTGGCACAGAGCATGCACACACTATCATCCCGCCCCCATCTTCACCATCACTCCTTCCCCGTATCCCAGGAGCTGCTATCCTCCCTAAGACCTACCACGTCTCTGCTGCCCCGGTTTGGAAACTGCGCATGTGCGCCAACCTCGGCCGGGGGATGGCCTCTGTTCCCATCCTCCTCTGCCCTGACCAGTTCAAGTCCTAGTTTATACCCTTAAAACGTCACGGGCCTCCCATCAGACACATCAGTGATTATTAGATTCATGCACTCATGTAATTATTTAATTAATTTCTCTCTTGCTCCACTAGATTACAAATTCCCTGAAAATAGGATCTGTGGGCGTGGGTTTTTTTTGTTTTGTTTTGTTTTTGGTTTTTTTTGTATTTTTCTGAAGCTGGAAACGGGGAGAGACAGTCAGACAGTCTCCCGCATGCGCCCGACCGGGATCCACCCGGCACGCCCACCAGGGGCGACGCTCTGCCCACCAGGGGGCGATGCTCTGCCCCTCCGGGGCCTTGCTCTGCCGCGACCAGAGCCACTCTAGCGCCTGGGGCAGAGGCCAAGGAGCCATCCCCAGCGCCCAGGCCATCTTTGCTCCAATGGAGCCTTGGCTGCGGGAGGGGAAGAGAGAGACAGAGAGGAAGGAGGAGGGGGTGGAGAAGCAAATGGGTGCTTCTCCTATGTGCCCTGGCCGGGAATCGAACCCGGGTCACCCGCACGCCAGGCCGACTCTCTACCGCTGAGCCAACCGGCCAGGGCCAGGCGTTTTGTTTTAACATGGTGCCTGCCCCACAATTGTGAGATTCAATTAACTAAGCTGGCAAATGAATGGTTTAAGTCATCTGTAGAAGCGAAGAGTGTCGTGAAGCGTCTGAACCTCCCTGTAACGCTCTGACCCCAGGTAGAAGGAATGATCTCTCATCGGTGTGTACCTCTTCTGTATTACGTAGCACCAATCACATCAAATTTTAGTTACTGGTTATTATCGTTCTTGGCCAGTCTGGGAGTTATTGCTTTAGATATAAAGAGTGTCTTATTCCTTTATGTATCCCATGTCCCCAAAGAATATTTGGACCTTAGTGAGAACTCAGCACAAGGTAACTGGAGTGACCTCCACTGTTCTAAGAGGCTGGCTTAACCAACGTGGAAGACGCCTGGGTTGGCATCTGTCCACAAAGGGACATAGGGCCTAGATTTGCATAAAATATTCTCAGTCGCCCACTGACAGGGAATTTAGACCACAGTCACCAGACTGGGATAAATCAGAATATCAAAAACTCTGGCCTCAATTTTCCAGATTGATTCATTGGTTACAAGCTTTGGGGGGCTCATTTTGCTCTATTCTCCACTTGATCGCTTACCACCAAAACGACAACTTGTACTTTTCATAGAAAGGACAGATTCCACTTCAGCTTGACAACTCTTCCTCAAAAACCCAAAGAGAGGCTACATTTTATAAAGTGTGGAAAGATAAAGAAAGCAGATATGCTTTACTGAAGTTCCCTGCTCCTCTGGTCATCTATGACATTTTGCTTTGTTACAAGATTTCCTAGCTAACGAGTTCTGCAAGGGCACAGTCTGCAGAAACATCTTTTATTCCAGGGGTCACAGTAAAATTAAAATCAAAACCATGGTGACGCCTAGGTAAAAAAAAAAAATTAGTTACAAGACAGTCCTCTCAGAAATTCAGACGATGGAATCTGGAACCCGCAGCGTTTAAGTCTCCTGTGCCACCCCATCCACTAGCTCTGTATCCACGTGGGTTTTCCTCTCTTTTTCCTTATCTGGGAAATGAAGATACAAATACTACCAAACAAACTGGGTGGCTCTGGAGATGAAAGAATACCTATAAAGTAGGGCCTGGCTCGTTTTAAGACCCGATGAATGTTAGCATTAGTACCAAAATCATCATCATTACCCTTGTGTTATTCCAAGGATCTTCAGAGTTTTGCTTCTCAATCAATTTAAAGGCCACTCCCTGCCCCTCTCCCTCCAACTAGTACCCGGTTTCTCCAAAAATAAGACATCCCTGAAAATAAGACCTAATGCAATTTTTTTCAAGCTTAGAAATATAAGGCCTCCCTTAAAATAAGATCTAGTCCAGGGGTAGTCAACCTTTTCATACCTACCGCCCACTTTTGTATCTCTGTTAGTAGTAAAATTTCTAACCGCCCACTGGTTCCCCAGTCATGGTGATTTATAAAGTAGGGAAGTAACTTTATAAAATTTATAAAGCAGAGGTACAGCAAGTTAAAGCTTATAATAATAATTACTTACCAAGTACTTTATGTCAGATTTTTGCTAAGTTTGACAGAATAAATCTTTATAAAACAACTTACTATAGTTAAATCTTTTTATTTATACTTTGGTTGCTCTATGAAAGCTGGAATGCCCACTAGTGGGTGGTAGGGACCAGGCTGACTATCACTAATTCTAGTGCATCCTTAGGAGCAAAAATTAATAAAAGACACTGTCTTATTTTCAGGGAAACAGGGTAGACTGTTGTACATGGAAACAGAGTCACAAGAATTCTTGATGAAATTCAGAGTCTGGCTAGTTAGGCTGACATGACTACAGTACATTAATAAATGCTTTTTTTTTTTTTTTGTTCAACAATAAATGTGAATTCTTATTCATGGAAAAATAAGACATCCTCTGAAAATAAGACCTAGTGCTTCTTTAGGAGCAAAAATTAATATAAGACACTGCCTTATTTTCGGGGAAACACGGTAATACACTTCTTAAAAGCTCAGTCCTATAGCGTGAGAATCATAAATGATATCAAGGGCAGGGTCCAAACACTTCTAGGATGGGCTGGAGATAGAATGGGGCCTGGTCATCACATTAAAAGCCCTCCCCTCGCAAGGTGCCCCCCGCTGTTTGTTAGCCGGCGATGGGTTGATAAGCCGAGGCAGGATGTGTTAATTTCTCAGAGGGCGCGTGTGGATGTGCGCGCCCCGAACAATGGGCTCCGAGCGGGACAAGCTCGCGCGCCAGGCCCCCACCGGCGCCCGGTTTCCGGACTGCAAGCCGCACACATCCCCCCTTTGTTTGCCCGCCAGGCCGCACGTGTCGCTGCAGCGGCCACCCCACCAAGCTTTTCCGCTGGCCAGGCCTCATCCGGAGGCCACAGGGTCGCGGGGAGGAAGCGCCGCCGCCGCCCGCTGCGCTCGGGGAAGGCCTGCGTGCTGCGATAAGGCCCTGCCCGCCCATTGTCTGCGGCGCCCAGTGAAAGTTCCCTGGCCGTCGGGATGCGCAGCCCCGCCCGCACCTGGCAGCCACCGCCCTCCGGAGGGACACTGGCCATTGTGACCCCCACGCCCTGCCATCCACCCTCCCGAACAGGAAGGGGGGGGCAGCCCCTTGGGTGTCACTGGCCAGAGGGCTCTGAAAGGAGCTGTGTCACACAGATCGCTTCTCCAGCGATTTGCTGGGTAAAATGCACTTGGCCTGGGGCCAGCGTGGGCCCTGCCAAGTTGCTAGTTCTGGAAAAGTCAAGGCCGCATGCCTGGATGAGTCTCCTGGTTAATAAAATAATTAAAAATGCAAAGCCTCAAGAAAAAGTGTTGTGCTCTACAAATGAACATGTTTCATCTAGACATACACAAGGGGCTCCGAGTGAGATTCAAAAATGAGATAAAAAAAGATCTAAGGAATTGTGGTTGGAAGTGATACCCTCAAAGTTGTATGATAAACTTTTTCTATCTTCAGTCAATTTGTGGATGGCTGTGACTGTTCAATTTCACTTGAAGACCACTGAGATTTTTTTTTTAAGTGTCAATTGGGACCCAATAGGGATGGCAGGCGGGGGCCAAAGGGTGTCGTCTAACCTTCCTACTCCAAATCCCTGCTCTAGGCCACAGTGAGGCCCTTGAACTAGGGATCTAGTTCAGGGTGGTTCAGTGACCTGGCTCTCCCCAGGGTGGGAGCATTTCAAGCCCGTTTTCTCTGCTTGGCAGGTTTCTCTGTGTCTGCCTTCCACCAACCCTACAGGGATGTTACACAGACCTTCACCCAGAGTCAGTCCCAGAAAAGGCATAGAGACCGCCGCCCCATTCACTCCCAAATCTATTACGTAGTAGGGGACTACGCTGCTCACAGAAATTAGGAATCAGGGAACATGCAGATACTCCAGTACTTTCAGCCTTCTGTACAGTGCATTTTCACCAATGAAATACAAGTGGGTTTTGCATCTCATTTGCATAATCAAACAACTTTCTTTGACTTGTCCTTTGTTTTTCTGATGTTCTTGTTTAATAAAAAAATCAAATGCTTTTTTTATCGCTTCATATTCATTTTGAGATATCTCCTAATTTTTGCAAGCGGGTATATTTGATTATGCTTATTTCAAACTGTTTTCCCTTTCACTACATATAATTCTCTAAATGAGTTTCTCAAAACCTCCTCAGGGGTCTGTTTAAAGAAATTGTATTTCAATGGAAAAATAGGTATCATAGCACACCCTTCCTGGCTGGCTGCCCAACTGTAGCCCAGTTCATTGTCTTTGAGCTATTTGGCAACTCTGTAGTTGCAGGTAACCGATAGTAAATTCTGTCCTATCAAGTAAAGATTTCAGTGAACAACACCCCTTCCTTTGTGGAAAAAAAAACCCCACCCAGTTTTGTCTCCATTTGCAATTAATCTCAATATCACTTTAGACACCCATGTCTGTTGTAACTGTTGAACATACATTCGTGCTCTTTTGACTTTTTAACTGATTATAAATTTTATCTGGTTCCTTCATATTATAGGGGAAAATAAGTTATTTGATATGTCTTCATATTTATATCTGTATGAGAGTCACAAATTTTTCTGAAACTTTTCAACATTCTTTTCCTGAAAACTGTCTTTTTTCAAGCCTCCCAAATTTAAAGTAACACAAATCAAAAGGCAAAGCATGAAGAAAAAGCAGCAGAAAATAAAATTTAGTGACAGCTTTAGCTCACCATTTGAGGCAGGAGGTAATTTCATTAATTTGCTCTGCACATCTATGGAGTGCTAACAGAGAGCTTATTACAGTGGGAAGCTAATGTGAAATAATTACTGTCTCTGACTTATTTTATTAACTAGTGAAAAGTTGAGGGAAGGTAAAAGGAGACCCAGAATTGGGGCTAGAATTTCTATATTCAAATCCTGGATACTGGCTCTGGCCCATTGGCTCAGTGGCAGAGTGTCAGCCCAGCATGTGGATGTTCCAGGTTTGATTCCCAGTCAGGGCACACAGGACAATCAACCATTTGCTTCTCCACCCTTCTTCCCGCTTCTCTCTCTCTCTCTCTCTCTCTCTCTCTCTCTCCTCCTACTCCTCCTTCTCTCACAGTCATGGCTCTATTGGCTTGAGCAAGTTGGCCCAGGGGCTGAGCATGGCTCCATGGCCTCTGACTCAGGAACTTAAAATAGCTCAGTTGCCAAGCAATAGAGCAACAGTCCCAGATGGGCAAAGCATCACCCCTATTGGGGCTTACTGGGTAGATCTCTGTTGGGACACATATGGGGATCTGTCTCTCTGCCTCCCCTCCTCTCACTTAATAATAATAATTATAAAATATATAAAATAATTATAAAAATATTTTTAAAATATCCTGGACATTGCCACTTACAAGATTGCAGCCCAAGACAGTTACTTAAGCCCCGGAACCTCAGTTTCCTTATCTATGAAATGGTATTAATCATATTTACCTACCAGGGTTGTTGAAAAAATAAATGAAATAGTCTTGGTGACAGTGTTACTTGTACCTGAGGTTCCAGAAATGGTGATGACCATTGCACAGTTAGTTCTTTTGGGTAAAGATATAAGAAATAACAAGATAATGAAAGATATTCAAATTGAGGGGCTATCAACATAGAGTAGAAACAGGATTTGGGCCCTGGCCGGTTAGCTCAGTGGTAGAGTGTCGGCCTGGCATGCAGGAGTCCTGGGTTCGATTCCCAGCCAGGGCACAAAGGAGAAGCACCCATCTGCTTCTCCATCCGCCCCCCCTCTCCTTCCTCTCTGTCTCTCTCTTCCCCTCCCACAGCCAAGGCTCCATTGGAGCAAAGTTGGCCCAGGTGCTGAGGATGGCTCTATGGCCTCTGCCTCAGGTGCTAGAATGGCCCTGGTTACAACAGAGCAATGCCCCAGATGGGCAGATCACCGCCCCCTGGTGGGCGTGCCAGGTGGATCCCAGTCAGGTGCATGCAGGAATCTGTCTGACTGCTTCCCCATTTCCAATTTCGAAAAAATACAAAAAAAAGAAAAAGAAAAAGAAACAGGATTTGGAGGCAGAACCAAATTAAATATTCAGGTCCTGTGTTTAACAGTACAGACCTTCAGCAAGTAAAATATTCACCCTGAACTACCGCTTCTTGATCTGAACAAGGAGATGAAAACACATACCTGGGGAAGTTGTTGGAACTAAAACAATGAATGTAAAATCTGTCTCAGAACCAGGCCCAGCAGAAAGAACACACTCAGCAAGCGGTACCCACCCAGAAGGTGCATCAAAATAATTAAACTCAACTTCTAATTATTACCGTAATTCCTGAATTGCAGTAACATTTTTCAGAGACAAGCCAAACGTTATGATTCCTTCTTTCTAAAGAAACTACAAATATCAAAGAAGAATAAAGAGGAACCTCTAGCTTGAAAACTAAAATGACAAGTCTCTTTCTAGTGGCGATCGGGATGTTTCTCATCTGTAACCGAGACCACCACTGGGGCATAAGGAAATAGAAGCTTTGGGAACCAAATAGAGAAATCCGTATGGTGTAGGGTTTTCTCAAGGATTCATGGAATGTGAAATGTTTTTAGTGAGTGACAGAATAAAGCAGGGGTCGGGAACCTTTTTGGCTGAGAGAACCGTGAATGCCACATATTTTAAAATGTAATTCCGTGAGAGCCATACAACGACCCATGTATGTTAGGCATTATCCAATAAAAATTTGGTGTTGTCCCGGAGGACAGTTGTGATTGGCTCCAGCCACCCGTAACCATGAACATGAGCGGTAGGAAATGAATGGATTGTAATACATGAGAATGTTTTTTTTGTTGTTGTTTGTTTTTGTATTTTTCCGAAGTTGGAAACGGGGAGGCAGTTAGACAGACTCCCACATGCGCCCAACTGGGATCCACCCGGCATGCCCACCAGGAGGCGATGCTCTGCCCATCTTGGGGCGTCGCTCTGCAGCAATCAGAGCCATTCTAGCGCCTGAGGCAGAAGACACAGAGCCATCCTCAGCGCCCAGGCAAACTTTGCTCCAATGGAGCCTTGGCTGCAGGAGGGGAAGAGAGAGACAGAGAGGAAGGAGAGGGGGAGGGGTGGAGAAGCAGATGGGCACTTCTCCTGTGTGCCCTGGCTGGGAATCGAACCCAGGACTCCTGCACGCCAGGCCGATGCTCTACCACTGAGCCAACCGGCAGGGCCGAGAATGTTTTATATTTTTAATGTTATTATTATTTTTTTTTTTTCATTTTTCTGAAGCTGGAAATGGGGAGAGACAGACAGACTCCCGCATGCGCCCGACCGGGATCCACCCAGCACGCCCACCAGGGGCGATGCTCTGCCCATCCTAGGAGTCGCCATATTGCGACCAGAGCCACTCTAGCGCCTGAGGCAGAGGCCACAGAGCCATCCCCAGCACCCGGGCCATCTTTGCTCCAATGGAGCCTTGGCTGCGGGAGGGGAAGAGAGAGACAGAGAGGAAAGCGCAGTGGAGGGGTGGAGAAGCAAATGGGCGCTTCTCCTGTGTGCCCTGGCCAGGAATCGAACCCGGGTCCTCCACACGCTAGGCCGACGCTCTACCGCTGAGCCAACCGGCCAGGGCTGTTATTATTATTTTTATTAAAGATTTGTCTGCAAGCCAGATGCAGCCATCAAATGAGCCACATCTGGCTCACGAGCCAAAGGTTCCCGACCCCTGGAATACAGTATTATATTACAATGCATCAGATCTTTGATAAGAAGATGGGAAAAGCTAGTTATAAAACAACATGTAATAGACGAGTAAAATCAAGGTGGTCAGAATCCTTTCTAAGAAAAGCTTCTTCATCAGACACTGTCTCTTAATGGTCAAGTCAACCCAGCCACCGAATGAATAAAGAAAGGCACGGTGCATTAGACAAAAGGTGTGCACCTGACAGAGACACCGATTCCATAGGCTCGCCAGGGATGGCAACGGTGGCCAGGAGGTCAATACGATTCCGTTTCTGAAATTCAAATAGGGATAGAGAGAAGAGTCGAGTAGTTGAGAGGAGAAGCTGAGTCTTGAACACAATACAGGAAGGCACCGCAAGGCAGCCAACGTGTCAGGCCAAACCTGAGTTGTGAGCAAGGGGAGTGTGAGTAGACAGAATGAATTAGCCAGGGGGTGACGTGCCAGAGATTGCTGACTAATCAGTAGTTGTCCCTGGAAGACAGCTGCCCAGCCGGGGACAATGTTTCCAAGCCTTCTTTGCATCCAGATATGTTAAATATGTCACCCGTGGGCTGGGATCTTTAGGATAAAAAAGGGACTCCTTCTTTCCTCGTTCCACAGGCTGGACGGAGAAAACCTCAAAACCCAAAGGGACGAAAGAGACACAGACAGAAGGAGCCCAGATCCCTGAACTGCTGTGGGAGGTCAGGTGCCTGCTGACCAGTTCCTGTATGGGGCAGTTTCTTGAGTGAGTCACAAGCTTCTGTTGCTTTAAGTGACCTCGACTTATATGGAAATGGGAATAACCTAGAACAAACTCAGCAGGGGTAGCAGAGAGACCCTGTGGATATGACCAGGGTAAAAAGACAGAAAGGGCAAGCCTGTTATAGAATTCGCTGCAGCCATGAGGGCACACTGTCAATAGTTCTAGTCCACGTGATTCCCAAAACACATCTTTACGCATCTGAGGGGGTTTGAGACAGTCATTTCTGACCCCTATATCATAGATTGATGATAGACAGATAGATAAATAGATAGATGATTGATAGATAGATAGATAGATAGATAGATAGATAGATAGATCGATAGATCGATAGGCAGGCAGGCAAGTACAGATACATAGCCATATAGACAGATACATATATACTTACACACTTAGAAGAGACCTACATTTTTTATTTTTATATACATTTAAAATTTTCTAACATGAACATATGTTTTCATTATAACAAATATGTGCACACACGTGTACCAGCACCATCACTGTATATAGCTAATGTAGCAAGTAGTTTCCTATTCATTTAGCCCCTGAAATTCCTGAGGAGTCACACACAATGTTTGTGTCTCCCTGATAAAATGAGGTGAAAAGGAGGGAAATAAGAAAAAAGAGTGGCCTAAATTTTCTGCAATAAAATATTTTCCTGTAGAGTGAGAATGGGAGTCCAGGGTTCTTACCTTCCTGCATACATTGGGTCAGCAGTTGCTTGGGAAGTGTCCTGCTATTATTACATTAAACAGGACTGGACACATCTTTTGTTGAGCTGTGTTATTCCGGAATGAACTGCATAGGTCACTTTTACTTGGAAATTTTCTAGAATAACCTGGGATTAAAAAAAAAAAAAAAGAGCATTTGTGCCTGACCAGGCGGTGGCACAGCGGATAGAGCGTCGGACTGGGATGCGGAAGACCCAGATTCGAGACCCCGAGGTCACCAGCTTGAGCACGAGCTCATCAGGGTTAAGCAAAAAAAGCTCACCAGCTCAGACCTAAGGTCGCTGAGCAAGGGGTCACTTGGTCTGCTGAAGGCCCACGGTCAAGGCACATATAAGAAAGCAATCAATGAACAACTAAGGTGTCACAACAAGAAACTGATGATTCATGCTTCTCATCTCTCTCCGTTCCTGTCTGTCTGTCCCTATCTATCCCTCTCTCTGACTCTCTCTCTGTCCCTGTAAAAAAAAAGAAAGAGCATTCGCCAATTGAAATTTCCTTCTCCCCCAGTTCATTAGGGCTTTCCCGAAACTAATTTTGTGCCAAAAGTTGTTTGGGGTCTCTCCTATGGCCCCCCCAAAAAGTCAAGAACCTTTAAAAAGAAAGAAAGAAAAGGGAAAAAATAAGAAAGAAAAGAGAAAGGAAAGAGAACTCAAAGGAGCAACAATATAAAGCAATATTTTCCCTTGACACCCAAGGCCAGCCTGCCGTACATGAAAACAAGAGGAGAAGCGAGTGTCAATTTCTGATGTGGATACAAATATAATAGCTGTGTGACAAGTCTAACAGAAATAAATGAACATCACAGCTAACTCTGACTCTCCTTTGAAAGTTAGCGGAAAAATGTAGCATTACGTGGTTTGGTGTGTGTGTGTGTGTGTGTGTGTGTGTGTGTGAAGAAAAACAATAGGCCACATATATTTAAATCAACATATTTGTTGTAGCTAATATTAGGCTCTCTATATTCTAAATATTCATGCAAAGGTATATAACACATACGAATTGCAGGATCTCTACCCATTACTTTATTTTTTATGTTTTGCCTTTGAAATGTGAATTGAAGGCCTATCAGGATTAACAATAGCCTTTCCAATCACAGGCAGCTCTTGGGAGACCCCGTAGCTGGAATGTGTTCAGAGGTATTGAGTCATCACTTTGTAACAAGATGTTTCTGGAACTCTCTGTGTCTTCCCCAGTGTGGGCTGGAAAGGAGCCTGTCTGGGAAGGGTTGAAAGCATAAAGTGTTTAATTTTAATGGAAAACTCCCCCCCCCAACTCTCCCCCCCACACACACACGCACAGGCAGGTCCTGCTGTGTTTGACAGATATGTTCTAGAAGGAAGCTCAATCTAGACGTGGTGCGTAACTTTATCTTATTCCCCTTTGAGCACTACTGTTCTTGCAAAATGATCTCTCCACTGCCCAAAGTCATTACACTCTCTCCCTCTCGTATTGTCCCTCTGTAAATGTCAGGCATAACTACATTTTTATTTACAGAGAGACGGCAGCTATGAATGAGTAAAAAATTTCTGCTCCCCCGCCTGTCTCTCATTTCCCCTCTGCGCATTCCACTAATATGATTTGTTGAACAAATTGTTCCATTAATCTCGGGCTGTTTGACAGAGTGAGAAAAGTAAGCGCCAAAGTGAGAAGATTCACAAGAATCGGAAATCTCGGTGCCTCTTTCTCAAGGTAAATAGTTATTATATCAGGGTGTCAGACGGGCGGAATGGATGGGCTTTCATTCTCAGTTTGTAAATGTCACTTTTCCTCAGCCCATCAGGGTGACAAATGAGGTGTGGGTTACAGTAAAGAGTTCATTCTTTGACAAAGTTCTTAACAATCTCTTTCCACAGAGCATCCAGCCTTCCTCGCTTTTAGAGTCTAGAGCCCACGCACCGCTGCCGAGACCTCCCCGGTTCCTGGCTCATTGTTTACTCATCATTCTGGAAGAGACACATCTCCCTGAACAACATGTGAAGTCTCAAATGCGAGTAAAAGTGACAAGATCAGGAAGTGCTGTAGGAACCATCGCACCAGTTTCCCAGGGAAATCCCGTCTACGGACTTCAAGCTTTGATGGTCCCAGGGAAATGTATTATATATGGAAGTTCTTTGTTTAAATTTCCTTTCACTTTTTCTGTATACATTTAATCTCGATAGAGATTTCTTTTTTTTACTGCTTTTTAATATGAGTTCATGAATAGACACTGCATATATAAATAATTGCGGTACTCACAGCCAGAACAGTGACTGAACAGCAGCCGGGAGAAAGATAATTCTGCATCTGACTACCGTCCTTCTCCACAAAATACGCTTCTCTGAGTAACCTGATAGGTGGACAGAAATTAGGTAGGTTGATTTTCATAAGGAAAAGAAGCTTAAGATAATAAGTACAAATAGACAGGGAAAAACATCATTATGGCCAAACGTAATATGAGGAAAAGCTCAATGCTAAAATATGGTGTGTAGCTCAATGCTATTTTTCCAGGTATCACATCTATTTGTCTTGAAAGCGATGAAAAATATTTTGTTGATAGGCCCCATGGTCACTGCAAAGTCTCTTATCAACCAATGCGCTGCAGCAGCACTTCTGCGATTAGAACCACAGCCTTGAGGTTTGATGATTCAGTCTTCTGGTCTACCCAGTTCCCCACCATTTGTCAAGTCAGTCTTTGCCTGTGTGTCATTCAAACTCCCTGGGCTTCGATTCCATCTATAAAATGGGTAGACTATGGATGAAGAATATGGATGCTGAACAAGGCAGCTGTGTGAACCAAGTTAGAGAATGGAAGAATGCTCTGTGAAATGTTACAAAAAATAGTATTTATTCATATATGTGATTTTGTAGGGAAAAGAATCCGTAGGTTTCCAAAGAGGGAATTCCCAAGAAGTGAAGAACCATTGATTTTATAACTGTCAGGTAAAGAAGCAACATAAACTAAAACCTAATAATAGGAGAAACAGCAGGCATTCTAGAAACCAAGAGAGAGGAAAGATGTATTAGTGATCAACAGTGTCAACCTCAGAGAGACAGGTCCTTGGGAGCGCAAAAGTAGGTATAAAAGAAAACAGGCCCTGGCCAGTTGGCTCAGTGGATAGCATGTCATCCCAGCATGCAGACATCCCAGCTTCCATCCCCAATCAGGGCACACAGGCAGCGGCTGATTAAGATTGGTTGAGGCCCCAGGCACAGAAGAAAATATTGGGCCCCTTAAAACTTGGTGTCATTAGAAAAAGTGTACAGTTGGGGTTTTGCAGGGCCCTTCAGAAGTCGGGGCCCAGGGCGTGCGCCCAGTACACCCACCGTTAAATCCACCTCTGCACACAGGAGAAGCAACCATCAACCTCTCTTCCCCTCTCACAGCCAGGGGCTCAATTGGTTTGAGCGTGGCCCTGGGCACAGAGGACAGCTCAGCTGGTTTGATCATTGGCCCCAGACGGGGTTGCCGGGTGGATCCTTGTCAGGGCACATGCAGGAGTGTGTCTCTTTAACTCCCCTCCTCTCACTTCAAAAAAAGGGGGGGGGAGAGAGGGAGAGAGAGAAGGTGGAAAGAAGAAAAAAGAAAGAAAAGAAGAAAGAAAGAAAGAAAGAAAGAAAGAAAGAAAGAAAGAGAAGGAAGGAAGGAAGGAAGGAAGGAAGGAAGGAAGGAAGGAAGGAAGGAAAAGAAAAAGAAAAAAGGAAGGAAGGAAGGAAGGGAGGAGGGAGGGAGGGAGGGAGGGAGGGAGGGAGGGAAGGAGAGAGAAAGAAGTAAAGAAAGAAAGAAAGAAGGAAGGAAAGAAGGAAGGAAGGAAGGAAGGAAGGAAGGAAGGAAGGAAGGAAGGAAGGAAGGAAGGAAGAAGGGAAGGGGAAGGAAGGAAGGAAGGAAGAAAGGAAGGAAGAAAAAGAAAAGAAAAGAAAAGAAAAGGGAAAGGCGGAAAGAAGATGGAAACTGTCAGCCAGTGCAAAGGCTCCTGGTGATGACCTCTCAGTAACCAGCAGACCATGGGGAGGGAGCTTTAAGAAGGGAGGACCAGGAGGGAGACACAATCCCTGATTGATGGTGAGAAGCCATGACACATTGTAGCAGCTCGGGCAAGCACAGGGGAAGGTGCCAGATTAATCCTGTCATGGCAGATGTTTAAAAAGCACTTTGTGGTGTTGATAGGTAAAATGAAAATGTGCTATATGTACCCGTGAGGTTTGCATAAGGACCACGCTGGTTACATTATTTAGACTGTAAAATGATGCTCGGTGTTGACATACATGGCCTCTTCCCACCCATGGGTTCAAGTTTGCGCGTGAGACCCTGCTTCCCCCTGCCCCACCTCCCACCAGCACAAAGCCCTTTGCCTAAGGAGGATGACCAAATCAGTGAACAAAAGCAGGAAATCAAGAACAAAATCGGCCATAAAAGAACACCCTTTTATTTGTAAACACAATGCTTTCCACATCATTATCCATGATTTGTGTGCCCAGCAAGCATGTAGCTTTATTACTATAATGTGAGAAAACTGCCTGTAACGCATGGTCCCGGGAAACATATCTATAATTTGGGTCAAAATATGTCTACTCACTCTAATTTACAACAACCCCTTAAATGTAGTTCCAGCCACAGTGGAGACCTCTGTGTTGTCATCTCCACAGCTTACCCCTAGAACTGTAAAAGGGTCAAGTAATCAGGGAGTCATCCTCAGCTTTGAGTGAGACGGATACAACTAGAATTTTGGACCTGTGGGGCAGGCTCAAAAAAGATTATATATTTTTTTTTGGTAAGAAAGGATTATATTTTTGTTGGGAAAATCTGCAATTTGAGGTCAGGAAGACTCAAGAGTAAATTCTTCTTCAGTGAAGTATTTATTATTTCTTGAAGGGCAGCATATGAGCTAGCTCCACTCTTCTTATTGAAGCATTTGTAATGCCAACCTTGGGAGAAGGATACGAAAATATGTCAGTTACTGCCTAGCTAAATACCTATTACACTAGGTGTTTAAAAATTGTGGGCTCCCACCCTTTCCTGTGTGTGGTCTATTTTTGAAGAAAAAAAAGTCAATCACTAATCATATAGATTATAAAAAAGGTCACCAATGCTTGTCCTCTAATCATCTGTACCTTTGAAAGGTGATTCTGTGAATGCTCTCATTAAGGGGTGGAACACACTTTCCTACTTCTTGATTCTGGGTTGGCTGTGTGACTTCCTTTAGGGCCAGTGGTTCTCAAACTTTTGAAGTCGGGCGCATTTAAAATGCTACAAATAATTGTAGGCGCACTATATACAAATTTCTGAGAAATATTATAATAATTAAGTCAAATAGTAAAGAATATATATAAAGTCCAAGAATGCTTTTATGGTAATTAAAATAAATACAACAAAATTAAATTTATTCTGACATTAAAAAACATTTTTATGTTACATGTTTCAAGTTATGCTTTTTAGAATTCGTAAAAAAGAGGGGTTAAAAAATAAAACATAAAAAAGTTACATATATATATGTAATATATATATATATATGGATACATTCTTAGTAAGATTTAGTAAATTCAGCAGGTTCCGGTGCAAATGCGTTAAGTGTTTTCATTCTTGTGTTTATGAGAAACATGAGCCTGATGTGTCCTAGCGATTTCTTCAATGTTTGGACATAATATTTAAAAGGCAAACTCTCATTTCCTCATCAATACATTGAAGAATTCCTCTCTTTTTACTCTTAATTGTGTTGAGTACAGAGAACCCCCACCATACATATCATCTTAACTTTACTCAAACAAAGGATAGAAGAAACTTGCCTCTAGTCTTTCTGGGGAACATGGGGGGTAGTGTAAACAATCCAGCACCACAGCTTAACAGCCTTTTGCAACCTAATCAGGCAAGTGAGGTGTGGAGGGGAGGGGGGTTGGCAGACTGTCAGCTTACAGCCAATTCCCCACACCTCTATCCCTCAAAAATATAAACTCCAAAAACCCTGTTGGTCTTTTGGTCCCTAACAGGCACATATTTCTCTGGAATACCATAGGGTGCACACTTTGAGAACCACTGCTTTAGCCAATAATATTAACAAATATGATGTAAGCTTTAAGTGCTTGCACACCGGACATGCTTTCTTGTGAGAAACTCTGAGAAAGACCACGATGAGAATGAATGAGTCCATACTGACCTGCTGCCAGATGAGAGGCAGTGGAGGAGGTCTCAGGAGCTCCGTCCTCTGACCAGCCTGCTGCAACAGTAGCTCAGCACAGCTCAGAACCAGCCCACTAACCCTCCAATCACGAGCTGAAGAAAATGACTGCTGTGTTAGCTACCAAGTTTTATGCTTTACAGAGACATCTAACTGGCGTGCCCCCAAAAATACTCCTCTTAGAATCAGAATTCTGATATTACAATATGTAAGGTCATATTGTAGATTTGGCAACAGTGGCCTTCCAATAATGCATGCTGGCTTTATTTTTTATTTTTTTCCTTTTTAACTGTAAATGTGGAAGAACCAAAATTATGGTGGTGCTTTTAGCTCTAATAAAGGTATAGATATACCAATGAAAAGGCGCTATGGAAAGTGACACCTATTAAAGAGGAGAGAGAGGTGATGTCTAAAGAGACAAAGAGACATAGAAATTGTTTGTGTGTAGCAGATTATCATTCAAGGGCACAAGGACCTAGGCTGATTTATTAACCACAGAACTCCCCAACAAATCCAGTCTTCAGACTTTGGGGAAAACTGTCCTGACCTTTGCTCTGTCCTTTTTAACCCTTAGATACCTACCCACTGATACTTTTATCCTTTTTTTTTATAAATAAATTTTTATTTTAATGGGGTGACATCAATAAATCAGGGTACCTATATTCAAAGAAAATACTTCCAGGTTATCTTGTCATTTAGTTCTGTTGCATACCCATCACTCAAAGAGAGATCGTCCTCCATCACCCTCTATCCAGTTTTCTTTGTACCCCTCCCCCTCTCCCTCTCCCTCCTTCCCTCCCCCAACCCCCATAACCACCACACTCCTGTCCATGTCTCTTAGTCTCGCCTTTATGTCCCACCAATGTATGGAATCCTGCAGTTCTTGTTTTTTTTTCTGATTCACTTATTTCACTCCGCCTAATGTTATCAAGATTCCACCATTCCGCTGTAAGTGATCCGATGTCATCATTTCTTCTAGCTGAATAAGTATACCATGGTGTATATGTGTCCCATCTTCTTTATCCAGTCTTCCATATTTTTTAGTACAGGGAAGAAATCCCCACCCAAGCAGTTAATTACCTGAATGCAGTTTCAGTAAGGAGGATAGGACTCAT
This sequence comes from Saccopteryx bilineata, assembly GCF_036850765.1. Taxonomy (NCBI): domain Eukaryota; kingdom Metazoa; phylum Chordata; class Mammalia; order Chiroptera; family Emballonuridae; genus Saccopteryx; species Saccopteryx bilineata. The sequence continues at coordinate 65,179,077 of NC_089496.1, forward strand.
TCATTTTATTAAACCACCAAACATCCTTTTTAAAAAAATTTTTTTTCATTGATTTGGGAGAGAGGGGAAGGGAGAGAGAACAGTAGGGAGGAACAGAGAGAGAGAGAGAGAGAAGCATCCGTTCATTCCACTTAGTTGTTCCATTTAGTTGCACGCTCATTGGTCGTGTCTCCTACGTGCCCTGAACAGGGATCGAACCCTCAATATGCCAGGACAACTCTCTATCCACTCTGCTCCCAGCTAGGGCTTCAACTATTTTTTGTTATAGCGTTGGCAGAGCATCATACATACTGATGATATTTTTCACTTAAGTGTCCATCTTTTACCATTCTATACATTTTGAAGTTTTTGAACAAATGCAGTAAGTTATAAAAAGGAAGTATATATTGTACAGGAAATGATGTGTTTATAAAAAAATAGACTATTTACATATCTAAAATAGCCAAGAGAATAAACGGAACAAATTATTTAAACTATACCTATGAAGACTGTTATAAAGTAAGCCAGATTAATGTGTTAGTTTTCTCTTTAAAATTAAGAATGAGTTACAAGATATAATTTTTAAGATTCATATTTAGAATAGCAACCAAAGTAATGAAATAACTAGAAATAATTAAATAAGGACTGAATAAAGCTCATAAAAAATAAAATCCTGGCCCTGGCTGGTGGCTCAGTGGCTATTACATTCACCCAGCATATGGACATCCCGGGTCCAATTCCCGGTCACGGCACACAGGAGAAATAACCCACTGCTTCTCCCCCTTCCCCTTTCTCTCCTTCTTTCCCTCCCACAGCGAGTGGCTTGACTGGTTCAAGCATGACCCCAGGAGCTGAAGACAGCTCAATCGGTCCAAGTGTGATGGCCTCAGGTGCTAAAAATAGCTTGGTACTCGAGCATTGGCCCCAGATGGGGGTTGCTGGGTGGATCCCATTTGGGGCACATGTGGGAATCAGCCTATCTCCCTCCTCTCACCTTAGAAAAAAATCTTTTTGAAAGGCATCCATAGGACATGAATTGCTGACAAGAGACTGCCTTTCTGGACGGAATGACTAAAGATTGTAGAGATGTCAAAATTTCTCCCAAATCAGCTTATAAACATGGTGCCACTCACATCAAAATCCTCATGTATTTTTTTTTAAACCTTGACAACTTGATAATCACTTTTAACTAGGAGAATAAATACAGGAAGGTAGGCAAGGCAATTGGAAGAAGAAGAATGAGAAAGGACTTGTTCTGCCAAACATGAAAATTTACTGTAAAGCTAGAGTAATTAAATAGCCTGTTGCAGATATGAGAATCAATAGAGAGACCATTAGGAAATAACAGAAATTCCTGAGATCTTTCCACGCTTACGTAGATTACATGTTTTGTACCGGTTGTATTTCCATCCAGAGAGGGAAAGATGGATTATTCAACAATTGGTTTGGCATTTGAAAGCAAAATTAGGAATAACCCATAACCTCTTAAGAAATATCAGACACACATACACACACACACACACACACACACACAAATAATAGATTTGATGTTTGAACAGGAGCAGAAAACTAACAACAAAGCTGTTGGAAAATATTTTTTATAATTTAGATGAATAAAACACTTGTTAGAGCATGATAGTAAGGTAAGAAAACAACAAAAGAAAAAATGAATAGATTTGGCCAAATAAAAATGTTTAATGCCTTTTTTTTTTTTTTTTTTTTTTTTTTTTGTATTTTTCTGAAGCTAGAAACGGGGAGAGACAGTCAGACAGACTCCCGCATGCACCGGACCGGGATCCACCTGGCCCGCCCACCAGGGGCGACGCTCTGCCCACCAGGGGCGATGTTCTGCCCACCAGGGGCTGTTGCTCTGCCCCTCTGGGGCGTTGCTCTGCCGCGACCAGAGCCACTTTAGCACCTGGGGCAGAGGCCAAGGAGCCATCCCCAGCGCCCAGGCCATCTTTGCTCCAATGGAGCCTTGGCTGCGGGAGGGGAAGAGAGAGACAGAGAGGAAGGAGGTGGGGGGTGGAGAAGCAAATGGGCGCTTCTCCTATGTGCCCTGGCTGGGAATTGAACCCGGGTCCCCTGCACGCCAGGCTGACACTCTACTGCTGAGCCAATCGGCCAGGGCCTTAATGTCTTTTTTTTTAACACAAACAATAAATGAGGAAAACATTAACAAAGTCTATCCCAGACAAGAAGTTTGGTTTTTGTTTGTTTGTTTTGTTTTAAGTGAGAATAAGGGAGACAGAAAGACAGACTCCTGCATGCACCTTGATTAGGATCCACCAGGCAAGATCCCTATAGGGCGATGCCTTGCCCATCTATGGATGTTGCTCTGCTGCTTGAAAACTGAGCTATGTTTATCACCTGATGAAGAGGCCAGGGAGCCCTCCTCAGCTCCTGGAGCCAAGTCACTGAATTCAATCAAGCCAAGGCAGCAGGAGGGAAAGAGAGAGAGAAAAGAGGAAGAGGTGGAGAAGCAGATGGTCACTTTTTCTATGTACCCTGACTGGGAATCGAACAGGGACATCTACACACCCAGCCTATGCTCTACCACTGAGCCAACCAGCCAGGGCCTCATTTCATTTTAGTAACTTTGATTATGTGACATTTTATAAATTCACAAATCCCCATTTCTTATTTTCTCTTTCATTTTTTCTTTGCCTGTACATCATCCCTTCACATTTTCTCTTCCTTGGCCTCCCAATCTTTTCACTTTATTTCTCTTCCCTTTTCTGAATGCAGGAACCAATATGGCAGACAAATGCATGGGAGAGTGAGAAGCAACAGAGCCATGTGGAGTCTAGGAAAGGGTGGGGGGCAGGGTGTGCTGACAGTGGGTGGAGGAAATGGCCGTCAGCACAGCTGAGAGGTTGGTTCCATTAAAGCAGTAATATAATGACTAAGAAAACCAGTTACATAAAAAAGCAAAAAAAGATACAATAAAATAAAATAAAGAAGAGACAATTAGACCCAAAAAAACAAAAACAAAAAACCAGTTACTATTGTAAAGTTTCACATTATCAGAGAAGTTATTTACAATTGTGGAAAAAAAGGAAGGCTAGAAAAAAAAAACTTGAGCTCTGTTGAATTGAAATTGGAGGTGTCAGTATGAATTCATCTTCTTTTAATAACTGTATATACAGATAAGTAAGTAGTATTATATACACAGATAGCTATTGTATCTGCATGTGTTTCCATGTGTGCATGTGTATTTTTTAAGTTGGATATTAACCCTTTGAGTAGTGAGTATTTTTATGCTTGCTGACCCCTGGTAGTGAGTTTTTTTTCTCAAAAAATAAAATTAATTCATTACAGTTTTATTAACTTAAAATCATGTTTGTTTGATAACCAATTTATGGAAACAAGAGGAACATACATTTGCCTTTTTTGAATGGTGCCTTATACATGTACGATCATACTCTGGATGGTTAGGAGGCATGAGGATGTACATGAACGTCCGTACTACTCAAAGAGTTAAGAAGCATATTATATTAAAGCAAAAGTATTTGCATATTTCCTGTTCATGGGAAATTTTAGAAATTCTATTTCTGCCAAAGGCAAGTATGCTACATACATATTGTGATTTGCTAAATTTCTGGATCAGGCCTCAAGTCACCCAAAACATGACTCCCTATAATATGGTATTTTCATAACACAGGCATGGCTGTGACACATCTTTTGTTTGATAAAGTAACAGAATTCCTTTTTGTATAGCTTAGATTTCTTGAACATATCTTCATCCAAAGACAGTTGATTAAAATTTGCATAATTAATTACCACCGTAAAACATAAATTCAGAACGATCTAGTGTAGTGTTTTTCAATCACCACTCAGTCCATGGACTGGTCTATCAGAAGTTTCGTGCTGGTCCATGAAAGAGTGAACCTCCCTGATGTTGTATGAAGATTATATAGCCAATGATCTTAGTCAAATTTGCTTCTGCTCAGGGTGGTTTCTGCTTTACTGGTCCCTGAAATGATTCACCTATTTTCACCAGTTCCCAAATGTAAAAAGGTTGAGAATCACTGATCTAATGTACACACTAAATCTACTTTCAAAGTTTAGCATACAGATTCAAGGTACAAATACCAGAGAGGTTTGAAGGAATCCCAGACTTTGACCTAGCATCTCTAATGGTAAGCTAAGTGGCAGCCCATTTTACGTACATTATAAACAGAAACTCGGTAAATCCTCATCACAACCCTATCATGTGGATGCTATTATGATGTCTATTTGAAGCTTTGCAATGTTTGACCCAAATGTGATTTCTGATTTTTTTCTTGAAACCTTATATAATTTTTTTGTTTGTTTTTAGGTGAGAGAAGGGGAAAATAGACTCCCACATGTGCCCTGACCAGGATCTACCCAGCAACCCAGTCTGGGGCCAATGTTCAAGTATCGAGCTATCAGTAGTGCCTGAGGCTGATATGGTCCAACAGAGCTATCCTCACCTCCCAAGGCTGACACTCAATCCAATCAAACCACTGGGTGCAGGAGGGGAAAAGGGAGAGAAAGGGGACAGGGGCAGAAGCAGATGGTTGCTTCTCCTGTGTGCCCTGACTGGGGATCGAACCCGGGATGGTCATATGCTGGGCAGATACTCTATCCACTGAGCCACCGGCCAGGGCCAAAGGCTTATATAAAATTCACAGAAGAAATGCAATGGATTGGGAAGAAGATCCTAAGAGAGAGGGGCACAGTCTACTGCTAATATGGTTTGTCTCCAAACTCTGGGTCGAGCTGAGCTTGATAAATTAGCTGCTCTTCACTTTTTAATTTTTTTTCTTTTTAATTTTTTTTTGTATTTTTCCAAAGCTGGAAACGGGGAGAGACAGTCAGACTCCCGCATGCGCCCGACCGGGATCCACCCGGCACGCCCACCAGGGGCGATGCTCTGTCCACCAGGGGGGATGCTCTGCCCCTCTGGGGCATCGCTCTGTCAGGACCAGAGCCACTCTAGCGCCTGGGGCAGAGGCCAAGGAGCCATCCCCAGCGCCTGGGCCATCTTTGCTCTAATGGAGCCTTGGCTGCGGGAGGGGAAGAGAGAGACAGAGAGGAAGGAGAGGGGGAGGGGTGGAGAAGCAGATGGGCGCCTCTTCTGTGTGCCCTGGCCGGGAATCGAACCCGGGACCCCTGCATGCCAGGCCGACGCTCTACCACTGAGCCAACCGGCCAGGGCCTTCACTTTTGATCACTAAAGACTTTTGTAATGTCTTTGCATTGTATTAGTTTTGTTTTTTTTAATTTTTTTTAGATCTGCAACAGATTTGCTGGTATTTTGAATTCAAGCATTCTGACTACTGCCTTTTGAATAAATTATCAATTTAAAACCAAAAAGAAAAAAAAATGACAAAACAAATGTCCGCTTCGAAGCATCACAGAACGATTAGTTCTCCCACGAGATCAGGAGATCTGAAACATGCTGGTGTAGACTATAAACGATGTCACCCTTGCCCACAAGCCTTTCCCAACAGGCTGAGAGGAAGAGAGTGCAGCATGAAATGCCTGTGCCCAACAGCTTGGCAGCTAATTTCAACGTTTTTGTGAAAAGAGAGTGGAAGAAAGCAGAAACCGTCACTCGTGTAGAATAGCCCTAGAAATCTTGACAGGTGGTGGACAGAGAAAAGCCCCTTATTTATAATTAACTGGGATCTCAGGGATTACGGGGAGATTTACAAAACAGCATGAAAACAGGCTCTTGAAGATGAACAAAACTAATAAAGCCTGATCTGTGCTGGCGCAGTGGATAAAGCATCGACCTGGAACGCTGAGGTCGCTGGTTTGAAACCTTGGGCCTGCCTGGTCAAGGCACATATGAGAGTTAATGTTTCCTGCTTCTCCCACCATCTCTCTCTCTCTCTCTCCTCTCTAAAATGAATAAATAAAATCTTTAAAACAAAAAACAATAGCCTGACCAGGTGGTGGCACAGAGGATAGAGCGTTGGATTGGAACACGGAAGACCCAGGTTTGAAACCCTCAGGTCACCAGCTTGAGTTCAAGGTCGCTGGCTGGAGCAAGGGGTGACTTGGTCTGCTGTAGCCCCCCGCCCCCTCCGGTCAAGGCACATATGAGAAAGCAATCAATGGACTAAGGAGCCGCAATAAAGAACTGATGCTTCTCGTCTCTCTCCCTTCCTGTCTGTCTGTCTCTTTCTGTCCCTCTCTCTGTCTCTCTGCCTCTGTCACAAAAAATAAATAAATAGAAAATAAAAAAAATAAAAGGCACAGAAATCTTCCTGAAGTGCAGTGAATGATCTGAACTTGACAGGGAAGTCAGCTTGGCTAGAGCATGCATCAGAGAACTTTCCCCTGCCATGAAGAGTCCTTTTCTATTGTGTTCGCTGAGTCACCCAGGGAAGATATCAAGTATCCATAGTACCGCATCTAAGGAAGTTTCTGATAAAACTGATAAGCTGAGGCCTTCTGGAAACAATGGTTTTTATTCTATGTAATCTAAAAAGAGCTGACAATAAGAAATAGATCAGAGAAGACCCAACTTTGTGAAATCAGTTACATTTCCCGGTTTCATTTATTGAACTCAAACAACAGATATTTAGTAAGAACTTTCTACGTGCGTTTTCTTTTTTCTTTTCAGTATTTGAACCTTAGAAAAAACAGAATATAGAATAAAAATTATTAAATAGGTCATCACACAGGTTTCTTAATTACAATTGTTAGGCCTCCCTAAAGTGGAAAAACAAACCCTGGCCGGTTGGCTCAGAGGTAGAGCATCGGCCTGGTGTGTGGGAGTCCCAGGTTCGATTCCCGGTCAGGGCACACAGGAGAAGTGCCCATCTGCTTCTCCACCCCTCCCCCTCTCCTTCCTCTCTGTCTCTCTCTTCCCCTCCCGCAGCCAAGGCTCCATTGGAGCAAAGTTGGCCCTGGGCGCTGAGGATGGCTCTGTGGCCTCTGCCTCAGGCGCTAGAATGGCTCTGATTGTGGCAGAGTGATGCCCCAAGATGGGCGGAGCATTGCCCCCTGGTGGGCATGCCTGGTGGATCCCGGTTGGGCGCATGTGGGAGTCTGTCTAACTGCCTCCCTATTTCCAGCTTTGGAAAAATACAAAAAAAAAAAAAAAAAAAAAAAAAAAGTGGAAAAACAAAACATAGGATTTGATAATTTTTAGTAATGTCACTTAGTGAGGGGAAATGTTCTACTATTTATCCTCTTAGGGGATAAATACATCCTTTTCTCTAATCAAATCATCCAGTTCATCACCATATTCTTTTTATTTGAACAACATATTCATTGGAAAATAGTTTTCAGTCAACACTTCTATCTTAATCAACACTATAGATCACTGTCAGAGTAATAGTACCTTATCACCAAATAAAATCTGGTCAACTTTATTCATTTGCTTTTCACTTATACAAATACATATGTATAAACAAAAATACATATTTTTATAAACAAAAATATAGCAAACTGACGTGGAAATCAGCAGCTTGTTCTAGATCTGGCTCTGCCTAATTTGCTCACTGAATGTGACCTTTCCCAAAGCACTTCATTTCTCTTGGGCTTATTTCTGTTTTATCCTAAAATAACCATATATGAAAAAGTCTTTATCAAACATAATTTTACAATAACTAAAGAAGGTGTGGGGCCTTTGCAGGGTGCTTCAGTCGTGAGGGTGGGGCCCTCATGCAAGGGATTGGTGCCCTTCTGAAAGGAGGCCACAGAAAGTGGGGACACAGCGCAGTGAGAAGGTAAGTCAACGAACCAGGAAGCAGCCCTCACCAGACAGCAGCTCAGTCAGAACTTGGAGTTTGCTTCCCAGCCTTCAGAACTGTGAGAAATAAGTGCTGGTTATTTCCGCCAGCCTGTCCGCCTAAAGCAGTTTGTTGGAGCGCCCAGACAGACAACGGTGCTCTCTAAACGCACTCCCGGATTGGAGTTTCCTCTTGACAGACTTACTGCACCTTGACAGGTCTTTATCACATCTTGCTTTGCTCACCTTCTAATTTAATTGCTGTATTTTGATGTTTAGGGACCTCACATACACACTGTAGCCACCAATAGCGATTTAAAAAAAGAACACCTAACTTTTGGAAGCAAATCAGGAATCGGCTTACTTCTTTCCAGTGTAGAAATAAAAGGGATTTGGGCTCTGAATGTGTTTGAACTTTCAGGTGATTTATTAAATAGGTCAAAAATAGATATCCAAAAGAAAATAGATATCCAAAAGAAAAATGAAAGAGAAAACCAAAAATAAAGAACAAAACCCCACCGATCCCAGGGGTCATTTTCGACCAACCCTACCTGAATTATCACCTGCTGCCACTGGTGCTGGAGATGTTTGGGGTCACAGGAGGAAGAAATAAAGCTCCCTAAATGGGGGCGCTTACCTTCAGCATCTTGAAACCCCTTCACCTTTGATGTATTAAAATATTTAATCAAAATCAAATGTTGGCACCCCTATTTATACAAGCGCTTTATTATCCTGCACGCTACACCACAACCCGCCTGGTTCTTAATGTGACCTAAAGAGCTAGTCGGCATTTATTACAAATGTGAGGCAGTAAGCTCCTGGCTGAGCAATTAATCACTGACACTCCGGAATTTCGTCTCTTCAGGTGGGGAACCCATCCAAAAACTAAGAAAAATAATCAGGCTAATTAATTCTTATCTGCAAAGAGCAATTAGATAAATGACCTAAAAAAAAAGACTTGTCACCCCTAGTGAGACCCTCACTTTCTAAATAGAATGTGTCGGAGCCTCTTCCCACTGGGCAAGGGACACTGTGAAATGGAGATGACAATAATGAAAGGGAAGGGGATGGTGGGGGAGCAGCTTAATTAGAATGAAGGTCAGAGAGAGAGACAGAGAGAGACCATCAGAGAGGCCAGATGCCCTGTGCTCCTCTCTGTACACTGGGAGATAACAAAACAGGACACTATATTCCCAAACATATTTAGTTGCCCTAAATAACAACATTGCCCAAAAACAACCTGCCTTATTATTATATTATTATTATTATTATCCCTTCCTTTTTTATATATCATAAGCTTTACTTTAGGGCAGTTTTAGGTTTATAAAAATTGCAATATTAGTAGATAAAGTCCCCAAGCATCTCGCCGATTTCCTCAGCTACTAGCCTCTCCTGTTACTGTGGCGCTGTTGTTGTAATTAATGTCCCAGTATTGACACGTTATTATTAACTAAAGCCGATACTTCATTCAGATTCCCTTTGTTTTCACCTAGTATATACCTCATTCAGATTTCCTTTGTTTTCACTTTTTCTGTTCCAGGATGCCACATGGCATTTCATAGTCATAGCTCCTTGGGCATCTTTAGGACTGTGACATTTTCTCAGATGTTCCTTGTTGAGTAGGACCTCCTTGAACTAGCATACGTCTGATGGCTTCCTCATGATTAGACTATGGTCACGGGTTTGAGGAGGAAGTGCCACTCTCATGATGTCCAGTCATGGGCACATACTCTCTACGTGACTGCCACTGTCGATGTTGACCTTGATCAGTGGACGGACGGAGGTCACACCCCCTAGGTTTCTCCTTTATGAAGCTGCTGCCTCGCACTTCTCTCCTCTCCATGCTGTATTCCGGAAGGAGGAATTCAGTACTACGTGCTGCTTGTAACTTAAGGAATGAGGACTTACACTTGATTTCCCCAGGAGTAGGGCATCTACGTAAATTATTTAGAATTACTCTGAGCCCTGGCCAGTTGACTCACTGATAGAGCATTGACCTAGCATGCGGATGTCTTGGGTTCGATTCCCAGTCAGGGCACACAGGAAAAGCAATCAGACCATCTGCTTCTCCTCCACTCCCCTTCCTCTCTCCCTTTCTCTCTTTCTCTCCTGTGGCCATGGATCAATTGATTCAAGTGTGTTGGCCCCTGGCACTGAGGATGGCTCCATAGATCTTCTGCTTCAGGTGCTAAAAATAGCTTGGTTGAAAGCATGGCCCCAGATGGGCAGATCATCGGCCCTAGATAGGGGTTGCAACATGAATTCTGGTCCGGGCATATATGGGAGTCTATCTCCCCTCCTCTCACTTAAAAATAATAATTATTATTATTCTGAATGAGAGGTTGTCTTTTCCCTCCCATATTTTTTTTGTTTTTGTTTTTGTATTTTTCTGAAGTAAGAAACAGGGAGGCAGAGAGATAGACTCCTGCATATGCCCAACTGGGATCTACCCAGCATGCCCACCAGGGGGCAATGCTCTGCCCATCTGGGGCATTGCTCCATTGCAACTGGAGCCATTCTAGCACCTGAGGCGGAGGCCATGGAGCCGTCCTCAGCACCCAGGCCAACTTTGCTCCCATGGAGCCTTTTCTGCAGGAAAGGAAGAGAGAGACAGAGAGAAAGAAGAGGAAGAAGGGTGGAGAAGCAGATGGGTGCTTCTCCTGTGTGCCCTGACCAGGAATCAAACCCAGGACTTCCACACGCTGTGCCAATGCTCTACTGCTGAGCCAACCAGCCAGGGCATTTTCCCTCCCATTTATTAATCAATTATTTACTGATACCCATATGGACTCACTGGTATTAAAGTTATACTTTGGTTTATAAGCTAAAATTATTGATGTTTTTCATCAAACTGTGAGGGAGAGGCAGTTTGCTGCACATGGAAAGAGTATATAGAGAGAGAATATGGAAAAAAAATGTTGAATTAATTCCTGGTACTTAAACTCACTGGCTGTGTTATCTCTGGTATGGTTCAACCTCTCTGAGACTGAAAATAGATGCAAATTCAGATAGATGCATGGATGGATGGGTGGGTGGATGGACAGATGGATGGAAGAGAGATAGAGAGTGGGATACTGTGACCATCGAATAAGTACCCAGTGCCTGATAGAAGGAGAAGCACATAGGCTGTAGGTAAGTCACTATCAGCTCCCCTCTGCCTGTCTCCTTGTCCGGTACACCACCTGCCCACACAAGGGCCTGCTTTACCAGCTTGGGTGGATACAATCATTAAAGCATTATGCGCATGCAGATTATACTGAAAGCCAATAAGGTATTTGAAATACTGAGTCATATTCAAAGATCTTGAGTTTTCATAATTCTTTGAGTATTTTGCCCCCATAAAGATAACAAGAGAGTAGAGATGTATATTTACAAAAGTGAGTGGCTCTTGAAAACCTCTAAAATTCATTCCTTTGAAAGGACACCTCCTTTGGCAACAATTCTAATAACAAATGATCAGCATTTATCGCTTTTATGAAACAGACACCTTTTATAATTCAGCCCTCAATTGGCCATGACATCCTGGTCCTGGAAATATATAATAAATAATTAGAAATGAAGGATAAGATCAGAACATTGTCACAAAAGCCTGAGCACAATTATAAGGGTCAGATGTTCTTTCTAAATGGGGACACTTCACTGTCGGTACATTGGAGGAATCTTACATATAAGATAAAATAAAGAAAAATAGAAATTTTCCCTACATGCAATAGCCAACAAGATATATAACCTATATTGCTTAATTTTAAGCAATTAAATTAACAAAATTTTAAATAACTATAAGTTTATAATTCTTACTATCAACAATTGATATATTTCAAAGGTGAAGATGTTCCCTTACAGTTAAAAATATTTTAAATCTGTTAAACTATTCCCAAAGACCCATAGTTGATTTTTTTTTTCTACAAAAGCAATTTGATTCCAGCCAAGGTAAACATTTAGTAGAACCTAATTTCTACCAGTATAAATATTTCAGATATTATAATCCTTGTGAGATGAGGTAGAGGGCAACAAAGATGAAAAGGAATGAGATATACTTCCAATTTTCTTTTGAGGTTTATTCAGGTCAAAGACAAAACATAAGGTTAACTTAGAGGCTACTTCCAGCACTACCCCAATATGTAGATATTAGAAAAAAAAATAACAAGCCCCCAAATGATGCAATTTATACACTAGCTCAAAGAGCAAGCCAAGCTTCTGTAAGATGCAGAAATAGAGAAATGGTTCCTTATCTGGTGTACACTCTAATGCGGTAATGTGTAGTAACAAGGTTGCAATGAATGTAATTTATTTCCATTAAGCTGAGTTGCAAACAGAGGACTGTGGGTCCTCAGGACTCCAATCAGACTATTAAAAAGCTAAGGCTCCTATTCAGTAGGTGGGAAGTACACCTGCAAATGAACCTCTTATTAAACTGTAATTCTACTCCATTACACTCCACTGAAAAATAGGCCATGTTGACAGCAAACACAGGACACAGTGCGAACTCAAGGTCCCTCAGTCCCATCAGAGATGTCTTTTCCTCACTAGACTTACTGCTAGTGGGTGATACGTACTCTTATTTAGCAAAATTAAGTAAATAAATATAATACAACATGTCTCTCTGTCTGCCTCTCAAATGCATATTGTATATTAAAATTTAAATATCCAACAAGTTGTTTTCTTGAACTTATAAAATGAGCTGGGTCATCAGGAGAGAAGGCAATAAATTGTAGATGATGACAATGATGATGAGAGCTGTCACTTCCGGCGCTGTCCAGACCGACACGAGGCCATTACAAGTGTTACCTTATTTATATATTCAAGGTCCTAACAATATTTGACCATTATTAGAATTACCTCGCTTTCATGAGAGCTGCTTAGAATTTATTACCATTTATTTCTTTTCAATTTTAGAAACTAGAAATTTACAGAGGATTGAAATAAAACCTCATTCAGGGAGATTCTGGCAAAGTTATAGACGATTATAATCACTGGATTTTAAAATATTATATTATGTGTAATATTACAATATACTATAATACATAACACATACAGTTTCGTTATGTAATAAGACATATAACTATTGCACATACAGAAAAACACATATTTAATCCTTTTAATTAATTATATGAACTAAAAAGAAAATAAAGATTATTCAAAAGCTAAAATCTCACTGAAGTCCAAAGAAGTGAAGTTCTGTCCTGGTCTAAAACTTTGAGAGTATCTACAAAACCAAGTACATTTGAATTCAAGTTTATAGGAACTCATTGGGTTTAGGGAAAAGGTGATAAAAATCATAAAGGCTAATCAAGGAAGTCTGAAAGGACACCCACATTAGAGCTGGGACTCCAGTGTCATACAAATGATAAGAAAGACAATTCTACATAACCCTGTCTGCATAGCTCAGTGGGTTAGAACATTATCCTGAAGCACAGAGGCTGCCGGTTTGATCCCTGGTCAGGGCACATAGAGGAACAGCTCAATGTTCTTGTTTCTCTCTCTCTCTCTCTTTCTCTCCCCCCTAACTCTCTCTCACTGAAATAACTAAATAAAATTTAAAAAAGAAAAATGTACAGAAAGACCCTTCATTCAGCAGTTAGTAAGGAAAAGTACTTGTCAAATCTTAGCACTGAAGAGAAAAAGAAGAAAAATCCTCACTGTGGATTTGTACCCATAAACTAGATTTGAAGTCTGAATTTGGGATAACCAAATAATATGAAAAATAAAATCTCAATCTGAGAAGTCATTTTAATTTATTCTGGCTGTGTAAGGCCTTTAGGCACCTTGAAGAAATTAAGCCAAACCAAGCCAAATCAAACAAATATAAAAAAATCTCTCCCTAAAATATCTCAATGTCAAACCAGGACTGAAAGAATTTTCCCACTGATAAAGCTCCAAAAAATATGAGCTGGCACTCAAAAAAATATGAAGTATGCAAAGAAAACATGAGAAGAGAAAAAAATTATATTTGAAAAATAACCAAGTATTACTTATATAAATAAATACTATAATAAGTAAAATTAAAATTCAACAGACCAGTTTAAAATCAGATAAAACACAGATAAGGGTGTGGATTACTAAAAAGCAGAGAAATCTGAGGAAAGCATCCAGAAATATAGAGGGTGATACAGAAAAGGAGACCTCAGAACATGGAAGAAAGAGTAAGAGGGTCTAATAAATATATAATTTGAATATCAGAAGGAAAAAATAGAAAGAAAAATGTGATGATAAACAAGTCAGATAATTTTATAGAACTGGTGAAAAATACCAATTCACAGATGAAGACAGTGTAAAGTAAAAAAAAATAGTAAAATCTAAGTTTCAACACTTTATGATGAAACTGTCAAACATCAAAGACAAAGTCAAAATCTTGAACGTATCCACAAAGAAAAGAGAGATTACTTTCAAGAGGCGACCTGTATTCTAAAGATTATGTTGTAATAACGCTGACAACTAACATCTTAACAGCCAAAATACAAGCAGGAAGTCCAAGAGAATATACTTAAAAAAAAAAGAGTAACTTTCTTTCAGGTTAAAAAAAAAAAAAAAAGGCTGTCAGAAGGAAATCCTGAAATGAAAAGAGAATAATGAACTCGTAAAATGTTTCTAAAATGCATATTATCTTATTATCTAAATCAGTATGAGGCATATAAAACAAAAAATAATGATGTATAATTTGTGGAGTTAGAAGACATGAGCAAAAAAGCATTACTGGACAAAATAGAGCTTGAGGTCAGAGGAGATTGATCTAAGTTAAACTGTGGTGTAATTTTTGAATTGTTTGTAAAAAAATTAAATATATGAATGACATACTTTGATAGGTTGTGAACAGTAAAATTTCTAAAATAAACAATAACAAAAAGACACTGTGTTTGTATAACTTGCTTTTTAATTTATAAATTTTATTTATTGATCTTTAGAGAGAGAGGAAGGAGGAGGGAGGGAGAGGGGGAGAGAGAGAGAGAAAGAAAGAAAGAAAGAAACATGAAAGTGTTTTTCCACTTATTTATGCATTCCCTGGTTTTTTCTTATATGTGCCTTGACCAGTAATCGAACCCACAACCTTTGTGTATCGGGACAATGGTCCAGCCAACCTCCCAGCAGGGCCATGTGTATAGCTTCATATCTGGTAGAGAAAATGAAAATAAATAAATAAGTCAAAGCAAAAGAAAAGAAAAGAAATGGAGGAGAAAAAGATACATAACACAGGTGGGATAAGAAGAGACTCAAAATAAGAAAGCAGAAATAAACCCAAATATATCAGCAATCAGTCATGGAGAATGAAGTCAATACTTCAGTTAAAACACAAAGACTTTCAAACTGTATTTTAATCCAAAACTTACGCTATTAATAAAGAAAATATTTAAACATCAGATCTAGACAGGATAAAGGAATCAAAAGAAATCTGGTATAGCTATCCTAATATTAGAAAAAAAATAGCAGACTATCAGGCAGAAAGCCTTAAAAGAATGAAAGATATATTTTAAAATTTACATAGTGATAAATGTGGCCATTGCCCCAAAGGAATGATTTTGTGACATATGCTTTAGGTAACTAAGGTGAACAGAAGCACAGAAAAAAAAAAACAGGCAAATTTACCTTCTTGCTGGGAGATCTGATGCCAGACAGACAAAAGTAGTTGTTAAATATAAAAATGAGTTGAACAGTATAATTAAGAATCTTCAACCAATGGGCATATTTTAAAATAACTATATATGTAACTGTAGAATGCAGTATCTTTTCAAGGATATACTTAACATTTATGGAAGTTGAATACACGCTGAACCATAAAGCAAGTTGCAATGAATTGGAAAGGATGTATCAGAAAGACCACTTTTTTTTTGTCTCAGACATTTAAACACATAAAATTATTATGAAGTTTATGCTCATAAAGTGTGAACATATCTTCAACTGCTTTCCTAGGTGCATATCCAAGACAGCCTTATAGCTATGTAATAAACTAAAAATATCAAAAATATCTATTATGAAAAGGCACAGATGAATAATTTATGTTATAGTCATACAATGGAATACTATACAACAGTGAAATAAATGATTTAAAGATATATTCCATATGTGAAAAATAATAATCTGATTATAATTTTGAAAACAAACAAACAAACCCAAGAACAACAAACTGCAATGCTACGAAGTTCAAGACACCCCAAATGAACAATATGTCCATAAGGTCACCAATATACACAATTCAAAATTCAGTAGTACTTACTTCTGAAGGGAGAAAGGGTATGACTGAACACAGCATGGAGGGGACTCCGTGGGAAATGGCAGTGTTCTGCGCATCGAAGTCCGGACCCATGGATTAACCAGAATAAATCAGAATGGATCTTATATAACCAGTGGCAACCCCTCCGAGCTCGCTCTTGTGTTCTTCTGACCTGATCCCGTTAGTATTTGAACCCTTCCTGGTTTTCCAGCATAACCTGAGGTCCTGGACTCAGCATGCTCTCTCTACCCGGTGGAACAAAATCTGACTACTAACTCCATTGAAAACAAGCACATACTTCTGATGTTATTATCAGTGCTTGTTAACTTATTATTTTTTCTTTTTTATTTATTTACTTATTTGTTTGCTTATTTATTTATTTCTGAAGTGAGAAGCAGGGAGGCAGAGAGACTCCTGCATGCACCCAACCTGGATCCATCCAGATTGCTCACCAGGGGGCAATGCTCTGCCCATCTGGACTGTTGCTCCATTGCAACCAGAGCCATTCTAGCGCCTGAGGCAGAGGCCATGGAGCCATTCTCAGTGCCGGGGCCAACTTTGCTCCAATAGAGCCCTGGCTGGGGGAGGAGAAGAGAGAGACAGAGAGGAAGGAGAGGGCAAAGGGTAGAGAAGCAGATGGGCACTTCTCCTATGTGCCCTGGCCAGGAATTGAACCTGGGACTTCCACACGCTGGACTGATGCTCTACTGCTGAGCCAACTGGCCAGGGCAACTTATTGTTTTTAAATTCTCTTCTGATTTGCTAGATGCCAATTAAGCCTCAATGTTTCTACCAAAAATGGCTTTTCATAGGAAAATTTGTTTACAAATGAAATTAATTTTTAAAAATCTGAATCCAAAACAGACCCTGTAAGCTTCTTGAGTAGTATGTGAACTATGCCTTCCTCTCTCTTCTTCCTCTGGCAAATATTGATATATTGATGTTAAATTAGTATTTGTCAAATGGCATTGAATGCCAGGCAGGTGTGTGTGTGTGTGTGTGTGTGTGTTTGTGTGTGTGTGTGCGCGCACATACACTGAACTGAAATAACCTGGCACAAGGGCAGGCGAAAGTCTGTAAGTTAAGAGAAGCCACATTTCATGTTTATCTCTCCACGTAAAAGTGATTGGCTCTGTTTCCCAAGGTTATCACCTTTGAGAACTGAGAGGCCGGATATGGTCCTCACCAATGGAGTCATTGACTTTCAAGCAAGATTGCCCTCTCGGGCTCCCACTCCCGTTACCCACCCCACCCCCTCAGCCACTAGCGGGTCTCTGAGTGACTCACACCCCAAGCGCTGACATGGCTAGACTTGACTGGACCACGCTGGGCCAGCCTGAGAGCCGAGCGCCCAGCCTAACTTATGTAAACACCGCCCTGATGACAGCATTCTCTACCCCATCTGCAGTTGCAAGGGAATCCATTATTTCTCTGGTCCCGGGGGAAGACCAAGGTCCCGGGCATCATTACTCCTAGGCAAATGTAACCGACTCCACCACACACCCTAATTTGCTTGCCATAATTATAGGTCACTCACCCACTTTATTTCCAGGGCCCCTCCCTTTTACTCCCCCTCTTTTTTTTTTTCTTTTTTTGTTCTTATCAATAATAAATGGAGCCCCGTGAATCACACCGCCATAATATTTGGATAGTATGGAAATGCTAATAATAATAAGGTGGCGTCAGAGCACCCTGGCTTTATCAGCTGCTCTGATGCTCTATTAGGCAGCCAGTGAGGAGTTCAAGCAAATTGGTTATGTTAATGTCCTGTAGTACTCGCGAAAGATGAGGAGTTGGCAATTAATTTCTTCCAAGCTGCAGGCCGACAAGCACATTTATATTCCTTCCTCTCCACGGGAATCAAGCTCAGAGAAGGTGAGGCCGGGAGAGGGGAGCTTCCAGTGGCTTCCCAGGATCCCAGGGAAAGACGCTAAATAAAGCCCGGCGCGGAGAGGGGCGAGGGGAGAGGGGCGAGGGGGAAGAGCGCCCAACAACGGGCGCGCGATGCTCTCCCCCATTCATTCCGCTGACAGGGCTTTTGCAACTTAAACCTGTTTTATTAATTATGTTTGACATTTCCTTAATTAGTTTCATTTACATCCCATCAGCCCCTACCAGACGATTGCTCCATACATCATTTTCCTAGAGGAGCGTGATGCCTACGGAATTATAACAACAACAGACAATTTTGTGGAACTTACAGAACATTAGCAGACGGTCTTTTCCATTTTAAGTGGTTTTTTATAGAAAACGAGAGAAAAGTCACCCATAGGTGTTTTTCCTTTTTTTCTTTCTGAGTTTCTCGGATACCTAATACATTTATAAAAGAGTTAGAAAAGTCCAAAGTATATATATTGATATGATCAGGCTTATTGTCTGGCTGTAGGATTGACCATGTCTTAAAAAAATCATTCTGAAACAAAAATAAGATATGGCACTGAATAAAGGAAGGAGTCAGAAGCAGCAGGGATGGTCTTGGTCCTTGCAACCTCATGTCCCCTGCTGCCACCAAGCAGTACCACTTGCTCCTGACCTGGGCACACAGCCAGCACTCCAACACAAGAGCCCAGGCCTACCACGCCTTTAGTACAAGCTGCAGCCTTTGCGCAAAACCAGCCCTGCCTCGTTGAAGCTCAACTTTTTCCTCTCTTCCTTCTCCCAGATTTTTTTTTTTTTTTTTGTATTTTTCTGAAGCTGGAAACGGGGAGAGACAGTCAGACAGACTCCCGCATGCGCCCGACCGGGATCCACCCGGCACGCCCACTAGGGGCGATGCTCTGCCCCTCCAGGGCGACGCTCTGCCGCGACCAGAGCCACTCTAGCGCCTGGGGCAGAGGCCAAGGAGCCATCCCCAGCGCCCGGGCCATCTTTGCTCCAATGGAGCCTTGGCTGCGGGAGGGGAAGAGAGAGACAGAAAGGAAAGAGAGGGGGAGGGGTGGAGAAGCAGATGGGCGCCTCTCCTGTGTGCCCTGGCCGGAAATCGAACCCGGGTCCCCTGCACGCCAGGCCGATGCTCTACCGCTGAGCCAACCGGCCAGGGCCTATTATTATTATTTATTTATTTTTTTTTTTTTAAGGCAGAATCTGCACGAGAAACTGTGCTTGTGGATTCATCACAAGTAACGGAAAATCCTGTTTCCCCAAGAGCTGGAATCGGAAAAGGAGAGCAGTGGGGAGACGTCCACGTGGGTGGCAGCGTGTGGACAGTGGAGAGGTGCTCCAAGGAACAGACGTGACCTTTCCTCTACCCTATCCTAAGGTTGGTGCTGCTCTCCAACTTGCTGGCCACTCGCCTTGTTTTCACCGTTGCCTTATTTACTTATTTATTTATTTATTTATTTTATATTTAAGTGAGAGGAAAGGAGCTAGAGAGACAGACTCCTGCATGCGCCCCAGTCAGGATCCACAAACCCCATCTGGGGCCGATGCTCTGCCCATCTGGAACCATGCTTGCAACTGAGCTATTTTTAGTGCCTGAGGCAGAGGAGGCTCCACAGAGCCATCCGCAGTGCCCAGGGCTGACGTGCTTGAATTAATCCAGCTATGGCTGTATGGGAGGGGGTGTGGGGGGGGAGAGAGACAAGAAGGAGGGGGAGGCAGCAGATGGGCACCTCTCCTGTGTGCCCTAATTGGGAATCAAACCTGGGACATCCACACACCTGGTCAATGCTCTACCACTGAGCCAACCAGCCAGGGCATTTTTTTTTCTTCCCAACTACTCCCTTATATAATAAATGCCTAATTACTGATTATTCTTCAAGATGGCTTTCAGCTTGACTTATGTTTCAAGTTCCCTTCGTCAAGCGATTTCATCTCTGGGCAACTGAAATGACAACGTGAAGCTCTCCAGCACTCCAGTGGCTCCTCCCTCCAGTCCCTTCTCGCTGGGAAAGTCAAGCTCATCTCAGCAGAACCCTGTGTAGCCAGGGTCACTCTGTTCAACGTCTTGAATGACTTCGCTGTTGTTGGTGACTGAAAACTCAACGCTCGTCATCTCAGATTCACAGCCCTTCCCAGGAGGACTCCACTTCCCCATTCATTCACCTTCCACCTGGAGGCATGCTGTCCAGGGCTCTGGAACGACATTTGATTTTTTCAACTTTGCTTCGACCACACTGTTCTCTCCACCAGCTGTGTTCTCCCCACAAGTTCACTCGCCACTCCGGTCCCCATGCCTACAGCTCAGCACAGCACACTTCAAGTGAGCCCTGGGCAGCTCGCTCAGGGGACCATTCCTCACCTGCATTCTCACTTTCTCTCTTCACATCCACTTCTGCTCTTGTCCTGACCTTGGACAGGTCTTGCATTGCTGTTTTTGAGCTAACATTCTTTTTTCCAACTCCCTGATGATTTGACTTGCTAATTGTTTATGCCTTATTTTTCCAATAAGACTGTTAGTCCTTATGTCACCAGATATTTATTGTCCTCCTAATCCATATGCAGTGCTTATTAAAAGCAAGTGGAGGCAGAACAGCATGGGAAGCTTATTTCAGTAGAAATTAACTGGATTATCAGCACCTACTGGTGCTCAGGAAATATATGATGAGTAAGAATTAATACTGTCATATGTCTGACCAGGCAGTGTCACAGTGGATACAGATCAGCCTAGGATGCTGAGGACCCAGGTTCAAAACTCTGAGATTGCCAGCTTGAGCATGGGCTCACCAGCTTGAGTGCAGGGTCGCTGGCTTGAGCGCAGGGTCGCTGGCTTGAGCGTGGGATCACAGACATGACCCCATGGTCTCTGGCTTGAGCTCAAAAGTCACTGGCTTGATCCCAAGGTCACTGGCTTGAGCAAGGGGTCAATGGCTCAGCTGGAGTCATCCCCTCCAACCCATCAAAGTACATATAAGAAAGCAATCAATGAACAATTAAAGCGATGCAACTATGAGCTGTGCTTGTCATCTCTCTCCCTCTGTGTTTGTTCATCTCCCTCTCATTTAAAAAAAAATCAATACACTATAATAAGATCTACACTGTCGTGAAGAATCATTTATGAAACTATCAGTACACATATTTTTTTCAAGTATGAATTATTTACCTCATTTTGCTTAAGTAGATACTTAAACGAGAAGTATACTTCTATTCATATAATTACCATTTAGAGAATAATAACTATGTTTTTCTTAGGTGCCAAACACCACTCTAGGAACTATATATGCATTATTTCAAATGTACAGAGCACAAAGTGAACCCTGTTGTCTGCTTATAGAGAAATTGAGACTTGGAGAGAAGACAAAACCTTTCCAAAGTTCACAAAGCGACATTGAATACTTGAGCTGAGATTAAAATTTGCATCAAGTTGACTGCAAAATTATGTTCTTTCTAGTATGTTATGGGTTGTCAATCATATTACAATAGAAACTGACTCCAACCACATTAACCTTGAAATTGCTCTGCTTGGAGCAGGTAGAGAACACGATCTTGAGTTGGTTTTGACTGTGCCTTAACTCAATAAGTATAGTACAATAGTAAGTGATATTTACTCCATGCCTGGCCCTGTTCAGGGAGCTTTATTCATGGTGGCATTAAATACTTTAATCACATCCACTTCCTGAGAGGGGCATTATGATTCCCATCTCACATGATAATAATAAAAGCACAGAGGTTCTGGCTTACCACCCAATGTTCCACAACCAAGAAGTCACAGAAATGTGACCTAAATCATTCAGGATGACCCCGGTGCTTTCCACAGTGCTACCAGCTCAAAATATATATATATATATTTCTGCATTTGCAAAAAGGAAAATAACCCTGAGGATTATGCAGGTTTAGCCCTTAGACAACAACTTGAGTGTTTTGTAATTTTTTTTATTATTCTACTCATCACTCCTGACACCCCTAAGTAGTGAGAAGCATTTTGTGCTAAACCAACCCCTATTTCTCTCACCAGGCTAATACTACCTTTCTCATACCAGGCAAGCATAAGGACACAGAAACAAAATGTATCTCCCCTCTCCCGGAAACAGCAGCTCTTAGATTGGTCCCTGTTCATCGTACCCAGATGTGTACCCATTCGCCATTGCCATTCCCTGCTGCCAGAAGCCCTGTTTGTCCCAGGTATCAGGCTGTCGAGGTGAGTTTCTGTTCCACTATTTTACATTCGTTTGCTTCTGAGAGTACATTTTAAAAAAGCTTCTTGCATCCAGGGAGGTAGAACAATGGCCATAAATTAGGGGACCCCATGGGATGTGAAAACTACAGCTGAGGTCATGACACCAAGCACCATTATGGCCTCTTCATGGGGGTCATGGTGACATTTTTAAATAACCCGTTTCTAAACTAGATTATATTCTGCCTTTTCACATCTTCCATGAATTCTTAGTGATGGACATTAATCACCCCAAGTGCTCAGTTACTACGTATTGTCTATAACTAAGAGTCCAAAGTGGTTTTATTTTGGTGTGTGGATAATCACTTTATTCACTGGACCAGCTGACAGGAGTCACTGAGCACTTACTCCGTATAGACAGTGTCCAGCACACTCCCGACACAGGCGTGAAGAAGACGGCTAAGGTCCTTGGTGTCCAGAAGTTCACATCCTACTGCGGACAGCAGGTCCCATAAGGATTAACTGAACAAGAACATGGAACAGTGTGGAGAGGGACTGGTCATGGGTGACAAGTGAGGAATAGCAGTCATGTGAAGGCCAAGAGGCAACGCTGCCAGGACAAGGGTTGGGACAAGGGGACATTTAAGGAAGACAGAAGTTCAAGGTCAAGAAGCCCAAGTAGCTTGACCAGAGTGAGGAAGAGGAGACGCACAGGTGGACATCGGAGGGGGACCTGTGGACAGTGTTCGAAGCTTAATGGGAAACCACAGAACAACTATCTGTTTGACTTCAGAAAAATTAAAAACTACCAACATCAAAAGGGTATCAATTTAAATGAGTAGATGATTTCCATGATAAGGAAAGTTGAAGGCAATTCCAATTTTCTTTTGTTTAGGTTTCAAATCTTGTAAATACCTGATGGGAAAGATTTAGTTGAAATGCTTAGGGGTAGAAGGTGAGCTTATTAGAAGTACTGTATTACCCCCGTGTGTAAGACACTCCCGTGTATAAGACGCACCTTAATTTTGGGGCCCAAAATTTGAAGGAAAAAAAAAGTGTATTACATAAAGTTATTGAACTCAAGTTTTATTCATTATAAAATTCATACAAGTCCTCATCACTGTCAAAACTCCCATCCGTTATGAGCTTGTCCTCATCTGGGTCCGATGACAAATCACTGTCCTCAGCAATGAGCGCAAAAAACACCATGAAAAAGCGGGAAATGTGAGTAAAATATCTACACCCACTGTATAAGACGCACCCAGTTTTTAGACCCCAAAGTTTTCTAAAACGGTGCATCTTATACATGGGAAATACAGTCGTTTTTCATGGGTTTTTCTCCCTTTTTTTTTCTCTCAAATGATGGTTATTTGCTTTCTCCAAAGTGGTTATGTAGAGGTTTAACATTTTTAAAAAATATATTTTAAGGAAAAGATGAATAAGTTGCACCACATTTCTCTTTCCCACCCAAGATGCCGCTCCTGCACGTGCTGGGAGAGACTCAGAGAGATAGAAAGATGTTCCCTTTGCCTTGCACCCTCGGACAACTCTCAGCGCCGGGCTGTGAGTTCATCCTTTTGTTGTTGTTCCTTTTCTTCGGCAAAGCCCTTGTGGCCACGAATGGGTGGTCTACGTGGCCTGTTAATTTTTACAATATGAGATGTGTTCACTAGCTTTGGATTCTGCAGACATCTAAAACAGGCATTGCATGCTTTAAGACAATTATCTGCCTGTATCATTTTTTATAAAATGCTGTGCTACTTGTACAGAGGGTAACAGGGAGAGCTAGAATATCATCAAGCAGTGAAAAATCAAAATATTTTGCTGTCATATGCTGTCACATGCTGTCACAAAGCCCTGCGCCTATGGCCACAGTCGAGTTGAATCCGATTAAAAGATCAGCAAACAAGGCAGGTTTGGGGGTGTCTGACCTCGTCGGGGCTGCGCCTGCGAGTACCTGTCAGCGTCTCAGTTGTCCCGTGCTGTGTGACAATCTTGCTTATGTGGCTTGCCAATGGAGACAGGCCCGCTGACATCTTGAGGAGGAAACAACAGATTCATGTGTTTAGTTTTCTATTTTCAAATACTGTTCCATGCTGCTGTGATGGGCTTAAATTTAATTCCAATTACCAGTTCCACAAACAATGAATTATTCAAGATGGACTGCCCAGTTTTACCAAAGCATGTGGGCAGCGTGCATATGTTTGCTTTTTCCTGCACACGTGTGGACAGAGATGGAGAAATTCAATTAGCTGCTCCCCAGTTTATTAGAATTCCACAACACTATGCATTTCAAAGAAGCTGATAAACATTTGCTGAGCTGGGGATGCATGACTCATTAAAACCTCACAGGTCCACACGGACATGTCTATCCATTTAAAAAGTTAAAAATTATATAAATCACATAATAAAACATTCATTTGTGTCTCATAAGCAAGGAAAAGAGGCTCCATGTGAGATATGCATGTGTGTGTGTGTTTGTATGTTTGTGTGTGTGTGTGTGTGTGTGTGTGTTTCAGGAATGGAATGATATAAATAAAATAATAGAGATCAGTCTTTTTTTTTCTTTAAGCCACTCTGATATTCCATTGCAGCTCATGATGACATCACAGAGTTGTCATGTCATAAAGTTAGTGAAATTAAAATTTCCGCCATTTTTTTTTGAGAGAGAGAAAGCTCTCCTTTTGACCACGTGACTCATAGGGTAGAAATATACACTTAGCTTTCAGCGACACTGCCCCAAGAATTTTCAATATTTGCCTTAGGCAAAACTGAAGTTATCTGTCCTTGTTTAAATTTTTCACATTTCACGAGGAAAGGAAAAGAAAAAAAACAAAAGGCTTGCATAGCTAGAGCATGACAGTTTCCCCATCTGTGAGAAATTGCTCTGAAAACATGGATGGAAGTTGAAAATATATTTTCATTTTTAGAGGCCTTGGTTTTGAAAGTAGTCTATTTTACTGAATGATAGAAATCGAGAAGGTGCACAGCGATTAGATAAAGATGGATGGGTTTGCATAGCTGACACACCTGTAGAACGGCCGCCCCAGTGAAGAACGGGGTGACCCCCGAGGCAGGGGCCCTCCCAGGCTGTCTTCCCATGGGGGCCGGAAGAACAGGGTGACTCCCGGGGCAGGGGCCCTCCCGGGCCGCCTCCCCATGGGGGCTGCCCCGCTGTGGCTGTCTGTCGGGCACTGCGGCCGGCTCTGAACTGTCTGGACATGGAATTTTACAGCCTGTCTTCTCTGGTGTCTGGTTTCTCTCTCCTCCCTCCCTCCCTCCCTCCCTCCCTCCCTCCCTCCCTCCCTCCCTCCCTCCCTTCCTTCCTTCCTTCCTTCTTTCCTTCCTCCCTCCCTTCTTCCCTCCCTCCCTTCCTTCCTCCCTTCCTTCCTTCCTTCCTTCCTTCCTTCCTTCCTTCCTTCCTTTCTTTCTTTTTCCTTTTATTTTTTTAAGTGAGAGGAGGGGAGATAAAGCAACAGACTCCTGCACGCACCTTACCTGGATTCCACCCTGCCACCTGTTTGGGGGTCTGGGGCTGATGCTTGAATCAATTTAGCTAATGACTGTGGACAGGGGAAGGGAGAGAAGGGGGAGGGGAGGAGGGGCAGATGCGCATATCTCCCGTGTGCCCTGACTGGGGACCCGACCCCAGGACGTCCACATGCTGGGCTGATGCTCTATCCACTGAGCCAAACGGCCAGGGCCATGTCTGGTTTCTTTAACTCAAGATTATGTTTGCAGAAAGTACCCACTCGGCTGTGTTTAACTGGGGCTCATTAACATTGCTGTGTGTTATATTCCATCGGTCAGTTAGATAACAACATATTAATAGGATCTAAAGTTGATGAATTTTTTTTTTTTAAAAGTTATTCTTAAGTAATGTTAGAATCATCCTGGTACATGTTTCTTAGCACACATTCGTACATGCCTGCTAGGAATATATATACCCAGAGCAGAATCACTGGGTCCCAGGGCTTGAGTGTATTCAACTCCAGTGGCTGGTGTTAGACAGTATCATACACTGACACCCCTAGTTCATAGGAATCCTAGTTTTGCATCCGTGCCAACGCTTGTCAGGATTAATCTTAGAAGTCAGCCGTGATGATGGCTGTGCGCTGGTCTCTCAATCTGGCTGCAAGGTACTCCCCGTGGGGCTAACGTGCAATGGGTGCTTTCCTGGATGCACGGACTACTTCCTCTTCTGTGCAGAGCCTGCTCGGGTCTTCCCCACGTAGTTTGGGGTGGTCTGCTTGTTCAGGGTCGCTGTTTCGGTTTAGTGCACCTGTGTTCCATTTAATACAACTTGCCGACCCCAAGGTAATGATAGTCTACCAGGTCACCTTCTGGAAGCTTCGTTATTTTAGTGTTCACCGTTTCATCCTCAACTCATCTGGAATTGGTGTGAGGTAAGGATACGGCTCATTTCTTCTCTAAGAGTATCCATCTGGGCCTGCCCAGGCGGTGGCGCAGTGGATGGGGCATCAGACTGCAACACGGAGGACCCAGGTTCAAAACCCCAAGGTTGCCGGCTTGAGCATGGGCTCATCTGGTTTGAGCAAGGCTCACCAGCTTGAGCCCAAGGTCGCTGGCTTGAACAAGGGGTCTCTTGCTCTGCTGTAGGCCCTGGGTCAAGGCACATATGAGAAAGCAATCAATGAACAACTAAGGTGTCACAACAAAGATTTGATGCTTCTCATCTCTCTCCCTTCCTGTCTGTCTGTCTGTCCCTATCTGTCCCTCTCTCTGTCTCTGTCACACACACACACAAAAAAGAATATCCATCTGATCCTGCACCAGTGGGTAAAAAGGCAATCTTTGCTTCCACTACGCAGAGGCCTCGGTTTCGTTGTAGGTCAATTCATTATGTATGTATTGGTCTGTCACAGGTCCTTTATTTTGCTCCATTAGTTTAACTCTCTGTCATTGTGAAAACACATTATTTTCTTAAATACCCCCAAACTTATAATATTGGGATGTCTTATAAATACTGTTACACTCCCAACTATGAGTCTAGTCTTCTTTTTCAAGTGAAGATCCATTCTGCTTCCAGAAAAGTACTGCTAAAAGGGCAGATCGACTTTTTCTAAGAAGGTTATTTTGAGCCAAGTTTTAAGGTTTTGAAGACTTGCTCTATCTACCTCTGGTTCGCTCCTGTTACATGGGCATAGTTCTCAGGTGATTTGGGTAAGAGCCCAGAGTTCTTTTTTGGGGGGTCCTTTCTCCTTTGTGAGTTCTGGACTCTCATTTCACTGCCCCAGGACTGTCAGAATTCTATTCAGCTTCTTAGCCCCTTCTTGCCTGGCTGCTTGGCTTCTTGCCTTGGACAACTTTAGAAGTTGATTTTTTTTTCCATGTGGAAAACTGGTAACAAATATTAAACTCACTACAGTGTATCTGACTTTCTTCTAGAATCAGAGCTTGTTGAGTCTTGGCAAGCCCAAACTCGACTTTGTCTTCAGCCCCATGAGCTTCCATTCAACACAATATTGCTGAGATGTCATGTGGATATATTAGTTGTTCTTACTAGGAACAGGGGTCTGCATGAAGCTGTACCATCATAGCAGGAGACAGAAACTGTCGAAGCTTTCATTGTCAAATTATGGAGTTGTTTTATTTTTATTTTCATCGACTTTCTCCCAACCAGTATGTGTGCTTACTGTGATGGTCCTTGTTTTTTAACCCTGTGAGTAGTAAGAATGTTTATGTATGTCCTTGTGCCTCCTGACCATCAGAGTAACTGGAACTAATTTAATTTCACTTTTTGAAAAAACAAACAAAAAAAAAAAAACTCACCCCCCTGGGGTCAGCGAGCATGAAGAGAACTCAGTACTCAAAAGGTTAAGTTATACAAAGAAAACATTTGACATACATCCAGTAAGAATCAGCAAGGATAAAAAGATCAATAATACCAGCAGAATTTCGCACATTTGAAGGAACAAGGAAAGTCTCAGGCAAAAGTACATGTCAGTATTTTGAGTTCTGAGCTGACCACGTTTTCCAGATTTATTATAACTGCACATATTTTACACTAGTACCATGAGAATTCAAAAAAAAACCAAAAGTAAAATCATAAAAAAGAGTAATTTCTCCCTTTGGGTTTTAGGAGACCTCTCTTTACATACAATGTCATACGTGACACACTGACGGGCAGAAGACCTGATGGGCTGTCATTCATGACAGAACAACTTCAGTTACTCGATGGGAAGATGCCATGTTCTGAGGTTGGTATCCTACTGAAGTCTCGCCATTTTTATTCCCTCATAATTACACTAACTTGAAAGGGTTGCATTCTTGGTTATCATGTGAGACTTATTTCCTTCTATATTTTTTTCGGAGTCAAAATAAATATCCACCAGAAATGTTTCCAAATGTAAGCTTGGCAAACCCATTTTCAAAGAGGATTTTTCTGCAGCATGGACCCCATGAGCACCACATCGTTTGACGAACAGCTTTCCTCCCCCAAACATACACACACACACACAGTGACAACAGCCAGGACGTACTCCTGATGCGCTGTGATACCCATCCCCTGTGGCTGGACCGAGCCCCGGAAACTCCCCTTCGCTACAGCTGTTGTGTATCAAACTTCAAAACGAGACGTTTTCTAACCTACGGGCATACAAGGTCGTGCCCAGAATAAGCTCACAATCCTATGCCAAGGCGTGAAGACGCAACTGAGAGCCAAGGACTCTTTATCCCCATTTGTCTAGAACTGTGGTCACTACGGTGAGCTGGGGGCGGGCTGCTGGCAGGGTGAGAGGCTCCATGTGTCAGGGACGAGGACGCTGGGTGCAGGGGGACCCCGACGGCAGCAGGCTGAGAGGGAAGAAGGCTGAAATGTCAGGTAGGGACTGGGCGGCGGGCACGGCTTCCTCCTCTGGTAGCTCCCTGGCTCCCCCCACCTCAGACGCAGCTCCTTCTGGAAGGGACCATTTCCTTGGCATATGGATGAGCACACCTTTAAGGATGAAATGCTACTGAGGGGAGGGCAGCCTATGCTACATGTCCCCAAAGGAAGGATGCTGGGGATGAGGGGAAATCAAGGCAAGAAAGACGGGGGGGGGGCTGGGGGAGACCCTGCTGAGTTGAATCTGAACAGTGTATCCATCACCCCAAATGATACAAATCAGCCATTACTGGATCATGCAAAAGCAACTCTCCTACCTGAGTTCCCCTTCTCTGCTTTCTAACCCTCTTTGCGGCTCAGCCTAATGAATTGTCAGAACTGTCAGACAGCTCTAAGGAATGACAAATGTCTGTGCTTTCCCGCGGCTGCTGCTGTTTTGTGGGAAACACCTGATGTATGTAGTCTTGCATTCTTCAGTTTCGAATTAGAGACTTGGAAAACAAAATCAGCCTTGATAAATATAGCCATTTTTCCGTGTCCGGTAAGCTGAACTGAATGGGTACTTTAAAAATAAAGAAAGAAAGAACTCTCTTTTGTTCTTCTAAATATGTACACAGCATCAGGGTAAATCTCAAACAAAGAGCTAATGCCCCAGTGGGGGGAGGGGGAGGGTGAGGAGAGGAATCGCCAATTCACGAATTAGAGTTCTGTTTACATTGCTATTGTCAAGAGTAATCATCTGTTCCCTTTAAGTAAGTTGTGGGGCCTTGATTAATGCTATTCGGGAACATAAGCAGTTAAAGACCTGGGACTCCCATTGGTGTTATTTACTTGTTGTTAAAGAGGTAGGCCGATTTGCAATGGTCATTTAACATTTAAGAAATAATTGAAAGCCGTAGCTTTACTAATCCATAAGTGCTTCTACTAGCGTGCAAATAATTCTAGATCCTGCATTTAGACTTGATTAACAAAAAGGTAACAGCTTAGGCTTCAGGAAAGTGATATGTATTTTCTTTGAAATCTTCAAATAACTGGGAAGCGCAAATTTGTTTATGTTTGAATAAATAAAATATTTTAATTGTGGTGATTCTTCTCTAGGCTTCCATTACATTTTATGCATATCTACATGTTCTGATAGTGTAGCTTTAAAACAAAATTTTAAATAGCTTTCTCTAGCCTCGTAACTCAATGTGTTTTTTCTCTGGCAAAAATTCCACTGGCTGTAATGGGTAGAAAGGTTTATGACGCCTTTAGAGATCACAATATCCCTATATTAGATATACTTTTATTTTACTTGTCATGCTAGGGCCCTCAGCCAAACTGATCACAATTACAAAACGTCATAATTCTGTCTAGTAAAACCATGTCTGGTCCTTTCTGTAACTGTCACCACAAGAAGAGCAACGTTAAATCCTCAATACTATGTTTCCACCTAGAGTTCTCTTTTTATGGTCATCTGCTAAAAGAAATCTCACAGAGCCAACAGTCACTGAGGTTGAGAAAGCATAAAGACATAAGTAAGAATATCTGCTCTCAAACCTGTATGTCCTCGCCCTAGCTGGATGGCTCAGTGGTAGAGCATCGGCCTGGCGTGCAGGAGTCCCGGGTTTGATTCTCGGCCAGGGCACACAGGAGAAGCGCCCATCTGCTTCTCCACCCCCCCCCCCTCTCTTTCCTCTCTGTCTCTCTCTTCCCCTCCCGCAGCCAAGGCTCCATTGGAGCCAAGTTGGCCCGGGTGCTGAGGATGGCTCTGTGACCTCCGCCTCAGGTGCTAGAATGGCTCTAGTTGCAACAGAGCAATGCCCCAGATGGGTGGAGCATCACCCCCTGGTGGGCATGCTGGGTGGATCCCGGTCGGGCGCATGCAGAAGTCTGTCTGACTGCCTCCCCATTTCCAACTTCAGAAAAATACAAAAATCAAACAAACAAACAAACAAAAAAAACCCCTGTATGTCCTCATGAGACAGACGGGCTCTCCGTGTTCTGCATACTCCCCACTGCAAACCGACTTTTGCGCAACCTTGTATGTATACCTTAGACTTATATGCTAATCGCGACAGACTCTCTTTGTCAGATGTAATTTTCTAAGAAGGTTTTTTGGGGGGTCCTTTAAACTTCTCACTTCAATATTCTATTTATCTAGAAGCCATTCCGATTCACGCTGGTGCCGACTCTCTAGCTGAAACTTTTGCACTTGAACCGACAAGTAATCTCTCTATAAGAGCTTTTCCTCTCCTGCACTGTAGACTCTCTCAAACCCTCGGTAGTGGGAAAAGAGGAGGAATCCTATTTCTCTACATAATCATCTAAAAAGAGGAGGAAGAAAAGGGAGAAAACAAAACTGCCCAGAGAAATAGAAAGGTCATAACGGTAGTACTTGCTAACTGTATACAGTTTCATGCTATTGAAAATTATTTAGACTGTGCAAAGCACTTCATATCGGTGAAATACTTCATAATGGCTAAGCAGATAACTCCTCCCAATAACCCTGTGAAGGATGCTAGTGTTATGACCTCTATCTCCCAAGAAAGGACTCTGTGCCACAAGGAGATTATCTATTCAGGGAAAAAAAAAACGCTCTTGAGCTGCCATGGGGGGCGTGGAAGAGAGAGGGAGCTTGGTTCTTCTCCCCTCGCCCTGTTTACTTCCGGTTAGTAAGTTACGTGCTGGAAGGACAGTAGGAGGTGGCCATGGTCCTGGATGGAACAATCCGAATCCACAACAAACAGAGCTTTTATAAACTGACTGAAATACACTGACTGTATAAATCCGCCTTTCTTTTCCCCAAGAGGATTGGTGGCCAGGTCTGTCAGTTAACTGGAGAGGACCAATGAGGTCAAGGATGATAGATGTGTTAACTCAAAGACCCAATCAGCAGGTGGGCTCACCACAAAGGTAAAGGTAAGGAGGCTCCGGCACACGCCTTTATCACTTGAACCAACAAGTAATCTCTCTTTATTAAGAGAGATTAAGAGATAATATTAAGTCTCATTTTTAGGCTAATAGTGTTCCTTTTTATTTTCTATAACATTTTCAAATACTCATTTAAAACATAAAGGACCAGAGGGGAATTAACCTTTTGTTTCATATCGATTTTCCCTCTCACTCAGCAACGGAGTCGCCTCACCTCCTCAGGTTGATATTAAACCAGCGGGTAACGGAGCTGGTAAGGCGAGCAAAGTGTCGATGGGATTCAAGAAACCAAGTTTTTGTTTTTATAATCAGCTTTGGTGTCTGCTGCAGCAGGAATAAAATAACAAGGTTCAAAATTGGGGCGAAGTGTTTGGAAATATTGCACGAGAAAGAATCAAATGGGCTTATTCTTCCAGGGTCCAGGATATCAGCCAGGCCGGTGTTTTAAATGTTGGGCCAGGTCCTGGCTGCCTCGTAATTCAAGTGCATTTCACAGGAACCAGGATGAGAGAACTGAACGAAAACAATGATCGGGGGACTCGGGGAGCTGAGACTCTCAGGAGGGACGGGCAGATGCTGTGGATAAAATAAGAACCGCGCTGAACTTTCACCTGAGCCGAAGTGAAATCACACTCTCTCAAGAACTGAAAGAAAATCCTGAACGTTGTATTGTTTCTTTCCTCATCACATTGTGTTTCATTTTCTGCCCCCTCTGACATCTAGAAAACCCAGCAATATGAGAAGAGGGAGAAATGACAAGACCTCTTCCGGTGTTATTTCCAGACTAGCAAAAAGCAGAAGCCCGGCACTGCTAGGAACATCATCAAAGTCCAAACACATGTGTGTATTGTGTTAGATGGATGAAGATACAGATATAGCAGCTACGTGCATGAAAATTTCTGTGTCCGAGAGGTTAAATCAGGGGTCCCCAAACTACGGCCCGCGGGCCACATGCGGCCCCCTGAGGCCATTTATCCAGCCCCTGCCGCACTTCCGGAAGGGGCACCTCTTTCACTGGTGGTCAGTGAGAGGAGCATAGTTCCCATTGAAATACTGGTCAGTTTGTTGATTTAAATTTACTTGTTCTTTATTTTAAATATTGTATTTGTTCCCATTTTTTTTAATTTAAAATAAGGTATGTGCAGTGTGCATAGGGATTTGTTCATAGTTTTTTTTATAGTCTGGCCCTCCAATGGTCTGAAGGACAGTGAACTGGCCCCCTGTGTAAAAAGTTTGAGGACCCCTGGGTTAAATGCACCAAATGACGCACTTGTTCAAACTCCCATCTCTCCGTCTTCTGGGCTTTGGTCATCTCCACACACCAACTCCGCCAGGTAAATAGTCTGGTGTCTCCTTTCCCGTCTGTGGTCCCAGAGTCCTTGCTCTGTGAGACCATCCAGAAGCAATCTGTGTCCGAGGGCCGGGGAATGGGCCTTGCTCCTGATCTGCAGCCATCGGACTGTCCAGGTGCCACACGTGACTGACAAGGGCTCTCCCTCCTTTGTCAGAGAGTGCCACTACTGCGTGGGTGTGTGTGGACGGAGGGTGTGATTTAGTACTGACACTTCCAAAGTGACGGTGTCCCCCCTTCGCAGTAGCACTGCCACCCTAGGAAACCCAGCAGGCCCTGAGCTCCTCTTGGGGACCACGTCTACCACCCGAGAATGACAGGTGTGGGCTGTGACACTGGGGGGCATGTTGCATGTTTGGCTCAGGTGCCAGCGGGCACGCCACACTTATTGCTATTGCCACTCCGCTCGGCTTGCCTCCGAATTAACACCGCCAAGATAGTGTGAAATAAAAAGGAAGGTTCATGGGACGTCAGTTACCCTGGTCCCTTCTCTCTTCGGTGCTATATATGAAATAATACTAAAATAACCGTAACTGGAAGTACCACTGGGTGCAGAGAACTTGGCATATTGTGTCTTCACAAGAACCATTTAGTTGAGAGGGAACGAAGGTCAGAGAGGAGTGCCTGGGGTGCCCCGCTAATCTGGGAAAGGACAGCTGGGGGCTGTGTACTCAGGGGACAGACTGCTGCTCCTGGGGCCTTCCCCAGAGAGCACCACGCAGCGATGGGGAAGGAAGACCTTTTTGTAGCCTTCTCGCCATTATTGCTAAAATTAGTGAAGGGCAGATGCTGGTGGTGAGCCGAGGTGCTGGAATTTAAATTGAAATAGACCGGTGATCAGGGAGTTTTCTGGGGTTCAGAGATGTATTTGGGTAGGAGAGTCTATTTTAAAATCAGCACGAGCTCTGATTTTCGTCTACATGCTTCTTTCGTTTGTTCATCATTCAAGCAACAGTCATTTTTGTTTTGTTTTTTTTCCACGAGGGACTCCCACAGATAAAGTGGATGCATACGGTGGTGGAGGGGACTGGAAGGCCCACCACCTGGATGCATCGGCCCGTAATCACCTGACACACCTGGGTTTGGTGCATGTCAGTTTGCAGGGAGAGAGAGAAAACATTTATAATGTGCTCGTCAGATGGCCAGAGCACATGGCTGGCCACAAGCAATATGGGGAGTTTCAGCATCATATCCAGACCGCTCAGTGACGCTGGGGATGGGGAAAGGAGGGGGCGTGCAGGCCTGGAAATGAACTGTATCTTTAAAAGCACACTTTTATCATTGCAGCATCATTAATGATGTTATTTTGCATTCATTCATTTATTAGATTCACTCATCAAGCACTTTTTTTTTTGTAATTTTTTTTTTCCACAGAGACAGAGTCAGAGAGAGGGATAGATAGGGACAGACAGACAGGAACAGAGAGAGATGAAAAGCATCAATCATCAGTTTTTCGTTGCGACACCTTAGTTGTCCATT
The DNA here is from genome assembly GCF_036850765.1 of Saccopteryx bilineata. Classification (NCBI taxonomy): domain Eukaryota; kingdom Metazoa; phylum Chordata; class Mammalia; order Chiroptera; family Emballonuridae; genus Saccopteryx; species Saccopteryx bilineata. The sequence continues at coordinate 65,213,618 of NC_089496.1, forward strand.
GATTGCTTTCTCATATGTGCCTTGACCATGGGCCTTCAGAAGACTGAGTGACCCCTTGCTCGAGCCAGCGACCTTGGGTCCAAGCTGGTGAGCTTTTTGCTCAAACCAGATGAGCCCACGCTCAAACTGGAGACCTCGGGGTCTCGAACCTGGGTCTTTCTGCATCCCAGTCCGACGCTTTATCCACCGTGCCACCATCTGGTCAGGCTCATCAAGCACTTTTTAATGGGTAGAATGCCCCCCTTCATATGGTGAAGTACTATACTAAACCACAGCACCTCAGAAAGTGACCTTATTTGGAGACTGGGTCTTTACGAATGTAATCAAGTTAACACGAGATCATTAAGATTAGTCTGAAGCCCCAATGACTGGTGTCCTTGCAAAAAAAGAAAATTTGGAATACAGAGATATACCTTGAAGGAAGATGGTATGAAGGGACTCAGGGAGGAAACGGCTGTCTACAAGCCAAGGAGTTCCCTCGGGAGGAACCTTGACCTTGGACTTCCAGCCTCCAGACTGGGAGACGACAAATGCTTGTTCTTGGAGGCGCCTAGTCTGAGGTGCTTGGTCACAGCAGCCCTAACAAACGAATACACATTGGCTTATTAACTTGCTATTGCCTGCCAGGCACCTTAAATTAAATGATATTTAATCTTCCCAACAAATTGGTAAGCTTTTCATTCTATTCATGAGGAAACTGGGAGTTATCAATTAAATGGCTCGTTTAAAACTACCATTTATTTCATGAGAGTCCAGGCTGGGGTGTGACCCGTGGGCTGCCTAACTTCTAAGTTTTCATGGAGATGTGTGTGACTGCAAAAGCAGTGTTCTATACTATACATTTATATTCTGGGGGTTTTGTTATGTCCATAGGTTTATGTATATGCGTGAGCATGTGTGCCGGGGGGGGGGTCTTCCTGAACCCTCTGCAGTTAGAGTTCATAAATGATGGAAACTCGCAGACCCATTATATCTACAAAAGTGAGGGCAATGTTGGCAGAATGCATCCAGAGCCATTAAGAAAGAAAGACAATTGTCGTTTAGCGGGACTGGCTTCTCCAAAGGCCACTTGTAAAACCCCACACAGGACCCACCCCCAGGAACGGACAGAGGAATCAGGATTGCTGGGCACTAATCACTGACTTCCGCTGTTGCATTAGCAGAGAGCTAATAGCCAAGTCTTCCAGGATTTAACCATCAGAACCCCCCTGACGTGGCCTGAACCTCGCGCTACAGCATCACTCGCCATCGTCACAGAACTAATCATGCAGATTCGGCGGCGGAGGACCGACTCCGGTAGAACAGAGTTCATGCATGACATATGATGTATCTGCTCAAGGGGACAGATACATCTTTCTTACTGCCGCCGCGTCGCGGCTCTCATCCACGGTCCCTCCCGTCCAAATCACCTCAGATAAATGCGAGGACGTCAGTGCTCACAGTAATTCCTTCATTTTTAAACACATAATGGAAATGTATAACTAGTCCTCATAAAAATTTATATCTCAATCCATCCCTTTAATTTATAACAGGCCCTTTAGGCAGTTATTATTCAAACATTAATAAAATGGCTATGGATCACAAAAAAAGCAAGCGTCTCCCTAAGTTCACTTCTCTTTGTTTTTGTGCGTATAGAAAGCTAGATTAGCGTTCGTTCATGCCACCTCTGGTTCTAACAACAATTATGCCTTTAATAAGAGAGGCCTGTGTGATGTATTACCTTAATCACGTTAGGAAGCCAGGCTCCGATCATGAAACCAAAGTTGAATTTTTCATGCCCTTCGCAACAATTGTGACTCTTAATGTCTTATATGTTTGGATTCTGCAGTTTATGCAAATGATCCCTTTCTATAAATTTTAGATTTATCTCCATTTGTCACTGTTTGCATTCTAACACAAGGCGTTGTTTTTCCTTTCCCCCTAAATATGATTAAAACCCGCTTCAATTATTTATACGGGGCAAAGATATAAAATAAAAGTTGGTGGGGCTTTTCTTTACTGCGGGGTTAATTATATGACTTTTAAAATGTTAATAAATTTAACATGGGTCCAAACCTCTCTCCTGAATTTTTAAAAATAGTTCTTTGAGAAAGACGTCAATGGACTGAGAAAAGAAAACAAGAGGCAGGGAGCTGTTCTTTTTCATTACGCAACCGGAACATGCGATTCAGAACGCTCCGCCCGAGAGTGGTTTTTCACTCTGCGATCCCACAGTTCTGCTCTTCTTCTCGTGTTTGCCCGGGAGCCTCACAACCTTGTAGCATGTGTTGTCCTGAATTAAGGAATAAATAAATAAATAGCTGACCTGTTCTCCCCTCTATACCTGAGCGATGCCTTTCAAACTCTACCTGGTGCTTTCTAGCGAAGTGGTTTGGACAAGGTAGGGCTCTATGGTTGTAACCACAGGGCAACATGGCTGTACACAGATGTCTTGGTCCCAGGCGTCCCCAAACTACGGCCCGCGGGCCACATGCAGCCCCCCTGAGGCCATTTATCCTGCCCCCCGCCACCGCACTTCCGGAAGGGGCACCTCTTTCATTAGTGGTCAGTGAGAGGAGCACTGTATGTGGCGGCCCTCCAGCGGTCTGAGGGACAGTGAACTGGCCCCCTGTGTAATAAGTATGGGGACCCCTGCTCCGTCTTATTTTTATATCAAATGTTTTTGATGCGAGCAGCAGGTCTTAGTCAATGCTTGACAACTGCTGGCTTAGAAAGATAAGGTTTCCTGCTAGGAGGAATCCGAGGCTTCTGAGCCACATATGTTCACACAAGGGAAGTTTCTTCTCTAATAAGTTACATTTCTTCCCATGTATCTCTCTCCCCAGCCATTGAAAAGGACCAGGGAGAAAATAGAAGTTTCCAGTGGACCAAGAAAAATCTTTAATAAGGCCCTTGACTTCACTCTATTAGCCTATTTCCCCCAGATTTTATCACGACTATTGATTTTTTCACCTCTGTGATCCCCTTTCAATGGATTTATAACAACAAAGCTAAAATCACAAATTGATTCTGGTTAAATATTAGTCGTTATTGCTAATGAGATCCTGTCCCTTTAAAGACCTAACTCAGCTTCAGTCCCTTTATACCCAGCAACTCTAATGGTCTTTCCACTAATTGGTTCTGTGTAAATGAAACAAGCTGGAAAACACTGTGGCACCAATAAATATTAATAAGTTATTGTTTGTTTTCTTTACCTTGCTTATGAATTCATACAAAGACAGTGCTAAGACATTAACTCCAGTCTATTAATTGCCACCTGATAATTGCCACCTGATACTTTTCTCCTGGATAATTAGGTACCCATTAGTTCTAATCAAGTAGTTACTTAATTATTGCAGTAATTAGTCTAATGGGCTAGCAAATTGAAGCTTTATCACTTTTGGATACTTAATGTTCCTGACAGCATACTTCACAAGTGTCAGGGTTCCGGATTCGGCAACCTGTCACCCAAGAACCCCTTCCTCCGCCCCCAGCCTCATCCCATCTCCACTTCACCTATTGTCCCTGACGTTGTCACGGAGTCTTCAAAGTGGCGACTTAAAAAGCCAAAATCCTCCCGCAGGAGACCTTCCTGGTGACGCTTTATGGTGACACGAAGCCGTGTCTTTCTATGGGCAGCAGCACATCGAGTGACCCTACTTCCAGACAGCACGAAAAACCAGCCAATAGACAGAGACCGTTCCAAGAAAACACAGAGAGATCGCAGACCAAGTCCACCCACGAAGGGAAGGGCCTGTTGAGGAATGCTGGGGAGCTGATAACATTACACTCTTTCTTCTCCACTAAACACAGACAGGATTCAAAATAGCTGGACAATCCAAAAAGCTACAGCATGTTTATTCAGCAAATGCAATAAGCCCTCAGTTCATATTCAGTTTTGAGGACCAACTCCAGGAAGCCCTGGAAAGTGGGAAAAAAAGTTGCGGCCAGGACAACTGTCTGACCTCTTTGTCATGGAACTTGCACGAACATTGAATTTATCGACTGCCTTCTTCTGGGTCAAATGCACTTCATGTTGCCCATTCATTCTAGAAAATTCTTTCATTGACTGTGCGTCTTCGTTTTCAAAGCTGAACATCGGGAGCAGGCTCTCTCTGAGGTCTCCTCACTCTTCACTGGCTGATTGTAATGCTTGTGGCCGGGGCCGGGCAGGTTCGCACTGAATCCGGGCAGACGGTAGAGGAACTGCGAGCCAGAAAGCATTGGGCCATTCCCGTTTATTGGAGGTTCGCAGAGACAGGCGAGCAAATAAACAAATATAAAAACCTGCTTTTCGCAGCGGAGGGCGAGGGATCAGGAAAACTGCACCTCACAGGGGCGGGAGAGAGACCTGGGATAGTCACCCCTGAGCGCAAGCACCCGTATCCTCACGGACTGTCCACACGTGGTGCTGCCCCCACTCATGCACGGATCAGGCAAAGCGCTTGCAGCCGGTCAACAAGCAAGCAAGCCTGACACGGCTGTTTTCCACACACCAATACTTTCCATTCTTTCTGCTTATATCGTCCCTCTGTAAATCTCCGTATTTTTGTGGATCTCTAGGGCTGTATCCTGGGTTTCATTCTTTTATTTAGTTAGGTAAGTAGATAGGTAGCTGGGTAGCTATTTATTTATATGTGCATCTTCTCATTAGGTGATCACATGTCTGTCAATAGCCTACAAACCAGATCCTGTCACTGTCTTCAAATCTTACAACGGTTTTTATGACACTCAGAATGCACTCTGGATCACTGACCCATAAGGCCCTGCATGACTTGGTCCCTGCTTTCCTCTATGATTCTCTGTTTTGCACTCTTTCTCCCCTAGAACATGCCAGCAACTTGGCTTTTTCCAGTCTTTAAACATACCCAGATTGTTTCTGCCTCAGGACCTTTGCACATGCTGTTTTTGCTATAGTAGAAAAGCCTTCCCAGCTCTTTCTAAGCCTCCTTCTTTCTGGTTTGTTCTCAGTTGAGGTTTCACCTCAAAAAAGCCTTCTATGAATATCCTGGCTAACAACACTTCTCCAGTCAGATCTCTATTTCATAACGAATTGCTTCCTTTGAAGCACTTCATTCCATTGGAATTAAACTACATGAAAACAGGGGCCTCGCCTGTTTCATTTGCCAATGTTATCTCCGGACACCTGATCAAATCAGGCACAGTACAGGCACCAAATACATATTTTTAAAATTCATCAGTAAATGCCTGACCAGGCGGTGGCACAGTGGATAGAGCGTCGGACTGGGATGCAGAAGGACCCAGGTTTGAGACCCCAAGGTTACCAGCTTGAGCACAGGTTCATCTGGTTTGAGCAAAGCTCACCAGCTTAGACCCAAGGTCGCTGGCTCCAGCAAAGGGTTACTCGCTCTCCTGAAGGCCCACGGTCAAGGCACATATGAGAAAGCAATCAATGAACAACTAAGGTGTCGCAACGCGCAACAAAAAACTGATGATTGATGCTTCTCATCTCTCTCCTTTCCTGTCTGTCTGTCCCTATCCCTTTCTCTGACTCTCTCTGTCTCTGTAAAATAATAATAATAATAATAAAATTCATCAGTAAATGAGGAACTCTAAGACAGGTGGGCAAAGAGATTTCCTTGCAAACACTTCCTCCTGAGAATGACCTTGGAATCGTGTTGGATATTGGGATGGATGAAACTTTTAAATTTCATTCATTTCTGCCCAAACCAATGCTCTGAGTTCTACAGGACACAGTACCACGGAGTGGGGCCATGCACAATCGGGTGCCATGGTGACAGGGGTGCCCCCCCCCCACTGTCACATCCTGGCTTTCCTGGTCACATGATCCCAGACCTTGCTTTCTGCTATCTTTAAAATGGAAAAACAACAACATGTAAAGGAGAGAGCCTCCAGAGAATTCCTTGTGATCATAAAGGTAAGAAGTCATGTTAGGTACATGGACACTCAGTCACTGCTCCCTAAAGACAACTGTTGTCACCACTTTGAAAACACGGTCCATGTTCCAGGAGCTCACACTATGTAAACGCCTCTTTTGTGATCCACAAGGTCACTGACAGTGGGGATCTCAGGGATGAGGAGCTCACCACGGGGCTTCTCTACACCTGCATCTGGACCCCATTTGCTTGTAGATGTTCCAGAGATTATTTCTGTGGGTTACTCACTGCTCGGTCTCCACTGACCCCCCCCCCATTGCCCTTTGTCTGAAAACCTGCATCATAGGGCAAAAGTTTTCTTCCTCCCTCCCTCCTTCCCTCCTTCCCTACTTTTCTCTCTCTGTCTTCCTGCCCAGCTGCCTAATAAGCATAGAGCTTGGAAGACAGAAGCGACCCAACCCTGGCTTCCTGGGAAATGATGAGGCCTGGGCATGTCACTCTCGTGGGGTCCTGAAGGACATCTCAGCAAAGGTGCTGCTCACCATGTCACCGCACTCAACCTGGACTTGTCTCAGACACTGATTCCACTCGGGTTCTCTCAGTCCTCGCATCGTATTTGTATCTGAATTGATCACTGAGCCTCTGACAAGTATCACCTGCCATGTATATTGTAATTCATGACGTTTAAGGGCCTACTGACCTAGAAACTCTGCTCCCCGGTGGTAAACAAGATGTGAATTTCATTTGAAAATGTGGCACAATTGACAAAGGCTCATATTAATTCAGATGTATAGGGAAAAGCAAGAGATTAAGTGAACTAAAGTGTTTTTAACGATGCTTTCTCCATATTTAGTTTTATTAAATCTTTGCGGTTTTTTTCACTAATAGAGAATATGCTATTTAATGGCAAATGCATACTGCAGTGGTTCTCAACCTTTCTAATGCCGTGACCCCGCAATACAGTTCCTCATGTTACGGTGACCCCAAACCAAAAAATAATTTTGGTGGCTACTTCATAACTGTAATTTTGCTACAGTTATGATTCGGAATGTAAATATCTGATATGCATTATGTATTTTCTGATGGCTTTAGGCGACCCCGCTGGGGTCGCGACCCACAGGTTAAGAACCGCTGGCATACTGGAAATGACCACGTATTTTCTGATGTGTAAGTGTTTCAAGTTTAGAAATCATAAGAGTTTTATTATAGAAAGAAGTACTGGATGTATCAGATACTTTTGAAAGAAAAATAAAACCAGATAAGTGTAATGAGTACTAAAAATAATATACAGACCTAGGTTTTTAATGAGAAAATATGCAAAGATAATCATGAAACAAAAATGATCCTATAGGCCCTGGCCGGTTGGCTCAGCGGTAGAGCGTCGGCCTAGCGTGCGGAGGACCCGGGTTCGATTCCCGGCCAGGGCACACAGGAGAAGCGCCCATTTGCTTCTCCACCCCTCCGCCGCGCTTTCCTCTCTGTCTCTCTCATCCCCTCCCGCAGCCAAGGCTCCATAGGAGCAAAGATGGCCCGGGCGCTGGGGATGGCTCTGTGGCCTCTGCCCCAAGCGCTAGAGTGGCTCTGGTCGCAACATGGCGACGCCCAGGATGGGCAGAGCATCGCCCCCTGATGGGCAGAGCTTCGCCCCTGGTGGGCGTGCCGGGTGGATCCCGGTCGGGCGCATGCGGGAGTCTGTCTGACTGTCTCTCCCTATTTCCAGCTTCAGAAAAATGAAAAGAAAAAAAAAAAAAAAAAAAAAAAAAAAAAAAAAAAAAAAAATGATCCTATAGAATCAACCTCAGGACATGGTGGTCAAACCCATACTTTGCCTAATCTCAGTATTATTATTCATAAGATGGGAAAATCAATATCTATCTGTTGTACCCACTTCACAAAGGTGCTGCAAGGGTCAAGGGAGTTACTATATTAATAAGTTTTGGAAAACTAAAAATTTTCTTTATAAGCAAGCAAGAGATGCCTGCCCTGTGGTGGTGCAGTGGATAAAGCATCGACCTGGAAATGCTGAGGTTGCCAGTTCGAAACCCTAGGCTTGCCTGGTCAAGGCACATATGGGAGTTGATGCTTCCAGCTCCTCCCCCCTTCTCTCTCTCTGTCTCTCCTCTCTCTCTCTCTCTCTCTCTCTCTCTCTCTCTGTGTCTCTCCCTCTCCCTCTCCTCTCTAAAATGAACAAATAAAAAAAATAAAATAAAATCAATAAATAAAGTATTTTTTTAAAAAAAGGAATGCAAGAGATTATAAGGAAGAGAAGATACATGTTATTTTTCAAGAGAAATTACTTAATCTCATCCTTCTTTAATTCAAAGCAACTCAACGTACTACATCTCCCCTGTGTATTATTAAACATCCATTTCTGTATATTATTAAATGCAAAGTTGGTGCCTCTGGGCCATGGGTTCTATCCCCACTCCGGGCACGGCACTCAGACCCAGACAAAGAGGCGCACGGGAGCCTTCGGTGGGCCCTACTGTTGGGTCTGTCCGCTCATGTCCAAACTCTCTCACACCCTATTCTCCTGCAAAGGGCCAAGGACACACATTGGTCTTAAGGGTGCAGTTGGTGACTGTGACTGGTGAGTAACAGAATGTACAAAAACAAGGAAGCGCTAGTCTCATTATTATGCTCCAGCCAAGGATAGTAAAGGGGACATAAAAGAGGTGCTTAGAAAGTGGTGACCAATCTTAATTTTCTGAGCCAGTGTGGTATCGTGAGGGGCACGGTTTTCAAAGCTTGGTTCTGCCACTTTCAAATCTACAGATTCCGTGAAAACAAAAGAATGCGATCTCAGTGAGCCAAGTCCCAGGGCACAGCTATGCCTTTCACCCTGGAACCCAATCTGATCAAGTTCCAGCAGTGTTACCCCATGGCCAACAAATCCCTGCATGAAAATAGGGGAAGATTAGCATCAGCTGAACGACCACTGGGAGCAGACCTGGGTTAAGAATCTTGAAACTCACAGACGAGAAGCAGGAGGTCAAGAACGTGAGGTGGTCTCTCCGGATTCTTACGGTGATGAACAGCAGAGCTAGGATCCCCGCCTTTCCAGAACAGGGTAGCTGGTCAAGCCCTAAAGAGCCTGGTGCCTCACTGAGCTTTCTAGACCCCTTTTGTATTAGGAGGAGATCGGGGCTTATACCTCTTTGCATCTGCATAGTGTCTAGCCGAGTGCTTGGCCTACTGTAAACATCTAGGAAACAGCCACGGCCCTTAATCGACTGACTTCATCTAACTGTCCCCTTTTCTGTCACGGGCCCTGAGAACAATCCGCTTTCTTTCATCCGTAACGTGGAATATCTCTCTGTTCACTCAGACTTTGTCCTGCTCTGAGGAGATAGCCCCTGAGACCAAATTAAAAGCCTGCATGGAGATGCTCATTCTATAAAAACGCCTTGTTTTAACTACTGGCAGTAAAGCTGTCACCCACTCGCGACGGTGCATAAGAAGTCTATTGCACGCTGGCTTTCAGCCTTGCGCTAAGTTGCTTTAGCGGCTTCGTTTTTAATGATTGTGAGCTATTGATTTTTCCCTAAGGATGGTCACCACTTAGGTAGCGATGAGTGCTGGCTGTGGGATGTGAGGAACATAGTGACGATGCCGACTCGCGCACGGGAGCCTTCGGTGGGTCCTACTGTTGGGTCTGTCTGCTCATGTTCAAACTCTCTCACACCCTCATTCTCCCACAAAGGGCCAAGGACACACATTGGTCTTCAGGGTGCAGTTAGTGACTGTGACTGGCGAGTAACAGAACGTACGAAAGCAAGGAAGCGCTAGTCTCATTATTATGCTCCAGCCAAGGACATTAAAGGGGACATAAAAAAGGTGCTTAGAAAGTGGTGACCAACCTTGGTTTTCTGAGCCAGTGTGGTATCGTGAGGGGCATGGTTTTCAAAGCTTGGTTCTGCCACTTTCTTTTTCTTTTTTTTTTTTTTTCTTTTTCTGAAGCTGGAAACGGGGAGAGACAGTCAGACAGACTCCTGCATGCGCTGGACCGGGATCCACCCGGCAAGCCCACCAAGGGAGACGCTCTGCCCACCAGGGGGCGATGCTCTGCCCCTCCGGGGCATCGCTCTGTTGCGACCAGAGCCACTCTAGCGCCTGGGGCAGAGGCCAAGGAGCCATACCCAGCGCCTGGGCCATCTTTGCTCCAATGGAGCCTCAGCTGCGGGAGGGGAAGAGAGAGACAGAGAGGAAGGAGAGGGGGAGGGGTGGAGAAGCAAATGGGCGCTTCTCCTGTGTGTCCTGGCCGGGAATCGAACCCGGGACTTTTGCACGCCAGGCCGACGCTCTACCACTGAGCCAACCAGCCAGGGCCGGTTCTGCCACTTTCAAGCTGTGCAATACCGACGAGGAATTCAGCCTCAGTGCTGCTTAGTGACCCCATCTGGAAAATATCTTTTTCATGGGGTTGTAAGGATTACAAAAAAGAAACTAACAGAGAACAGTATCTTGTGAGTCGTAACGCCCTATGCAAATGTTAGATATTATGGAGCTTGTGGGAAATATGGCGTCCTTATTTTAGTTATCAGAAGGGTCTTGGTAATGTGGGACCTTCTACCCCATGCAGCAGTGGACTGGAGCTGGCTTACCCAGCTCAGAAATCTGTCTGCATCTGTGCCCTACATTCAGTGGCATCATGGTGGTCATTGAAATAGGCTATCATGGGGGTATCTATACACAGAAAAGATCAAGTGCCAAAAATCAGGGCTTGTCTGCCTTCCTCCAAAAGCTTGTCCTTAAACATTTACCAGCACAGTTCTGACCCCATCCCTTCCCTAATCTCAAATCCCTCCCATCTCCATAGAAGGTCAGGGATGTTGGGTTTGTAAACCCTGGAGGGCTGAGATCTTTTTGGTGTGGGGTTTTGTTCGCCACCTGTGCAGAGTCAGACACATACTAACTATTCAATAAAATCGAGTGACTAGATGAACAAATAGTTTTAAGAATGTAGTGGAGGCCCTGGCTGGTGGCTCAGTGAATAGAGCGTTGGCTGGATATATGGACATCCCAGGTTCAATTCTAGGTCAGGGCACACAGGAGAAACAACTGTCTGCTTCCCCCCCCATCCCCCTCTACTCCCTCTTCCCCTCCCACATCCAGTGGCTCAATTGGTTCAAGCGTGGCTCCAGGCACTGAGAATAGCTCCGTTGGAGCACATCAGCCTCAAGCACTAAAAATAGCTCAGTTGATTCAAGCATCAACCCTAGATGGGGTTCCCAGGTGGATCCTGGTCGGGAAATAAAAAGTAGTGGAAAGATGTTCTGGGGTGTGCCTATGGACCCTAACCTATGAGAACTTGACCATTTCAATTACCTCCCTGAGCACAGGTTTCTGCATCGGTAGAATGGGTAAGTGATACCCATTCACATAGGCTTGATGTGAGGATTAATTAAGACTCCATGAACAGCACACACCGGGCAGTTAACACACGTTAGATGCCTTTCCCTGCATCGGGAAGCTAACGGGTGATTCCGCTCTTTCTCCTGTTCATCCGCCTGCTTGATGGCATCCCCTCCCACCTCCCACTGTGTTTATACACATATTTACATTTACACACAAACACATATGTTTAACAACTAGCTGCATAACTATCATTTCACACCAGGACGCCAAGCTCAGCCAACGCTAACACCTGCAATGGAGGCAGAAAGAATGACTCTCGTAAACCAAAGTTTAATTTTTGAAACTGGAGTGGGTAATTCATGACTTTCCTGAACTGTTTGCGCTCTTCAAGCTCTGAGCTGCTGCTGGGTTGCTCACCTTCAGCTCGCCTGCCTGCTAGAGCGGCTGGAAGTTTCACGGGAGAGGATGCCCGCAGAACCCTGCTCCTGTCGTGATCGCTCCAGCTGGGACGGGAAACGACATCGATGTGTCAGAACCCTGAGCTGGCAGGGGACAGGGGCTCTCCTTTTCCAACCCTGTTCTTTCACAGGTGAATCGACGTCAGTCACAAACAGAGGGACTTTTCTTAGGTCACCCTGTCTAATCAGTGACCGTAATGAACCCAGAGTCTGTGGACTCCAATTCTAGCACCCGTGTTTGTGCGGGTGCTCTCATCCGTGTCTCCGATGTGACAATGACTAAAATTTCCGGGAGGAAGACACAGTCTAAAAGCACACACGTGACGACGGAAGGACTAAGGAGAGGATGCTAATGTGTACCCAGAGAGTTGGGAACACCTTCTGTGTCAAATGAGCTCATTTCTGTCACATTATTTTTTTAAAGCACTTTTTGCCACCATGAAAATACAATTATAGCTAGTTATTGTTTCAGGGTAACAAATGCTTCTTGGAAGAGTTTTATACAATGATCAAAAAGATGGGGGGAGGGGAGGAACAGCTGGAGCCTGCATTACTTTGGACACAGTGTAAGATCCGGCGGCAGGAAACCCCACATATACTGAATGCCACGCTTTCTAGCCTCGCTCAAGTGTCATGTTCTTGCTTCTGACATTCTCGAGCTCAGATGTAATCAACTGGAGCTTATAATGATCCCGCAGCTTAAGATCCCCATAACAGTTTAGCCTACTGCTGTTCAATTGCCTCTAACTTCTGGAAAGGAAGACTTCCTGGAAGACACGTGGTGAGGAGTGGGTGGGCGGCATGCGATTCAGGGGTTAAGGAGAGGAAAAGGGAGGAGAAGCAATCAGACCCCAACGACCCTCCAAGTAAAGGGTTTTTTTTTTGTTTTTGTTTTGTTTTTTTTTTCTTTCTTTCTTTCTTTTTCTTGAAGCTGGAAACAGGGAGAGACAGACAGACTCCCGCATGCGCCCGACCGGGATCCACCCGGCACGCCCACCAGGGGCGACGCTCTGCCCACCAGGGGGCGATGCTCTGCCCCTCGGGGCGTCGCTCTGCGGCGACCAGAGCCACTCTAGCGCCTGGGGCAGAGGCCAAGGAGCCATCCCCAGCGCCCGGGCCATCTTTGCTCCAATGGAACCTTGGCTGCGGGAGGGGAAGAGAGAGACAGAGAGGAAGGAGGGGGGGGGTGGAGAAGCAAACGGGTGCTTCTCCTATGTGCCCTGGCCGGGAATCGAACCCAGGTCCCCCGCACGCCAGGCCGACGCTCTACCGCTGAGCCAACCGGCCAGGGTCAAGTAAAGGGGTTTTATTACCTTCTATGCAGGGGTAACTTCCAAAATCAGTAAGGTATGGGAGCCAACTCACCTGAACGGATCTGGCACCGTGCAGAAGCAGGGTTCTGCAGGCCCTGATGTGAGCCAGTCCCCTCGGGTGCGGCCAAAGCTGCTGCTGTGGGTGGAGGAGGGCAGGGGTTTCACGCCTTAGCAGCGGCCGTGTGCCAGCTAGAGTGGAAGAAGTGCCAGCTTCTAACAACCAGGGTGGCAGAACTAGCCATGGAGATATTAATGCATCTCACCCTTCCAAATCTTCCCATTCCATGGTCGCTAGAAAGAAGTTCCTGCGGTAGCACAGTTCAAAGCTCCAGGAGAAGGGTCCTCGGAGAGCAGGGTAGGGAAGGTAAAGCACACAGGGAGCCCTGCCTGATGGTGACTCACTTCCCTCCGGGTGACACAGTCAGGCTCCTGCAGGAGCCAGGGCGGGGGCCATCCAGAGGCAGGCCAGGTTCGATCAGGACCATGGTGAGCGGAAAAGCGGCTCCAATCTGACGGACATGCAGGTCCAGGTTGCCTCATCAGGCTACTAAACAGAAGTCATGAACTCGGAGTTTCTAGTTTTTAACACTCCTGCTGGAGGGGTGAGTGTGTAACTTCACAACTTAGCAAAAAACTGACACAGGAGCATAGATACCGATGGTCTTCAAAGATAAGCTGAGGTTGGAACTTTTCCAACTCCGTTTTTCTCTGGAGTGAGGCACCAACCATCTCCCGGCACTGTGAAACGAACAGGGAATTCATCCCACGGCCCCGACTGCAGGAGCTGGGCTTTGCTTTGGTCTCCACCCCGATCCCCGTTTCCAGAAACAGCTGTCTGTGAGAAAGGCCCCCCATCCTTTCTCAACCGCTTTCTGCAGCAAGAGGCTTCTCAGCTGCCTCCGTGGCTGGGCCTGATGCAGCCAACATCTTGCAAAAATAAAATGGAAAATGGGCTTCTCATCAGAACAGCAGCTGCTTCACACCATCGGAAAACAAAATCATCATGCTTAAAGACCAGATTTAGCAGTTTCAAAGAGCTGCGAAGACGAAATTAGATGCAGGCAAGAGTTTGGGTCTGTCATCGTCACTGCTTCCACCGAAGTCGCTAATTCATGTGAAAACAACTTTAAGACATTAAATGGCTGAAGTTTTTTGGAGACGATGAGCTTTTCAGTCTCACCTTGCTAGAACAGAACACGTCGATTTATCTCGTCACTGGGTTTATCAACGAATTTTGAGCACTATGTCAAAACTTCTTTGACTTTCATTATAAGGGTGATGCATTATTGGTTTGACCCCATACACACACAGGTGGCTGGGGTGTCTCTGTTTCTGGCAATTACTCCATACGATACTTTGTCTATATCAGAGCTAGTGAAACAAGGTTTAGTTTGGTCACCAATGAGATATAAAACTTGCATCTGAAATACCTCTAGTTATTTGTATTTTAGGGTCATTTCCCCCTTTTGAGCCTGCAATTGGTAATTTCAGAAAATCTACTGGAAATATGACTAGTACTAAGTAAAGAATATTATTCCGGTCTGACCAGGTGGTGGCACAGTGGATAGAAGCGTCATCCTGGGACGCTAAGGACCCAGGTTCAAAGCCCCAAGCTCAACTAGCTTGAGCGCAGGGATCATAAATATGACCCCATGGTTGCTGGCTTGAACAAGGGGTCACTCGGTCTGCTGGAGACCCCTGGTCAAGGCACATATGAGAAAGCAATCAATGAACAACTAAGGAGCTGCAACAAAGAATTGATGCTTCTCATCTCTCCCCCTTCTTGTCTATCTTAAAAAATAAAATAAAATTATTCCACTGACCGAATTGTTTTATCCCCCTGCCAACTGAGTCCCTTCTGTGACTTGTTTTTTGTCTGTCTGTCTGTTTTGCTTTGCTTTCAATCTGAGATACACCTAGAAGGAAATATTCCTGGGTATATTACAAAAATTTAAAAGATTGTTACTGGACTCTTCCCCCCCTCCATGTAAAATGGAATAATTCCATTTTTTCTGGCTTTCTGCTCATCTCCTATTGCAGAAGTGGGCTTTCTCTTTTTCTATTTCTTTTCTTTTTTTTTAATCACTCTTGACTTTTCTTCTGAAGTAGCCCATGAATTTCCCTGTATAAAACACTTGGTTTTTAACCCAAGATATTTTATCAGAGATCATCTGAAAGACTAACCATGTAGTTAAGGTCAGGACCAGCATTATTTGCCAATTTTTATTCTGGATAGTTCAAAGTAAGTTCTCCAAGATTTAAAAAAAAAAAAAAATAAGACGTCCTGGAAATACTAGAGAACTGGGAAGGCGTTTTAAAAAAAATACTGAAAATAAGTAAATAAATAAAATAAAATAAAAAATAAAAAAAACATACTGGTTGTGTGCGAGGAGGCGGGCCGTGTTTAGGGCCGCTGGGAATGGGCGGAGTCAAGGAGGCAGTTTGGGAGCAGCTGAACACACCCCCATTCCCGAAGCCTGGCGTCTCCAGGGAACAGTGAGAAGTGGTTATGTAAGCTAAATTGTAAACTACCCTCTCGTCTTTGGGTGCTTCTGCCAAGAAAGGAGAGATCAAATGTGAGAAGAAGTCGGAGGGTCCAAAGCCTGACCCGCATGAGGTCTCAGACCAGAGTGGCGGCCAGGCCCCCAGCAGTTCCGGGAGGGCTGTCTAGCAGAGGGGCCCCAGATGTCCTTCCTCTCAAAGGCATTTGGACAAGCCCCTCAGTGGAGGGGGTCAGCGCCTGCCTTGACCTGCCCCAGCGGGTGGCCAGTCAATCATCCCGTCCAATATCAAGCCTCATTTTCTTTAAAAGGACGCTTGTGTACTCTGTTCCAGGCGAGAGGCTCAAGTGACCCCCGACTAACTGCAAGCTGTCCCCTGACCCAAATCAAAGGAGCACTCCAGCACCTGCCATTCATCAGGTTCCTTTCAGCAAAGTCATCATGAAAGAGAAATAATTTCACTCACTTTTCAAGTGTAGTGCTTTGGGGAAGCAGATGCTGAACAGCAGCCCAGCAACCTGTAAGGCCGCGTCGGACAGGAAGTGGAGAAGAAAAGAGATTCCACAGACGCTGCGGCGGGAATTGGAACGGGCAGAGTGTAATTACCTGCCCTGGAGTGGAGCCCGAGCAGCCCCAGCGCTAACAGCTTTACTCTTACTCTAAGAGGACGAAGACTTTTCTCTAAATGCAATCAGAGCATTCCCCTTAGAAACCAACACTTCTAGAGGGGGCAGTGGGGGCGGGGAGACTTTTAAGAAGGTGAGAAGGCAGAAGGAGACAGACAGACATCAGCGGACCTGTATTTATCAATATGCTTGGCCTCTCTGTCTGCTGCCCCATGCCACTGACTTAATGGCAGACACCCATATCGCATTAAAAACCCATCCTGTGACCGTAATATACTATCTCTGCATTTGCATGAGATGCCAGGTGATGCGCATGCGCATTCAAAAGGGGCTTACATGCTTCTCGGAGTTGTAGTAACCTTTCAGTAACCATTTCATATGCAAATGTGGCAACATTCCGATGTCCATACAGCATTAACAATGGCTTCTTATAGGGAAAGAGAAGTAATGTAAGTAATGGGTCATAGTTGAGGGTGGGTCAAGCACCTGGGCTCATGTGCTCATTTTTCCCGTTCCTAACCGGGTGATATGTGTGGTAAGTTACTTAAGCACTCTGTTACTTCATCTGTAAAATGGGCAGCGGATTGAGTGTGCGCAGGTGTGTGCATGCTCGTGTGCATGCATTAAGGCTAAGCGATATAACAACAGCAAAATACCATTCGATCACTGTTAGCTCGTATAATTATTAATGACACTCCAAAATAAAAATCAAGATCGTTTGAAACTGTAAAGCCTATTTCAGCTTCCCCAAGTCCCCTAAAGTCAACAGGCGTGAGGGGAGGGCTCTCCAGACCAGGTGCTCAGTAAGACCATCCACCTTCCCGAAGAAGACCAGTTACGCTGTTCCTATCAAATGACAGCTGGGCCCATTTTGTAGATCTGCGTGCAAGGCTGCTAAAAAGGCTTTTTAAACAAGAGCCTCAGTAAAACCACAGAGGAGAAAAAGACAGAGAAAACACACACACACACACACACACACACTCACAGGAAAGTGACAGAATTTGAGATCCAAGCATGCAGCGATGCCCCGAGCTCAAAGTGTTTACAAGCTAAGTGGTCAATATGAGTGCCTAAGAGCATCCCCCAGTGTGGCGTGGGAGGACTAATAAAGGCCCAGCAGCGAGCCAGGCGAAGGAAAGCACTCCACGTGGAGGAAAGATTGACTGAGCTCGCTGCGGATCAGATGGATGGCTCTAAGTGACCTGAGAAGACATTCTCGCGAGCCCTGGGCCACGGCGGCGAGAGCCCAGATACTGCTCGCACTTCTGAAGAGTAGTTATTAGTGACTGAAGTCACACTTGACAAGTGCGACTTCAGTTTCAAGTAATGGTTTAACAGCATCAACACGAGTAAAGGTTATACCCGGTGTGTCGGGCGGATGGCTGACACTTAAAGGGAATAATTGGTAGATTTCGAGCGGAGAGAGAAGCCGGTGGGTACGAGACAGGAGGCGGGCAAACTTCAGGTAGGACCTCAGCGTGACTGCGTGAAGCAGACCAGGAGCCTTTGCTGGGTGGCAGCCCTGAGACCACCTGCACACACAACCACACAGCTCACACCCATGCACACACAGTGCCCACCACCCCCCGTCAGACCTTCTGTGTGACAACTGAGAAGGTCCCGTGTGTCCCCCCTTGTCCCTTCTCATGTCACAAGGACTCTTCACATACCTACGCTTGCCAGTTGGAATGCATTGCAGCTCTACAATATACCATATAGAACAATGAAAGAAATGCGTGTTCCCGGCACATCTGGGGTGTGGGAGGCCTGGGAACAGGGCGATTAGACCTTGGTCTTCCGTCTGCTGCTCTGCAGCTTGACATAAACCACTGCTAAGACCCAGGCTTCCCACACCCACCCACCTGACAGTCTTCACATTTCAATCAGCAGGAGCTGCCTTTGGGGAGGTGCTGAAGGGTCCTGTTGGCAGACAGACCGCAGGCAAGGTGGGAGAAGTCTGTGTGTGTGTGTGCACGTGTTCATGTGTGTATGCGTTCCTTCCCACACTCCTCCGCTCTGCAGTGCCCACAGCGCAGCTAACTCTGCCTTCACAAAGGAATGCAAGTGCGGATAAGTCTGTTGTCCAAGTCACACAGATTTCCATCCCAATCACCTTTTGACTTAACCCTGTTGATAAACAGGGGGAGGCTTTTTTTTTTTAAAAAAGAAGACTTTATCTCTAGCATGTTTATTAAGTGGTGACAACTCAAGTGACGTCAGTAACCTGTGCAAGTCTCAGAAATAGCGTAGCAGCAATTCACGCTTTGTAGGATTTGTGGTATTTTGCCCTCCCATCCTCCTCCCTGCCTCTTCCCTGGAACTGTACATCCGCGTCTTACGGAGCTCCTGGGTGTGTCTGTCAGCGGGAAGATACAGAATAATAATACACATTCAAATGACACCATTCATGACATAGGATCGTAAAGCACATTAATAGGTTGACCGGAACATCATGAGAGGCCCGGAGGATTGCTCTAACTCCCCACAAAATGGATCAACCCTCGGTCTGGATGAGAGCAGCTGCATTAGAAATAAAAGCAATATGGCAGACCCGAAGGATGCTCCCCTAAATCACTCCGAGCTGCCATTGATTGAAAATATTCAGATGGGGGTCCGACAAGCTGAGTTAAGTGTCTACTCTGACTCCTGTGAAGAGTGCCTGGGAAATCACTGTAATTCACTACCGAGACGGGCTCGGGCACTTACTTATTTTCTCTGGGAAACCACCGAGATAAGGTTAAAGGCAGAAAGTAGAAGGGGGGGGGGGTAAAAGAGAGCGAATAAAACAAGTGACAAATGAATAGAAAAATCAGCCAGAGGTCGGCCTGCCCTGCAATCTGGCCCCTCTCTACTGAGAGATGCCCCATGGCTGACAAGGGCATCCCCTGGGCACGGTTGGTTTAATCAGGGGCACCTGGCAGGCCATTGTTGTGTAGAGCAGGCTCCTGCTGCACTGAGTCCACGGAGCTGCCTCCTCACTCTAATGGCAGAAGAGTATTCACCGGGGAGGTGTTCCTAGAGGGACTTCCTGTTCTCCATAATTAATTCCTCCACTGGATGTCTATATAACTCCACACTCCAGTGGTCATTATGAAGTGGGCCGATGGCTCCCGAAGACAGCTCTAGGGCTCCTGGCATGGCAGTGGAGCGCGGGTCCATGGAGACCAGCTCATCGGGGCTCTCGGGAGAATCTGACGTGAGTGCCACAAGCGCACGTGTGCACACGGCCCAGAGAAACTCAGGAGAACTGCTGAGGTTGCTTTTATTTTGGCACAGGAAATGCTTGTCAGACACATTCCACTGACAGCATCCACGGAGCTGGGGGAAGGAAAATGAACTGCATGGCAACGGACTCGGATTTCATAAGCGAAGGTAGCACCCTGGCATTTATGTTAGTTTAGTTTGACGTGGCCTAACTGCTCCGATTGGGTGACGAGGAATTCTCTTCCACGGTCACCCACCCCATCACATAAAGTGCACACGGGTTCCGGGGTCTGTTGAGGTAAGAGGTCGTGCAAAATGTGGCCATTTCCTGCGAGCTGTTCCCTGGAATGCAGAAAGCCCTGAGTAGCATCATGTTTTCTATAGTATTTCTAAATATATGAGGAACTTATCCATTTACAGAAAGCATGGAGGAGCACTGTAATAAAGCAGCGGTCCCGAAACTCCACAAAGCCAGAGCAGCATGTGGGTTGCTGGCTTTAAATGCAGACTCCAGGACCTGGCCAGTGGCTCAGCAGATACAGCGTCGGACCGGTGTGCGGACATCTGGGGTTTGATCCCGGTCAGGGTACACAGGAGAAGCGACCACCTGCTTCTCCTCCCCTCCCTCTCCCCCTTCTCTCTCTCTTCTCCTCCTTCAGGCAGTGGCTTGACTGGTTTGGGCATGGCCTCAGGTGCTGAAGATAGCTCAGTTGGTCTGAGCATCAGCCTCAGGTGCTAAAGATAGCTTGGTTGATTTGAGCATCGGCTCTAGACGAGCGTTGCCAGGTGGATACCAATCAGGGTGCACATGGAAGTCTGTCTCACTATCTCTCCTCCTATCACTTAAAAACAATAAATAAATAAATAAATAAATAAATAAATAAATAAAATGTAAATGCAGGTTCCTGAACTTCTACCCACAAAAGCAAAATAATTCCACCTGAAACAAGGCCCTGAAATCTGAGGATTTGTTCATCTTCATTGTATTGTGAGGATGATGGCATCCTTCAAGAGCTGGTGTGATGTGGCAGGAAGAATGTTGACTTTTGGATCACAGAGAATCTGTTTTCAGCCCTCTCATGTCCCCACTTACTAGTGGGAAATACTGAGAAAGCTTTTAACTCTTTCTGAGCTGCATTTTTCCCAACCACGCACAAGAATGATAAAACCTACCTTGCAGGGTCCTTAAGAATTAGTGTAATGAGTTTAAATATCTAATATCATACAAACAGATATCACACAAATAGCAAAAGCAAAGCCAGATTACACACTTAGAAAAAGTGATACACATTTGGCAAAGCACTAGTTTTCTTAATATAGAAAACATTCCTACAAATCAATAAGAAAAAGACCATTAAGACTGTAGGAGACTGTATGAATGATATAACCTGTGAGTTCACAAAAAAGGAAACATAAAAGGGTCTTAAATACAAAGTACTTTTTTTAAATTTTAGATGAGAGGAGGGGAGATAGTAAGGCAGACTCCTGCATGCACCCTGACTGGGATCCACCTGGCAACTCCTTCTGGGGCAGATGCTCGAGTACCAAGCTATTTTTAGCACCTGAGGCTGACACTTGGACCAACCGAGCCATCCTAAGCACCTGGGGCCACAATCGAACCAACCAAGCCACTGGCTGTAGGAGGAAAAGAGAGAAAGAGGAGGGAGAAGGAGAGGAAGAGAAGCAGACGATTGCTTCTCATGTGTGCTCTGAATAGGGATCAAACCCAGGACGTCCATATGCTGGACATGGTTGCTCTATCCACTGAGCAACCAGCCAGGACTCAAAATATTTCAAAAGAACATGCCTGCTCTCACTCATACTAAAATAAGTACAAAGTAAAACCAAAAAGAGATTTTTTCCTCCCCACCTTTCAGATTATCAAAGTCAAAAACGTTTACCATCCCTCCACATTGAAAATGAGGGTTAGTTTTAACCAGGGGTAGTCAACCTTTTTATACCTACCGCCCACATTTGTATCTCTGTTAGTAGTAAAATTTTCTAACCGCCCACCGGTTCCACAGTCATGGTGATTTATAAAGTAGGGAAGTAACTTTACTTTATAAAATGTATAAAGCAGAGTTACAGCAAGTTAAAGCATATAATAATAATTACTTACCAAGTACTTTATGTCAGATTTTCGCTAAGTTTGGCAGAATAAATCTTTATAAAACAACTTACTGTAGTTAAATCTATCTTTTTATTTATACTTTGGTTGCTCGGCTACCGCCCACCATGAAAGCTGGAGCGCCAACTAGTGGGCAGTAGGGACCAGGTTGACTACCACTGGTTTTAACAATATCTGTTAAAAAGGTAAACACACAGGCCCAGTGGCCAGTGCTTCATTTATGTGTACTACACATGTGTGCCAAGAAGCATGGATGAAAATGTTCACTGCGGCATACTGTGATATAGCAAAATTATTTGAAACAACTTAAATGCCTATCAAAACGGATCTAGTCCAATAAGTCATGGTAAATGAAAACAGCGTAATACAAAGCAGCTGCTAAAATGAATGAGGTAGGTCATTCATGATTTGCTGCAGGATGAGCTGCAAGGAGGCAGCCATTGGTACGAAACAAGATATTCACTCCCGCATGCCTGCATATGCATGGGCTATCTGTGGAATAATGCACTGTGACCGGCTGTCATCAGTCCCCTCGGGAATGGGGAGCTTAGTGGCTTCCAGACAGGTGTGCGAGAGTGTTCACATTTTGAATTCTGTACCTATTAATAATACAAAACTACATTTAACAAAAAAAAGAAGGAGCAAAAAAATTTTAAAGTGTAACCAGTGACATAAAAAGACCTCATACATGGGACTCCCTGGCACCAGCAGCCTAATTTTGACTATGTTGTTCAGAAAGGAGGAATGAACATAAACAGCTGTGCTCTCACCCTTGTGTCCCTTATGACAAATGTCCCTTTTCACACTTTGGAACAGCCTATCATTGATAAAAAGGCGCCGTTAGTAATACTGGAACAGAACAAAACGGGCAAGCTAGTTCATCACCGGTGCTGTTGAACTGAAGCTGGGAACAGTGCGCGTCTATGCACCATGGCAGTGGAATGGAAGGAAAGAAGATTTAGTTCCAACTGCAAATTCCAGCTCCACTAGCTTACTAGCTGTGCGAGCTTTGGTGACTTAACTTCTCTGGGATGTATTGCATTCGTGCATTAAAGGAAAATAATTACTTATGATGAGTGCATTACATGAGATAATGAAGTTATAGTACAGTAGTGGACACACAATTGTTCCCTTTGGCTGCTACTCCCCCAAAATAAAATGTGTTTTAACTATTTATTTTCTGTTGCCTTCTATTTGCAGAACTTAATGTTCAAATATTGCCAAGCTGCTTTTAGATTGTTATTTTTCAAAAGTCCTGCCCTGCCCTGGCCAGTTTCTTCAGTGGATAGAGTGTCGGCCAGTGTATGGAAGTCCCGAGGTTGATCCTTGGTCAGGGCACACAGGAGAAGCGACCATCTGCTCCTCTTCCCTTCCCTTTCCTCTTCTCTCTCTCTTTCCCTCCTGCAGCCAGTGGATAGATTAGTTCAAGTGTCATCCCAGGGCACTGAGAATAGCTCAGCTGCTGTGAGCACATCAGCCTCGGGCGCTAATATTAGCTCGGTTGATTTGAGCACCAGCCCCAGACAGGGGTTGTGGGGTGAATCCCAGTCAGGGCACATGCAGGAGCCTGTCTCTCTATCTCCTCTCCTCTCACTTAAAAAAAAAAAGGTCCTAATAAGAGCATAGATACTTGCACTCAAGTGAAGACTCCGATGCTAATTTGCAACCTGATCTTGAAAAAGTTGCTCATTCTGTCTTCCTGGGGTTGTTTTTTTTTTTTTTTTACCTGCCAAACAGTAACAACCATGATTGCATTCTGTCAGGGAATTGCAAATCTCAAGGGCATGTGAAAAGTGTATCCATACATTGCCATTTAGTTAAAGGCCTTTTTAATAAATAAGCCGAAGTAAACGCTTGACACAGCAAACTGCTCATCCCACCATGAGAAGTGGGCATCGTGCAGGAAGACCAAACTGCGCACACACTCCCTCGTCCTGTCACCCCAATAAGCCCTCTGGCACCAAGCAGGCTACTCTGGTAAAGTCTTCTTTAGATACTGATGTACATTCATGTTTTAATGGGTAATTGAGAGAGAGAGAGAGAGAGAGAGAGAGAAAGAGGGAGACTGTGTTATGAAATTATGAGTCACGGCTCGAAGAGGCAATGAGGGACTCTAGAACTGACCAGGACCAGTGAAAAGGGAAGAAAAGGAAGAACATGACAAAGCTGGTCTCAAGTCATAGCTCAGGCATTTACAGAGAACACGAGGGGTCAGGGGTCCCGGCCCCACCTGCCTCAAGGTGGGCAGGCCAGCTTAGGGGCCCCTGAACAAGACTGACAGGGGTCTAACTGGGCAGGAAAGCCCCATGTCCCTGCCAGCTATGCAGGGGACACCCAAGGCAGAGGTCCGTCTGGTCTCAGATGACCTGGCAGAGTGCTGTGGAGCTAAGGACTGTTCTACGTTAGAGTTCATTCCTCAGCTGCCCAAGCTGGACCCGGTACTTGGCTACAGGCATAACACTTTTCTGCCTGATACAATTAATCATCTGCTAAATCCTGACACGTAGTTAATCTGCACTCAAACACTGAGTGTTTTCTTATTAATAGTTTGCCACTAAGAAGAACTGGTCTTTTTTAGACTAATTCTAACTTGAAATACAGTATCATTTTGGCCCCATGAGCCAACATGGTAACTTGGGAATCCCCCACACTGAATAGATTAACTGCTCAGGAAGGCAGCACATGACAAAGCACAGTATTTCCCCATGTGTAAGACGCACCATTTTTTAAAAAAATTTGGGGTCTAAAAACTGGGTGCGCCTTATACAGTGGTTGTAGATTTTTTTACTTGCATTTCCCACTTTTTTGCGCTTGTTTTTGCACTTGTTTTTGCGCTCATTATTGGAGACAGTGATTCGTCATCAGACACAGATCGAGGACAAGCTAATGGACGGGAGTTTTGACAGTGATGAGGAGTTGTGTGAATTTTTATGATGAACAAAACTTGAGTTCAGGCCCTGGCAGGTTGGCTCAGTGGTAGAGCGTCGGCCTGGCATGCAGAAGTCCCGGGTTCGATTTCCGGCCAGGGCACACAGGAGAGGCGCCCATCTGCTTCTCCGCCTCTCCCCCTCTCCTTCCTCTCTGTCTCTCTCTTCCCCTCCTGCAGCAAGGCTCCATTGGAGCAAGGATGGCCCGGGCGCTGGGGATGGCTCCTTGGCCTCTGCCCCGGGCGCTGGAGTGGCTCTGGTCGCAACAGAGTGATGCCCTGGAGGGGCAGAGCATCGCCCCCTGGTGGGCAGAGTGGCGCCCCCTGGTGGGCGTGCCGGGTGGATCCCGGTTGGGCGCATGCGGGAGTCTGTCTGTCTCTCCCCGTTTCCAGCTTCAGAAAAATACCAAAAAAAAACAAAAAACTTGAGTTCAATAACTTTATGTAATGCATTCTTTTTCAAATTTTGGGCCCCAAAATTACGGTGCATCTTATATATGGGAAAATACAGTCTATATATATGTTACATGGGAAAATACAGTCTCTATATATATGTTATATGAGAAGGTGCTCATAAAAAAATTAATGTTTGATAAATATCTAGTTACATAAAAGACTACCAACACTTGCTTTTGAAATTCGAAGGTCAATGGATGTGTCCATGTTGGGTGGTGCTATTTGCTATGGAAAGGAGGTATTTGGACAATCTGCCAATATGGAAACTCACATGAGTGGGCCTACGAGACTTAGCCAATTCACTACAATATAAAGAGAAAGTAAAGGTTTTCCAGTTGCTTCTGTAAACAGTCATTGTACCTGCCAGTCAAATTACTTAAAAGTATTCTAGCCCATTTAATTATTACGTGTGGTTTTTTAACATCAAAGTGAGTACAAGGAACAGAGAAAAAATGCATATGATAGGAATACTCTTCAGGAAAATTACATATTAAGAAAAAAAAGTGCCTGTGTACCTATCTATATTCTTAGTTCAGGAAATATGATTCTCTCAGACTTCAGCTCAGACAAAAGTACGCTGAGTTGTTCAGTTATGGCAGCAAACGCGGAGGCCAGAGCAGCAGCTGAGACCCTCGGCACGGCCTGCAAGGCCCGGGAAACCCAGTAGAAGCAGCAGCCCTTCTGCACGACAGCCCCGTGTGGCATGAGAGACCCGCCTCCACCGGACTCCCAGCACTCGGGTGTCAACTTCAGAAAATGCTCCATCACACAGCTAGGAGAAGTGCGGTCTGATGGACATGGAGCCTGCCCTTTCTTCCCCAGGAGACTCTCCCTCCGGGTCATGGGTGAGGGATGCTGGCAGGGGTCACTGTGCAAGTGCAGCTGCTTGCTCAAAACCCATCCCCTAATCAACAGGACTCGGCCTGAGGGGGTTGTCACCGGCCCTCCCACCAGCACTCACAGAACAGGGGAGAAGCAGAGCCCAGGAACAGGCTCTCTCTCTCTCCCTTTTTTTTTTTTTTAAGATCCTAAGCTGTAAAGAAAGGAAGCACTAAGAAAAGGGTTAAAGCAAAGGTCCTGCTTTGATGAGATGGGTGGGCCAAGCTACCTGGTTGTGTGGAGTGACACCTGAGCATTTCATTGCAGAAGCTAAAATGAGATGTGCTTAAAGTGGTACAAAGAAAGGGGAAGAAAGATGATGGCTGGCTGGGTGCAGGGATGCATGGATGGATGGAGGGATGCATGGGTGGATGGAGGGATGCATGGGTGGATGGAGGGATGCATGGGTGGATGGAGGGATGCATAGATGGATGCATGGATGGATAGAGGAATGCATGGGTGGATGGAGGGATGCATGGGTGGATGGAGGGATGCATGGGTGGATGAGGGATGCATGGATGAATGCATGGATAGATGGAGGGATGCATAGATGGATGGATGAATTCATGGAGGGATGCATGGGTGGATGGAGGGATACATGGATGGAGGATGCATGGATGCACGGAGGGGCACATGGATGCATGGATAGGTGATAGATATTTAGGTCTGTAGGTATGCCTTTATATCTATAAAAATATCTGTATCCGCAGCTTACACAGACATCCATGGTAAGGTACACCAACACAAGCAGTGTGTACACAGACCCCACCTGTACCTAATCAGAAATGTTTAACTTCCTGTTGACTGCTTCACAGTGAAACCCAGCCTCTCTGCCCTCTGTGGAATGCATGCCCCGAGGGTACACCTCAGATCCACTAGTGTATTGGCGGCAGGAAGCTGCTCCGATTCAGGCCGAAGGGGTGAAGGAGTGACGTCGCCTGCTCTGGAAAAGCGGTCACAAGTGGCACTGCGCGGCACCTTGAGCAGGCGCTTCCATGTCGAAGGCGCTGAAGCCCGTCGTCTGTTTTGCTTTCCAAGCTGCCATCTCTCCCTCCTCGTGGCCTGCACCGGCCCGTCCTCTGCGCGCCCTTCTCCTGCCCGTTAGGGTTATCACCAGTGACTACTGGGTGGCCCAGAGGAGAAGCTGTCAGAGCAAACCAGCAGCTCCTGAGCCCTTCCAGCTGGAAGGAAGGGTGGCCTGGTGGTGGTCCCTTCATGTGGAAAAAAGAGACACGCTTCTCTGACGTTTGTCCGAACCAATTATGGACATGCAGGTAAACTCTTTCTGACACCTCCTGCATTCATCCCGTTTGCAGCCATCGTGGAAAACAGAAAGAAAGCAAAACTGAATAGGGCGTAGTCACACGACGGTCTACACGCTTGCAAAGGGTCTGAAACCAGAGGCGGAAGTAATGAATTCATTTACTGAGTCAACAGATACTTTTATTTGCACATCTGAGTTTTCTAACAGTAACATCAACAGCTCAAATGCTCTCAGGGGGCTACCTACACATTTCTACATACTTGGATTTCACATGTGGTTTTCCACATGTGGATGAAATTTATCAGCAAAAATGATAGTGATTATATATAGATAATATGGTTGAATGGCCAAGTGTCCCTACTTGATTTACACTGGTTATTTTTAAACCTTCCAAGCATCTTATGAGATAAGAACATGACTACAATCTAATTTTATAGAAAAGGAAACTAAGGCAGAGACAGTGTAACAGCACATGCGCAATCTCAGGGGGCCCAATGTGAACCCAGGTAATCCGACAGCAGAGCCTGTCCCGTTTAAATACAATACTATACTGTGCCTCATTATTTCTGCTGATAACAGACCGGGGGTGGGGGGCTTAGTCTGAAGCCCTCACTGGTTTCATAGACTACTTCAAAGCAAGTAGAAAGAAAAGCCGTTTAGCTCATTTCTCCTGTCCATGTGGGAGGGAAGAGGCATTTGGACCATTTTCCAAATGAGGAAAGGGCAGTGAGACACAATCCCACAGTGAGACAGGGACAATTTGGGGCAGGGTCTCAATGCAGAGTTCTAATTTCACGTAAAAGGGCTTATTCCGTCTCTGTGCCATGAAACAGGAAAGAGGGGTAAGGCCAGCCCCTGGTTCTCAAAGCAATAATTATGTGGGAGAGAAACCAAACGAGACCAATGAGAACACTGAGCTTGGGCATCATGTAGCGCAGCTTAACTACGCTCTAAATGATAGACTCCCAGCAAATTCCATTCCCCTGGGCTCCCACTTTTGAAAACAGACTTAAGAAAGAATGTTACTGTGAGAACTTGAATGAGTAGAAAGCCTCTTTGATCCCATTAAATCAAAAGGCTCTGTCACATTCTAACCAAGCTTCAATCACTGGGCTGTAAAGACATCTCTGGGTGTCAATAGGAACCGGAAACAGAAATATTCCAGAATAACTCGAGGTAGATCAATACATCTGCTTTGGCTTTGAGACGTGATGCTCTCTCTGGGTTAGGAAGTGATTCTCCGGGTTGTTCTGGAAAAAAACTTCCAAATCTACCAGGAGAGTCAAAAGAAAATCAAGGCCGACCATGTGTTCTTCAATGGGAAGTCTTGTGCTTTCATTGTTAAAAGGGGAAGAGCAAGAGGAAGTGAATAATTATGTCCGTGAGCAAGGGGGGGGGGTGGCCTGCACATGGAGCAAAGCCGAGGTCAGTGGCTGCTGTCTACGGGCACCATTAACCATGCACTTGGTTATGCTGCTCACATCCTGACAGCCAAGGAGGTTTCAAGCTATTCAATGAATGTCTCCTGTCATGTTCATTTTCAAAAGGATATAATTTCCTATCCAAACTGTAACATACCAACTTTGAAAGGAAGCCACGGTGGGTAGGTGGTGATGGCACCGTGTTTCCTAACTGGTGATTAGCAAATTTATTGCATGATAAACCATTTTCAGTGCAGTTCTGAAAAATAAAAACATGCTTCTTCCTGAGTAATTAGTTGCTCTTTACTGCCAACAAACTGTAATTTTTATTCCTTTTACAGAAGCCCATTTATTAGGAGAGAGAGCGGGCAAGCATTTATGCTTTTTTTGTGTTTACACCGCAAAGAAGACACGGCCCCCAAAACCTGCTATGAGAATTCTGAATGCCGTTATATTTTAAAATCCACATTAATTATAGATCCACTCCTTCTTTAGAAAAGACAGGGACTGCAGCAGGCTGGGAGGGAGGCGGGAGGAATTCATGTATAAATTGCCTCCCAGGGACCCCACTGAAATTTCCATAACATTCACCACATGACACTGATGTGTGAAAATTGACATGAAGATTTGAAAATTGGGACCGGGGGAGCCGAAGCATAAAATAACTTCAATTCTGCGCTCTCTCTGTCTCTCAGAGGAATAGCGCGCAGGACTGACCAACACCACACCAGCAAGCGAAGGGGGAAAAAAAAACAGGGAGAAGGGTAGGAGTTATTAAGGAGAAAACACACTTCTCACTCACAGAGAGAAAGGATGATCAATGGATTTAGTCACAGAGAAATTCAAGCAGAAAATTGCAGCTGTTTTTTATCTGAACAGCAAAAAGTTTAACTGAACCTGCATTCTCCAGTCTGAGCAAGGCAGCTACAACTACCTGTGGACAAAGGGGATGGGAGACAGGTCTCTGAACCGGGGGGAAATGTTCCAGTCTGCTTACTCTTTGGCTATATAACGAGTGGATCCTTTTTTTTTTTTTTTTTTTTTTTTTTTTACAGAGAGAGAGAGAGAGAGAGAGAGAGAGAGGGATAGACAGACAGGAACGGAGAGAGATGAGAAGCATCAATCATTAGTTTTTCGTTGCGACACATTAGTTGTTCATTGATTGCTTTCTCATATGTGCCTTGACCGGGGGGCTACAGGAGACCGAGTAATCCCTTGCTCAAGCCAGCGACCTTGGGTCCAAGCTGGTGGGCCTTGCTCAGACCAGATGAGCCCACGCTCAAGCTGGCGACTTTGGGGTCTTGAACCTGGGTCCTCCACATCCCAGTCCAATGCTCTATCCACTGCGCCACTGCCTGGTCAGGCCTTTTTTTTTTTTTTTTTTTTTTTTTTTTTTGATAGAAGAGGCTTTGCATGTGAAATGGGCTAGGTCAAGGCTAACATTCATTACAGTCCCAAATAGTTTCAAAGTGTATGAAATAAATAATCTGCTTGGTTCCAGTGCCTGCCCTTGAATGAAAATAAGACCCCCAAATAGTATCCACAGTGAGTGTGGAAATGGTACACAGTCCATGGCCGGGCCACCTGCTAAGAGTGACAGAAGCACAGTCATTCCTGACAAAGGGGCACGCACCCCCCCCCCATTCCTCACCTGGTGGAAACATTTCAAGAGCAACTTAAATCACGCTATTTCCAAGTGCATGCTTGAAGCTTAAGGGAAACAGAAGGGTGGGGGCCCTTCGTTCTATGCTGTCCTGGGTTTCTTTAAATGCAAAAAGTGGAGAACTCAATTACGAACTGCAGAGCTTTGAGCCAGGAACCGCTGACTTGAGAGAACGCCACTTCTCCCACCAGGACTGTCAGACCTGTGGGGATGAACGGAGTGTTCCCTGTGAACATCTCCCTCCTAGTCCTCTGAGACAAAGGAAGTAAACAATTTGGTTTTCCTCTAAAAGGAGTTTATAGTCTTTGAATACCATAACATGGTAGTATGAAACAATTGAAACAAAATAAATAAATAAATAAATAAGACTTTAATTAAAACCCTCAGCCATTGGTAGTTATATGATTGAGGCCAGTGACTTAATTTCTCTAATGCTCACTTTCTTCAACTATATATAAATCTAAGAAAAAAGAACCTGGTGTGCGGAAGTCATGGGTTCGATTCCCGGCCAGGGCACACAGGAGAAGCCCCCATCTGCTTCTCCACCCCTCCCCCTCTCCTTCCTCTCTGTCTCTCTCTTCCCCTCCCGCAGCCAAGGCTCCATTGGAGCAAGGATGGCCCAGGCGCTGGGGATGGCTCTGTGGCCTCTGCCTCAGGCGCTAGTAGAGTGGCTCTGGTCACAACATAGCGACGCCCAGGATGGGCAGAGCATCGCCCCCTGGTGGGCAGAGCGTCGCCCCTGGTGGGCAGAGCATCGCCCCCTGGTGGGCGTGCCGGGTGGATCCCGGTCGGGCACATGCGGGAGTCTGTCTGACTGTCTCTCCCTGTTTCCAGCTTAAAAAAAAAAAAAAAAAAGAATCCACAGAAAGTCCGAAGGAAGTTAAGACCCATCTGGCCCTGCAGCCCTTCCTCCCAGAACCGTTCAAATAACAGGGACACAGCATCAGCCTCTTGAGCTGCAAGACGCCTAGACACCTACCAGGTGTCAATTTAAAATGTACGAGGAAGTTGCAAGCCTTTGGCCAGAAAGTTCTCAGTTACCGTTTCAGATGGCTTTAGGGCCGACAGAAAGAGGGAAAAGAAAGCTCGTGAGATTGCACCTGACAGACTCTCCCTCTTCTCACCCGGGAGAGGTCTGGACAGAGACTCACACGGCGGAAGGCAAAAAGGCAACCAAAGTTTTACTGCTAAAGAGTCTAAATTCTTTTCCCCAAATGACTGTCCTTTTCTTTCACCTCAAACAACTTCAGGATATTGCCCCGGGGCCATGGGAGTATTTTGTTATTTTCTGTGTGAAATATTATATTCCCTGGTAGACATGAGGGGATTGTATTACTGTCCGCTGATTCCCTGAGTTGACAGAGTGAGCTGTGCTGGTGACCTCAACATTCGGAGCTGCATCCAATGTGGGGCATTCTTTTCCCCTGAAGGGTCAAGGACTGGAAGAAGCCACTGCGAGCCAGGGCACGGGGCACCTGTGAGCTCTGCAGGGCAAGGACAGGCACCTCCCGCGCCCACCTCCTCCATGCCGGTACAGTCTAGGTGGCCCGACGCTCTGCTTGGCACAGAGCCTGATAAAGCCCTCATAATTTATGGCACTTACCAATCAGTGATCAGAGTGATTGAACCGGGTAAAACATGACCTGTTCTCAAATGAGTTCCTCTCTACTTTTACATATAAATAAATCTCTTTCTGCTGGCAAAAATAAGCTGGTTGGAGGACATAGAAAGATCTCATTTTTTTTGGTTTTTTTCAACCACCATTAGAGCCCTGCTACCTCTCAGCAGTATAGAAACTTCTGGGAGGGACAGACACTTATGAAAAGAGTTATGGTATCAAATTTTGCCAGAATGGCCGTCCTCTGGGTTCATTTACTTTTCACTTTTGCGTTGGGCGAGGTCTGTGGCTTTCCCTAAGATGACGATCTACAAGCCGGGCTGTTTGCATGCTCTGGATCTCATTCATTAGGAAGTGAAGTATGTAATGGTGAAAAATCGCTCAGCGGGCTCCCTCTTTCTCTGGGGTATCGCCGCCGCGGCATGGCTCGCTGCACACACAGTCAGCGCCACGAAAATTAATGGGAGGGCTACAGGTACAGGGCTGAGGATGCCCCAGTGCAGGGAACCCTCCTCCACATCTGCTGGGGGCCCGCACGGCCATCTCCGCCGCTCTGCTAGGATGCAGGCTTGCAAAGGATCTGGGGGTCGCTAGGATGGTGCCTGCAGAGACATGTGGGAGCCTCACACGCGGTCATTTATTTTCCTGAAGAGGTGTGTGTGTGTGCGTGTGTGTGTGTGGGGTCATGGCTCACGGGGCTGATGGGGCACAGCTGACTTCTCCACCTCCCCGTCTGCAGAACACCTTTCTTAAGTCACCTTGAGGACTCAGCAGCAAGGAGTGGAAAAGCCCTCAGCACAGAAATGAGTTTGAAAGGCTTAGTAGGAAGGGCAGAACTGGTTTGATCTTTAAAAAGAAAAAAATCTTTATAAAGGCCATCAATAATTCATACCTTTGCATTTCTAGCTGCTCCTCATTGACATTACTCCTCAAAACTCTTGTCATTCCAAAAAAAAACAAAAAACAAAAAAAACTCCTGTCATTCCTGTTGTCACACAGAAACCCTGGAATACTGAGATATTTAAATGGCTCCTCGGAGCCTGACAATAGGCCCAGAGCAGAAGTCCTACCCAGTTTTGTTAGGGTATGTCATCCACAAGGCAGAGACTTTGGCCTTTCCAGCCACATCATAGCTATTGATCAGCATGAATGTGCTTACACTGTGTTCAGCTTTCTCCTAGGCACTAGGGAAGGAATAACTTTGAGGAAAGACCAAATGCGTTAGGGCAGGGGTCCCCAAACTACGGCCCACGGGCCGCATGCGGCCATTTATCCGGCCCCACCGCACTTCCGGAAGGGGTACCTCTTTCATTGGTGGTCAGTGAGAGGAGCACTGTATGCGGCAGTGCCACAAAGCGCAGCATCGCTCACGTACAGTACTACTTCCAGTGACACAGGACACACGCGTCACGGCTCCGGAAGCACGTCATATCACTTGTTACGGCTAGCAGTGACAAATATGGAACCGGACATTGACCATCTCATTAGCCAAAAGCAGGCCCATAGTTCCCATTGAAATACTGGTCAGTTTGTTGATTTAAATTTATTTGTTCTTTATTTTAAATATTGTATTTGTTCCTATTTTGTTTATTTACTTTAAAATAAGATATGTGCAGTGTGCATAGGGATTTGTTCATAGTTTTTTTTATAGTCCAACCCTCCAATGGTCTGAGGGACAGTGAACTGGTCCCTGTGTAATAGTTTGGGGATCCCTGCGTTAGGGTGTAGATAGCTGGTATGTTATGATGCAGTTTGGTAAAGTGTGAAACATGCATACACAGGCAAGATGGATTTTTTTTCAAGTAAGAAGAAGGGATAGTAAGACAAACTCCTGCATGCTCCCCAACCAACCGAGATCCAACTGGCAACCCACATCTGGGGCAGATACCCAATCAACCTAGCTATTTTTAACACCTGAGGCTGTCATCCAGGGACCAACCAAGCCATCCACAGCACCCCTGCTGACACTTCAACCAATCAAGCCACCAGCTACAGGAGGGGAAGAGGGAAAGAAGGGGGAGAGAGCAGGAAAAAGAAGCAGATGGTCACTTCTCCTGTGTGCCCTGACTGGGAATCAAACCCAGGACATACATATGCTGGGCCAACGCTCTATCCACTGACCCAACAGGCCAGGGCCACAAGATGGATTTTGAGAGCATGTGATACAGGGACTGAAACGTGTTAAGCTCATTGCTGGTTGAGGCATTCTGTACACCTCACTCCCTCAGCTTAACAGAGCCTCTGAGATGTTCCAGGATATTATGATCAACAAACAGAAGCTCAGGGAAATTCGTTTGCTTAAATTCCCACAGCTTATCAATAAGAGCAACAGAATTTCCCGCCACGTTCTGAATGCCACCACACCCGCCTGGAGAGATGGGGGCACTGACCTGGAGACGGAGGCACTGACGCTTCCTCCCGGAACCATCCTTGGGAAGCATCCATGCTGTCCAGGGACCCATCTGTGCAGGAAGCCTGGGTTGCTTGCCCACACTCACCTTTCCTCAATTTCTAAAAGCCAGTGAAAGTCCACAGGGTCCTAAACAGAACCCTCTTTTGTTACAACCGAGGAAATTAAGGGCCAAGTAAGTCCAGTGACTTCCACAGGGTGGTACAGACAGTGAAGAGGCTGAAGTTAATACTTGGCTCTGAGGCATGTTAGCAATGAATCTGGCCATCTCGTTGGTTGCTGGGATTGACCCCACTTTTCTGAAAGGTTGGGGGGGGGCTGAATGGCCTCCCTATCTTACTTACTCTTCTCATGAGACCCTTGTTGCAGGTCACAGTGGCTCTGAAGACGGAGACTTGGTGAGTCAAGGCTTTGGGACATCCTGAGCTTTAAGGAGAGACCCTCTAAAAGTTCTTAAAGTTTATTGGGCATGCTGGTTGTGCTGGCCATCTGAGTAAAATGTAATCCTGCTCTTGCTTAATGTATTTGGCATTATTTCCCGGTAACCACGGCCAGATAACGTGCTCACCATCAAGTTGTTGTACAGGCACGTGAATAATGACACCTTGGGACAGAGAAAGGTAGGTTGTGACCTGCTGTGGCATTCCCAGGTAGGCAACACTCTATCATTTGGCTTCCAACATCATTCTCCTTGGACAGGCTGCATCAGCAGAAAAGTTAGAGACGCACAGGCAAACTTAGCCAGGGGCACTATTACCTCCAAATGCCTCAGCCACTCTACAGTAGTGAGGTATTCTGTAACTTTCCCATTCTGCTCTCACCACTCCCCAAAGATACTATGTGGAATTCCCTCTCTCCTTGTGTACGGGTTCTCAATCTCAGATGCCTACTCAAGTCCCCTGGGAAGGGTTAGAAATTTCCCATGTCCTCACCGAAGGTCTCTCGATGTGGTGGATCAGGCACCTGTGAATTTCAATACTCCCCTGGTGAATCCCATGGTGAAACCAAGGTTGAGAACAATTGTTCCTGTCCTACCCCACCATTTGTGGAAGGGAAGACAAAAAAAAGTATTGTTTGTGTGCATTATGAACCAAGCCTTTTACATATGTTATCTCGTTCTGAATTCAGCATGCTTCTCTGAGGTGAGATTTCTCATCCCTTAGAGAAGACAACTGCTAAGTCCTCCAGCCCCGATCCCACCGATGGGGCATGTTTGGAATTCACTCAGCGCTGCCAAATTCTCCCCAACACACTTTTTGTTTTCCTTATGTTATCAGCTCAGGTCATCAGGGTTGGATATCGCGTATCTTTAATTCTAAGGGTTTCCTCCGAAATCCGTCTGGGGCAGTTCAGTTTACCACCTACAGATTCCTTCTAGCTTTATATTCCCCATAATATTAGTATTTTTCACCCTAAACGTGTATACTTTGTTGACTGCTGATGTACAATAAATGACTTCATTGTTTACTTTCAAGATAATTATAAGATGTATTTTTGCAGGCACTGTCTCAAGGTAAGGTCTACCGGAAAGTTCTGTTCGTTTCTATCACAACAAGTTTTGACACGTAAGCACATGTTTATTTGGCGCATGTGTGCCTCTCTATTTTTATCACTTAATGTATACATACTGACGTAGCAAATTAACTAAAACAAAGTTGATTCACGTTAGTCTTATGTGTGAAGCGATAGTGTACCCATGGCTACTGATAAAGTTCATTTACGCCACTGTAATTTTTACGAATTTCAACAAGGAAGAAATGCTACAGAAGCATGTCTGTCACATCCACCATATTCCCCGGACTTAGCACCCTCCGACTATCACTTGTTTTTGTCCTTACAAAATTTTTTGAAGGGCAAAAAAATTTAAAAATGAAGAAGATATCAAACAAGCACTGGTTCAATTTTTTGCATCAAAAGATAAAATATTTTTCAAAAATGGGATATATAAATTGCCCTCACGCTGGCAAGAAATCATTAATAATAATGGCAATTGTATTATTTAATAATAAAATTTATTGACGGTAAGAAAAATTTGTATTTTGTTTTATTCCAAAAATGGACAGAACTTTCCAGTAGACCTTATATAATGTAATTCAGCTTGGCATCAAGAAAAGAAAGAGAAAGAAAGAAGAGGGAGGGAGAGAGGGAGGGAAGGAGGGAGGGAGGGAGGAAGGAAGGAAGGAAAGAAGGAAGGAAGGAAGGGAGGAAAAAGGAAGGAAGGGAGGGAGGGAAGGAGAAAGGGAGGGAAGGAGGGAGGGAGGGAGGGAAGGAAGGAAGGAAGGAAGGAAGGAAGGAAGGAAGGAAGGAAGGAAGGAAAGAAGGGAGGGAGGGAGGGAGGGAGGGAGGGAGGGAGGGAGGGAGGGAGGGAGGGAGGAAGGAAGGAAGGAAGGAAAAAAGAAAGAAAGAGAAGGAGGAGGGAAAGAGGAAGGGAGGGAGGAAGGGAAGGAGGGAGGGAGGAGGAAGGGAGGAAGGAAGGAATGAAGAAAGGAGGGAGGAAAAAAGAAAGAAAAGAGACAAAAGGAAGAAGAGGCCCAAAGACATTAACTATAAAGGCCTCTGGGAGCACACTAAGAGAAGCAAAAAAAAGAAAGTTGAAACTACAGTAACAAATTCTAAAGCCAATTTATAGCAACAACTATTTTAATATTTACTTTTAACTTCAGAAAAGTCAAAGCAAAAATAACTCTAGGTTTGCGATCCAAGCCAATGATAGTACCTCACATTCACTACTAATCTTGGCAACTGAAAACAAAATTATAGGGTAGGAGCAGCCCCATGAAGTCACCCTGATTTGTAATTATTCTAACTGTGGGACAAAGGAGAAGCATCTGTGCCAGCTTTCTAAGAACTCCTTCCTTCTCAGCCAAGAGCACCTGGAGCTAAACTGCGGCCTTTTCCCACAGGCTGCTGAAGAAACGGCGGGACCGAGCCCAGAACCCACCCTAGAGAACGCTGTACACACACAACTGTGGGTCTGCCTCCTGACCACGCCCCCTCTGCCCCAGTGACGCTCCACAGCCACCTTCCACTGTCACCCTAGGCCACGTGGTGATGGAAGAAGCGAGGGCTTAGCCATCAAGCGGATTCTGACGTCGGTCCCTTCAACGTCGTTTGCTAGTCCTGTGACCCTGACAAGGTCCCTTAAGCACTGCCAGCCTTATTTTTCTCAGTTGTGCATTGGAGGGGACAGAAACCATCGCAGCCTTGTTAGGAGATGAAATTAGTACAGTTCTTTTACTTTTCTCCCATGAGGAGGAGCAGTGGTGGATATCACTGCTTCTGGAAGTTCTAAGATCAAAATGTAGTAAGTGGGCCAATTTGAAATGTGTGTGGGGTTGAATAGGAAAGGGATCCACAATTTTAAACGAATACCCCTATGAGGCAGAGTTACCTGTGGGGGACATTAGGTAACATAAACATGGAGGTGCCCACAACCTTTCCTGCCTACTCATTTCGAGAACATTCAGGGAGCAGTGACATAGAATTAGTTTAAGTACATTGGTCTAGTATTAGGATGAGGAAGGGATTTAACATTTTCCACTGAATTCCAACTCGTGCCAGGTGCCACTGTACGTATACCAGGCAGGGCTTTGTTCAACTGTCTCTAACCACCCTTGGAAGCAGACATAACGCTTGCATTGGTGCCGATGACAAAACGGAGGCCAAAATTCACATTGCATGTCACTGCTGTCATTTCATTCAGCGCTATTTCATTATAATGTTGATAAAATGTTGTAGGAACTTAACTCTCCTTTATATCTATGAGCCTAGAAGGGAACTGGTTTTGTTACACATTTCACTTAAAATTCCAGAACCTAGCAGTGACATTAATAAAGGACTCACTGTGATTTTAAAATTAGGATTTGTATTTGAATCTTTTTGTTTGTCTCTAACATTTATGCCAATATCGTAAAGATTTCTGGTGTCTTTAGGAGGGCACTAACTCTATTGCACCAGGGCCCCATCTGATGATCTTATTTAACTTTAATTACCTCTGTAGAGGCCTTTTCTTTGTATACAGTTACACTGGGCTTCAGGGAATTGATCATACAAATTTGAGGGGGACACACTCAGTCCATGGCAAGGGTCTTACCTGAATTTCTATGGTATCCATTTGTTCTGAGACAGTCCTCCATTCTACCTCTGTTATTCCCCCTCCTCATCCCAATTCTGGGAGTTTCTAAATTCTAGACATCATCTCTCCATATCATTTTTGGGTTATTCCATCGCTTTGGATCAAACCTTTTAGGAACTCTCCCTTTGAGTATCGGAAAAACATGCTAACGGATCTCCAATGGTCGGAAATCAACTTCCCAAATGCACCTGCCGGACAACCGCAACACGGATAGCCCACTTCAGACTCCCGCGTGACACATCTTAAAACCAATCATCTGCTTAACAAATAAAACCCATCTGACTGGCATTCGCTCCGTATCCCAGGCCGCCTTTCCAATGCCACCTCCTCCTTCTAAATGCTGTGAACATCCTATTGCCGGGTGTTGGCCTGGATTGCCTCTTTTTTATATGTCTAATAAATAACCTTAGATAAAAACGCAATTTTTTGCTCTTATGTTACAGTTGAGGTGGTCAAGACACGTGAAAGGTAAGCAATCAGCTGAGAATAGCTAGCAAAGCCCAAGGCAGAACTCGAGCACTTGGGTTTCAAGCCCCAGCATGCCGAGTTGACGTAATCATGAATAAAAGCTGATATGTTTCCTATTAATTCTTGCTCCTGGCATTCATTTTTCCGTATGCATTTTCTTTGTGCTATGCTCTGTATAAAAAAAAAAAAAAAAAAAGGAAAAAAAAAAAAAAGAAAAAAATCTCCTCCCAAAGTGAGTGATGATGATGAGTCTTTGAGGACGTTAGAGACTGTTCGGCTGGAAGAGGTCACCGGGAGCCAGAGCCAATAAAGCACACGGAGGAAGCTTGGCGTCTATGATCCAAGCCCTCAGCCCTGATGTACAGTCGCCAGGTCAAACAGGGACTTTGCTCAGCTGAAAAAGAGTCACCGCCAGACACCTGGAAAAGTTTCTCTAGCCGACCTCTCTCTGACAGACTCCGGTCTCTGCCACGCTCTGCCTGCCTCCCCTTGTTCACTTTGCCAATATTTCAACTTGGCTTATGACTATGACAAAGGAAAATCTTCTTTCTTCTCTTAGGCATTGATCTGAAGTCAGTGTTCTTTGTCCCTTCGATGCTAAACTTAGTTTATTAGTTAATCCTCGTTACATTTATAAAGAGCAGAACCAGAACTTCTAGGGTATCTTTTATTTTTGTTCCTCTGCGACTTGAGAGTTCAACTCTATGGACACTGTCAGGATACTTGACCTAGAAAAATAGTTACAGCAACGCGCTATCCTGCTGGCTGGACCGGGGGTGATAAATTACACCAAGCATTCTTGTTTTGCTGCTAGGACTTGGTGTTTCAAGCAGGAGTTGGCTTCCTTCCCTTGCTCCTGGCATTTGAAATTAAAAAGAGAATGCTGCAGCTCAAGGCATATTAGTGCTTCTTAAATGGATCTTCTCAACTACTTTATATAATCAAAGGCATGGAAGTCTCTTTCTCTGCCAAACAAATTAAACTGAAGCAGAGCTATACAACAACTGAAATTACAACTTGGAAATGCAGCAAAACAACTCCGAAATGTGTGTTCTACCCAGTGCTACACTCTATATGGGCTTGTATTACCGTATCCAGCATTTTTCCTCAAACGCTACACCTAATTTTAGAATAGTGCTTGAATCCATCTACCGCCATACCAAGTGTCTACTATTTGCGTACAGTTAATGGTTTTGGACTATGGGCTTAGGGCAGTGGTTCTCAACCTTTCTAATGTCGTGACCCCGCAATAAGTTCCTCATGTTGCGGTGACCCCAAACCAAAAAATAATTTTGGTGGCTACTTCATAACTGTAGTTTTGCTACAGTTATGATTCAGAATGTAAATACCTGATATGCATTATGTATTTTCCGATGGCTTTAGGCGACCCCTGTGTTTTGGTCGTTCGACCCCAGCCGGGGTCGCGACCCACAGGTTGAGAACCGCTGGCTTAGGGTCTCAAGTTAGCCACGCAAGGACAAAATCCTACCCACTGGTCAAACACAACCTATAAGCATATTATGATTTGGCCACATGGCTCTCTTTTTAATGGAATAACATAAATTTGGAAATTTCACATAGATTTTGGATCTATAGCTTTTTTCAAAAAAAATGAAGAACTGAGTTGTACTC
The DNA here is from genome assembly GCF_036850765.1 of Saccopteryx bilineata. Lineage (NCBI taxonomy): Eukaryota > Metazoa > Chordata > Mammalia > Chiroptera > Emballonuridae > Saccopteryx > Saccopteryx bilineata. The sequence goes on from NC_089496.1 coordinate 65,253,915, forward strand.
GAGAACATTCTTGCATTCTGCATATATTTATTCAACAACTACTTCATAAACTCATGCTGGACTCTATTAGGAGCTATTTGTAAATCAGTGGGGAAAGAAAATAATCCCTGCCTCATGGAGCTTCCGTTCTAGTGGTCATTTATCTAGAGGAGGTTTCTGAGCTCATGGGTCATTTTTTTTTCTCCCTCCCACTATAGCCTTCATTCCTCCAGCTTCTGTGGACTGTCCTCACTAATCTGCATTATATTTCTATACACCTGTCTTCTAGCTTCTGAGTTTATAAATTCCTATCTAGTGAGATCTATGCAAAGGGAGATTCTACAGTGAAGAGTCCAACAGAGAGGCAACATGGGGTGGAAGGCCAGGGTTCTGCCAATGGATAGCAGAGGTTCAAACCTTGGCTTTGATTCCTACTTGTGTCTTAATGTCTGGTTCATTTCTTAATGCCTGTGCCTCAATTTCCCCATCTGTTACATGGGGTTGAGAATGGTTTCTACATCATGAAGATCAAGAGGTTCAATACTTGAACATGCTTAGAATTACAGCCAGGCAAGGTGCATGGGAGCGTTTGTTTCAGAAAAGATTTTTTAAAGCAGGAGTAGACAACCTTTTTATACCTACAGCCCACTTTTCTATCTCTGTTAGTAGTAAAATTTTCTAACCGCCCACCTGTTCCACAGTCATGGTGATTTATAAAGTAGGGGAGTAACTTTACTTTATAAAATTTATAAAGCAGAGTTACAGCAAGTTAAAGCACATAATAATAATTACTTACCAAGTACTTTATGTTGGATTTTCGCTACATTTGGCAGAATAAATCTTTATAAAACAACTTACTATAGTTAAATCTATCTTTTTATTTATACTTTGGTTGCTCCGCTACTGCCCACCATGAAAGCTGGAATGCCCACTAGTGGGCGGTAGGGACCAGGTTGACTACCACTGTTTTAAAGTATAGTGAATTAGTTCTATCTTTTCCAGGTAAAGTCAACAGAAACAGAAACAAGCTACAAAGCCAAACATCTAACTGTAGACTACTTCAGAACTATTATTTATGATCAACTAGAGAATTTTGCTGTTATTTATGAAATTATTAGCTGTTTTCATGACCCACTTTCTACTTGGAGCTTAAATGCAGATTTAACTTAAAAATATATTCCGATGCACTATAGGTAGCATATATAGCATTAAATGAGGCCATTTGCTTTTTATCAACCAACCAACAAAACAAATATAAAGCCTTCCTTTTCTCTTCAACGTATCCCTTCCTCTCCATTTCTCACATAGTCCACAGCCTCATCATTTCAGGTTCAACTCAACTAGAAAGTATTTACTACAGTAGACACTCCACTAAGTATCTTAAATATATCATTCCAGTTACATATCACCCGATCTTCAGATGCAGTTATCATCATTTCCGTTTTCTGATGAGAACACAGAAGCCCAGGACAGTGACATGACTTGCCCAAGCATGCACAGCACTTGTAGCAATGCCAAAGCTCTGAAGCCTGATTCACTAACTCTGGGTCCCGTGCCCATTCAGGTTGCTGTACACAGTGGCCCTCAGAATGTAGTGCCTCCAAAGCCTTATATATCTGAAACTTCTCATCATTCAGACCTCAACTCATATATCTTTCCTAGAAGAGGGTGTCCCATCTACTCCCAAAACTCTCAGTCACACTCGTAATGCCCTATTTTATTTTCTTCACGTTTACCACCATGTGTCTGTATCTCGTGCATTCATTTACACTGTTGCTGTATGTCTCTCTATGGCTATAAGTCAACACTCTGATGACAGACAATGTAATTACTTCATCCTTTGCTTCATTCCCATGGCTAGAACAGTGCCTAGCACATAGTAGGAGCCAAATGACTCTGTGTGTGGCAGACTGAATGAATCCTTTGGAAACTGCACCCTTCCACATGATCGCCTTCAAGGCTATAACTTACAGGGTGAGCTGTTTACATCTTCAGTGTTTGCCCCAACGAGGCTAAGGCACTGACCTGCTTCCTGATCTGTCTTTTCTCTCTCTAAAGCTTACCTCAGGTCCCCGTTGTTGGGTTATGTGTCTTGGCACATCTTGGACACTTTCATTGTTCATCTTGGCATTGACCCTCTTCTCTCAGACATTGAATCCAAATCCTTCTTCTCTGACCCAGGCTCACCAGTCTTCCCACTTGCTTCCTTCTCCCTTGACCGCACAGCATCATGTCTGGAGTGCCTGTCCCTGCCTACAGCCACGGTGGAATTCTTGAGTCCTACTCCACCATGCCGGTCGTTCTCACAGTCACAATACATCAGCCTCTTCAGTCACTTGGCTAAACAGTAGCAGTATGACTCAGTAGAATGTCCATGATGAATTTAAAAACCCAGTCAGCAAACAATCATAAAAAATAAACATTATAGGAAGTTCTGGGTTTGATTCCCGGCCAGGGCACACAAGAGAAGCACCCATCTGCTTCTCCACCCCTCCCCTTCTCCTTCCTCTCTGTCTCTCTCTTCCCCTCCTGCAGCCAAGGCTCCATTGGAGCAAAGATGGCCCGGGCGCTGGGGATGGCTCCATGGCCTCTGCCTCAGGCGCTAGATTGGTTCTGGTTGCGACAGAGCGATGCCCCAGATGGGCAGAGCGTCACCCCTGGTGGGCGTGCCGGGTGGATCCCAGTCGGGCGCATGCGGGAGTCTGTCTGACTGCCTCCCCGTTTCCAGCTTCAGAAAAATACAAAAAGAAAAAAAATAAAATAAACCTTATATAGTAAACTGATTGACTTAAACCATATAAAAGTGTATATCTAATTTGTCAACCTTCTGACAGAGAGCCAAGGCCTTCTCACTACCCATGGGCCTGCCAGTGGGCTTTCTGTACCCTCGTTTTGCCTAAATCACACCCACTGAGCAAGATCCATGACGTCTCCATTTCCACAAAGTGGAGCAAGAACTTAAAGAGCAATCTCAGAAGAGAATCCATCTAAATTTTAATGATATTTCCCAATCTTAGGCGTTTGTCTAACTCACACCTAATTTAACAGCAATTACTTTGTAGCAAATCGCCTTCATCAACTCTTTCTGAAGCATTCAACTTCATTTTCATAGACACAACATCTTTCTTTCTTCTCACACTAATATTTCACCAGTTTACATAATGTTTAATGGAACCGGGTAATTACAGTAACAGATGCAACTGGCTGACATAGAAATGGGCGACAAATACACCTGGTTCTCGAAAAAGCATCCAGCCCAATGGAAAGCAGCACAAAGCCATGGGTTGCCTAGCGAACTGCATCCCCCTGGTGGGGAGAGCATCGTCCACCCGAGAAGTCAGAGGCAATGGCTAGCGCCGGTCAGCATGGGCGGCCATAAACGTGAAGACCGGTTACCATGGGCGGCCGTAAACGTGGAGACCGGTTACCATGGGCAGCCGTAAACATGGAGACCGGTTACCATGGGCAGCCGTAAACGTGGAGACTGGTTATCATGGGCAGCCGTGAATGTGGAGACCGGTTACCGGACACGGGTGGCTACAGGAAGATGTATATCTCTTTTTTTGTCACAGAATCTGAAAATATCAGAGATGGTAAGAAGCCAGCCTTCCAGCAGCTTATGGGATTCAGACTGCTGTCAACAATCTTCTCAGCAAAGTCCATGGCGAGTTCTTTCTCAACTGTTTCGAGTGTCCTCTCAGAGACAGGGCACTTGTGAGCTAGCCAGCGAGCCCTCTGGATAGCTGTCGTAGTTGGAACCTTCTCTTCCAGAGCAAGACAAGATTTTCCCCTCTGTCATGTCTCCACGTTCAACCTTGTTTCCATCAAGATCTTCAATAGAGGGGCTGCCAGACCCTCCTCTCTTGCCCTCTCTCAGCTGGACACATTATAATTTGGGGTTATTAATTTCCTGTGTAAAGGACCTTGCCCAGAAATGAAACCATTTGGCTCAGAACTGCAAGAACAAAGGCAGATGATTCTAAGGACATTCTGCTTATGTGCATGTATTTTCTCATCGAATTTACTTACCTTTTAAAAACAATTGCATCAGACTTTTGGCTCCTATTTAGCATATGTACAGCTCCAGCTTCCAGATCATTACCTAAATTGTGGCTGAATCAATTATAATTTTTTTCCACTGCCCTGCTTTCCCTGATTTTTTTTCCCCTTTGGTTTTTTTTTTTTTCCACCGATATTTAGCCAAAATTTTGCATTTATGTCAACTCATCTGTGGCTTATTGCTTGTGTGTTACTATGATGATAATAAGAGTAGATGATTATTGGCCCTGGCTGGTGGCTCAGTGGATAGAGCATCAGTCCAGCATATGGATATCCCGGGCTCAATCCCCAGTCAAGGCACACAGGAGAAGTGCTCATCTGCTTCTCCCCACTCCCTCTCCCCCTTCTTTACCCTCTTTCTCTCCTGCAGCCAGTGGCTCAATTGGTTTGAGTGTGGCCTTGGGTGCTGAGGATAGCTCCACTA